>NW_027094119.1:592500-1002500 GCF_029207755.1 Chamaea fasciata
TGTTTCATCAAATCATTAAACTATTTGCAGGTGATAGTAAGGATTAACTAAATGATTGACTTATCCCTGTTTTACAGACACAGCACCTAATATTTACTTCATTTTTTTTTTTCTTAAATCAAGAACCAAAATACGAGGGCAAGGAGGAGAAGAAAAATAATGCCTGCTTGATCCTTTGCAGTCAGTAATTCCATGTTCATATTTCAGCCCTGATTTCTTTCCCCCACCCCATTATTTGGTTCATTGTTTCAATGTATCCTATTTCCTTGTATTTTCTCCTCGATGCAAACTGCCAGGCTGAAATAATAACTAGGCAAGTAGATTACACTCTAAAAATATTCTCATTACGAGATCTTGGTTAACTCCCAACCACAGTTCACATCAGGGAAACATCACCAAGAACAGGAATTGATTCAGCCTCTGGAACAAGCCATCATATAAAATGCCACGGGCTTTTCTCAGGTGCAACTTGGTTTCTGAGCGAAGACAATTTCACGGATGGGATTGTTTTTGCTGGAGGCAGGATTAATTTAAACAGTTTTTCTCAGTATACTTTTCATGTGTGCTATTGGAACTTTATTTTTTGTTGTTGTTTGCATGGCCTTAGATTGGGCAGGATTTGCTCGGTTGGTGGAACTTTGAGTGTTTACTAGCTATGTGGCTTTTGCTAAATTAATACTTTAGGTTTTGAAAGTTTTTTTTACTTAGTGCTTTTAAGGTAGCTTTAAGCAGGTTATTGCACTGTTTAATTTTTTCGACCGCTGGTGCATGATAAGGAATATGGCATACTTACTTAATGCTATGTTTTTTAGCTTAGGTGCTTATAAGACAATTTTTGAAATGGGTTTTATTGTTTGATTTGATTTTTTCAGGGGTGCTGTGTTTTCACAGGACTTGTTTTTTTTAGGCTCAGGATGGTGTTTTGGACAGTAGCATGAGGCACAGGGTAGGTTTTTAACTATTTAGTGGTGGCTTTTCCTGTGGTTAGTACATAGCACCTGCCCTGGCGGGTTTGGAGAAGGCTGATGTAGTTAATTTGTTAGGGGTTTTTTTATATTTATATTTGGACTACTGCTTACTATACTATAAGGGCTTTACTTGCTTGGTTTGCTTGATTGCAGCTCGTGTTTTATAGTTATGGATAACTTGAGAAATACTGTCTATGGTTAAATTTACTTCTTGGTTTTGGGCTCACTTAGAGGTGGCATTTTTGCTTGGATGATTCGAGGCATTATGGGCTTATTGAGCTAGAAACAACTTTTTTCTGTCTTGCTAATTTAAATTTTGATACTTTTATTTTGGCAGCTTGATTGACTTGCTTATTATTTTGGTGGTTTTTATTAGCTTGATTCTTGGGAACATGGGGATTTACGTGGCGGATTTTTACAGGTAGTTTTTTTACGCGAGTGGCAATGTTTTTTTTTTTTCATCAGCAGCCTAGATTGTTTTTTTTTTATTTTGCTAGTTGGCTTTTTTCTACTTTTTTAGCCAACTCTACGGAGCATTGGCTGCTACTTACGAATTAGTGTAGAGGTAGAGCTTTGGCTACTCTTTGTTTTTAGCAATGTCAAGGGTTAATTGGACAGCTTTGAGTTTAGCATGCTGACTTGATTTTTTTTTTCCTTTCAGTGGCTTTTGCAACTTGTCGTGTGGGGTTTTATACGGCTGCTTTCTACTTGCGGTTCATTTTTATGATGCGACAGGAACCGTCAGTGAAAAGGGCGTAGCGTGTTTTTTTTGCCAGCAGTTGGTTGTACGGAGGAGCTTTTTTAGCTTGTGTCATTTGTTCTTGCTTTTCTTTGTCTGTGAGACTAAAGTTGTTTCTTTTTTCTGGTCAGTTTGTAATTATTTTTAAAATTTATGGGCGATTTGGGTTTTTAATACGGGTGCGCTGTGTGATGAGGGCAATCTATTTGCTCTATGCGGTGTCAGTGGCATGGTGGGTGGAGGCAAATGAGGATTCGGTACCTTCAAATGTTCACAGAACCATGGAATTCCACGCTGGATGGGTTGGAAGGGACCTTAAATCTCTCATTCCCAAGCCCTGCCATGGGCAGGGACACCTCCCACTGTCCCAGGCTGCTCCAGCCTGGCCTGGGACACTTCCAGGGATCCAGGGGCAGCCACAGCTTCTCTGGGAATTCCATCCCAGCCCTCACCACCCTCCCAGGGAGGGATTTGGGTTATAATATTTGGGTTTGGCTTAGGATATAAAACCATGTCCAGGATGGGTTAGGTAATTTGGGTTTTTTTCCAAAACAAAAATCCCTTCAGAATTGTGGAATTTTATTCTTCCATGTTCTAGAATGTGCTGAACTATTTGTATGGATGAAATGAATGAAATTATCCCAGATGAAATAGTTTGCTGCCAGTTAAGAGCCTGCTGCTATAATTATTTATTAAGCATAGATCTCTTTAGATTGGTGATGTGTTTACCAACACCACAGTGCCTCATCTACATAAACTATAAATAAATACATCTATATATATATAGTGTAACCCATGATTGAAGTGATGTTGTGCCTGAATCCCTGATATCACCCACCTTTCCCACTGGAAGGATTTTTAATTTGAGTATTTCAGGGAGAACTTTCCCCTTTTTGTGTGTGTTAGCCATTGCAGGGTTTCCCTGCAGAAAGCTCCAACCTGTGTTGACATTTTGCTTTCCTTCTTTCCCTGATCCTGCCTGCCCTTGATTCCAGAGGAGAACAATGGGAGGGGAGTGAGTGCTGAGGGTATGTACAGCACAATCATGGGAAACGCTCCCATCACCACTGAGCCCTTTTCCTTCCCCTGGCAAATCCTCTGGCTCTGCTCCAGCCTCGGGATCCACAAGTCTCTTCCCTGAGGGAATTGTTATCAACCTGGAAAACTCCTGTATTCCAGTGGCACAAGGAGACATCCGAGATCCACCTTCCTGGTGCATTCAGAAGGTGCTGCTGGGGGAGTTACACTGATCTGAACAGCTCCAAAGGTCAGAGATTTCTTTGTAATCAATTCCTTCTCCCAGCCTTCTGAAGTCTAATGATCAGCTTTCCATGATTGTTGTGGTGGTTGCAGGGTTTGAGGGGCAGCAGAGTAAATTGGATTTAGGGATAAATTGCCATTTCTTCACAAGACTCTGAAAAGGGAGGGGAGGGATGTTAATATTTCATGTGGCTGGGAGAGGAAACGCCTGGCAGTGCCAGGGGAAGAGTCACAGCACCTGGGCTGAACTCACCCAGGTTTTTTTGGCAGCAATGATCTCATTGCTCATCATGAAGGGAACAGAAAACAATTCTGCCCCAGGGCAGGAGAAGCCTGGCTCAGGAGGGGCCATCACTGCAGTCACAGAAGGTTTCAGTGAGCTGGAGAAGGCAACAGAAATGGGATGTGTGTGTAAGAGACGGTCTGAAGATCCCTCATCTGCCTCATGACCATCGTCAAGGACAGAGACTGAAACCCCTAAAAGGGACTTTAAAATCTCAACACAGGAGTTCTGGCCTGGCTGAGGTGGGATGTTGGCCAAGTGCTGCCTGCAGGTGTGTTCGATGGAAAAACCCAGCACCCATATGGGAACATCAGAACCTGAGCAGAAACAATGGCAAGTCATGGTGGACTGTGCCTGCCGACTTGTACTGGTTAACACATTGGGACATTTTGGGAGTGGGGACACTGTGGGAATGAGACTCTTTGGGAATGGGACTCTTTGAGAATGGGACACTGGGAATGGGACTCTGGGAATGGGACACTAGGAATGGGACACTTTGGGAATGGGACACTGGGAATGGGACACTGGGAATGGGACATTTTGGGACAGTTTGGGAAGGGGACTCTTTGGGAGTGGGACGCTTTGGGAGTGGCACTTTTACAACCACTATTGGCTTTGTGGTTTATCCTGAGACAACAGACCCAACCATAAATTGTCACTTCAGGGTCAGCATTTAGTGCCAGCTCAGGGAAATGCAGGGTGGTTGTGGCAGGTATTAAACACCCCCAATAAATCCTGGAGGAGGATCCCAGGGTAACCATGCCTGCTTGCCAAATCTGTTTGCAGAGCGCACACAAGCAATGAGGAAAACATTGCAACAGCACAAAGGTTTTCTCACAGCTCCACCACAGGCTTCTGCCTCAGCAAAGCTGATTGTTGGTGCTTTTCTTCCAGCCCCAAACTGGGATTGAGCCAGGCCCTGCATCCATTGGGACTGGGATGCTGTGGCTGTAGGATAAACGCCCAGCCAAGCCCTGCAGGGAGCCATTTATCCTGTTTGGAGCCCGTTCATTTTTCCTCCTTCCCCTGAAGATGTGTGTGAGGAGCAGAGATTCAGCCAGGCCCTCTTCCCAGGCCCATGGGATGTGTGTTTCTTTCCCATTTCCTGGAAGCGCTCGGTGTTTGGGGAAGGTTGCTGGGCCACGAGGAGCTGCTGGACACCATCCACAGCCCCTCTCAGGCATTTTCTGCTGGGTGGGACTCCCTGAAAATCCCTTCAGCTTTGTAGGGAAAGCACTTTTCCTACGGGGCACACAGGGTGTGAGGCTGGCTCTGGGAAAGAAATATTCCCAGGGAAGAAAGGCTGGGAACGTGCTGACGGCAGCACTGCTCTTTCAGGTGTCACTGTAAGAAGATTCTAAAAAGCTCCATTTCTGCTTGGTGGGCAGAAAGTGCAGGAAAAAGTGCTGGGAATGTCCACGTGGACTTCAATTAGCATCAAGCAGCATCACAAGTGGTTTCGTCCAGGCAGGAGTCACAGTCACTGTGAGGTGATGAAAACGGAGATGGGATCTGCTTGAGGCGGATGGTGCAGCGGCTGCGCACCTGCGACGTGTATCCCTCAGGGTACCTATTTCTTTAGAACACTATGAAGACTAGAGGGAATTGAAAGTCTACTGCAGTTTAGGTTGTTCTTCACGAGATTGTTCAAGTCGAGCACAGCCATTCTGTTCAGCAGACACACGGGCAGGGGCTTCTTGGAGCGCTGCTCTGGCACCCATTCTTTGGAGGAGGGGATTGCAGGAAAGAAGAAAAGAAGCTCATCAACTACTGAAGAGGAAGAGTCACTGACAGGAAGCAGTGGGTTAAGAAATGTGAGGGGAAAAAAGGCAGAAAACATGAGGTGACAAGTGTGAGAAATGGGAGAGGAAAAAGGAGGGAAGTGTGAGGGAAGAAAAACGTAGGAAACCTGTGTGGGAAAGGGTGAGAAAACGGAGGGGAAAATGGTGAAGATGTGAGTGAAAGTAGGAGAGGAAGGTGAGAGGAGGAAAAGGCAGGAAATATGATGGGAAAATTCTAAGAAACATGATCAGGGAAGGCTGAAAAACATAGAGGAAAAAATGGAGGGAAATGTGAGGGGAAGAGAGTGAGAAAATTACTGGCAGAGAGAGAGAAACAGGCAGCAAATGTGAGGGGAACATTGTGAGAATCCTGAGGGGAAAAGAGGGAGAAACCAGAGGGCAGAAAAAGGCAGGAAACATTAGGGGGGAAAAAAGGGTGGGAAGTTGGATGGGAAAAGTGGCAGAAAACAGGAGTGAAAAAAGGGCAGAAAATGCTAGAGGAAAAGTAGAAGCAACATGAGGGGGAAAGAATGATAAACGTGAGGGGAAAAGTGGGAGAAATGTAAGAGGGAAAGCCTGGGAAACATGAGGGCAAAAGTGAGAAACATGAGGAGACAACTTGGAGAAAAATGACTGAGGAAAGGAGAAAAGCATGAGGGGAGAAAAGGGCAGGATAAGTGAGGGGAAAATTGTGAGAATCGTGGGAGAACAAAAAAGCAGGAAAAAGCGGGAAGTTGGGGAAATGTGAGAGGCAAAGCGTGAGGAAAGGGAGCTGAAAAGGGTGGGGAAAATGAGTAAAACTTGGGAGGCAAACATGAGAGGAAAACTGTGAGACTCGAGAGGGGGAAGGGGTGGAAATGTGAGAGGGAAAAGAACAGGAAATGTGAAGGGAGAAAAGGAGAGAAGGCAGGATTGGCATGACAGCTGAAATGATTCCTAACACATTCCCCCATGCATTTGCCCATTTATTGCACTAGCCCAGGGCTTCTCTGTATGTCCGTCTCCCCCTGTGCCTTGATTCCTGTTCGGAAGCAGTAGAAGTGCAGGATGTGCCCACCAGCAGGAGCTGCTCCAAGCTGGGAAGGGGCCAGGTGGTGCTGATTTCCAGAGGCTTCTGTGTCCCAGGTGAGGCCAGGGCAGGAGTGGGTTGAAAGGTGCTGCTGCTGCTCCTCTGTGCCAGAGAGCCCTGGCCGGGCAGGGCACGGCGCCCACTGCACTGCGGGCTCTTTCTCCTGCCACAGCTGGGCACACCTGGCAACAAATCATGACGACTTGTGGGGAAACCAAGGGCTTTGTGGAGGCTGCCTTGCTCTGCACACACCCGGGCCACCTGCAGCACAGAGCTTTGGCCCCCAGAAAGGCAAACCCGAGGGGAACAGCTGGAAAAGGTTTCATTTTCACCTGTCAATAGATGACTTTATTTCAGTGCTGGGTGCGTGGGGAATCACTTTCCTAACACGTGCTCAGCCAGAAATCCCACTTACTCATTTGTAACCATGGAAATAAGACCTACTCATTACTTTGCTGAAACTCACAGGCTAAACATTCCCTCAAATTAGTTGACATATTTAAATCACTTCTCAGAAGTTACTGACAGGAGAGTAGGGCTCTCTTGAGAGTCTCGGGTGGTCATTTGGGGAACATCCCATTCCTGCAATTCTCCTCTGATGCTCAAGAGCCTCCTACAACCACTCTTTTCCCCTTGAATGCATTCCAGCTACATTCTTGGGAAGACTATTCTCAAGGCTAAGGTAGTCACTTGCACACATCAATCACTGCTCTGGAGGAATAGAGGGCTCAACAGTCTGTTAATGCAAAGGGAATTCACAATTTGTTACAGTTCAATATTTTCTCAAAACCTGCCTTCTCTGGGCATTGCTCACAAGCATTTCTTTAATTCACCTTGAAAATGTTTTTGCTGACTGAAGCCACATTGTGTCTTTCCTTCAGCAATTCAGAAGAAAAACACAAACTGCCTGCTGAAACCCTTCTGCTCCCTTCCAAATCAGTTCACTGCTCAAGCACGAGCCACAGGCTCCTGCCCGATTCCCTCTGTGAGATAGGAGGTAATATTTTGCTGCAGCTGCAGGGTTATGAGAAGAAAGAACGAAAGCTGTTGGTTCTTGGGGTTGTTATTTAGGGTTTGGGTTTGTTCTAGTTGATTTGTTGGGTGTTGCTGTGAGCTGGGAGAGGGGCCAGCGTGAAGACCAAACCAAAAGGGAAGTAGGAGAAGAGGGGGGGGGACAGAAAAGGAGGCGGTGGGGACAGAATACAAGTTTCCTATTTCCCGGCCAAAGGGAAAGGGGACACGGTTCGCCCTGGGCTGGGAAAGGCAATAAAAAGCAGCATTTTCTGTGTGTGTGTTGTGTGTGTGTTTGGCTCTTGGGAGAGGGAGATACACACCCAGCTCAGGTGAATCCATCCTAAAAAACAGTTCTCTTTGGCTTTGATGACTTTGTCACCCCATTAAATTTCATCTCAGAGTTGGCTCCTCTCTAACACCTCTCTATCTCCCAGCAGCTCAGGGCTGCATTGCACAGTGCTTGCTGTGTGCCAGAGAGCTCAAAGCAGGCTGGCCTGGCGCCCCGGAATATTTCTGCAGAACACTCTGCATTTCACTCTTTTGCTCTGGCTCAGTGCACAACTCCAGCACTGCAGGCGCTTCCTCCCAGAGCCGTGTGAGGCCCCGGCTCCTGCAGATGTGAGCTGACAAGCTGTCCCTGCCTGCCGCTGGCCTCGCTTCCCCCGGCAGAAGCGCCGTGCCTGAAGGAGGCTGCCCTGTGCCGGAGCCTGCGGAGCAGCCCGGCTCCCTCCCCTGTGCCCAGAGCGCTGCACACACTGCTCACCTTGGCCAGGAGTTAGAGGGCAGCCGGCACAAGGGTGGCAATCCTCAGCCAGGCCTGCAGCCCTCGCCTGTGGTTTGCCTTTCTCTGCTCCTGTGCACGCTCCGGACGGCCGATGCCACCGGTCTGTGCTGCGCCCAGCACGGCCACGCTTCCCCTCGGGAGAGCCTTCCCCACTTTCCAACTGTACCAAAGAAGCCATCAATGTCACTCTCCACCTCTAAGAAAAAACTGACATTTCAGAAGAAAATGTTGAGCTTTCTCAGAGGCTCAGAAGGAGGGGAATCTTTGAAAGGAGTTGAGGTTTCACAAACTTTATTTCCAATCCTATGCTACTATCCTACTCCACTGTCCTAGCTGCAATCCTACTCTACAGTCCTATTCTACAATCCTTCTCTATACTGGTGTTGGAGAAAACAGTTGTCTGATTCCTGTCTCCTCCTTCCACTCTTTCACTGAAGTGATCAGTGGCACCAGGCTGGACACAGGCTTGGCTGATGTTACAAATGGATGCTGCAGAAAGAAAAAAAAAAAAACCAAGAATGAACCATTACTTTGCAAGCTAAGAGCCTCAAAGGCAGGGCAATATTTTTCAAAGGAAAAGGAGATTGAATCAGAGTACGTCTAAGGAGCAACAGTGGGGCCACATTGGCACAGCTTGCTGCAAGAGCTGCTAAGTGCCCCAGGCCTGGAAATATCTCCGGTCTGAGCATCCTGATCTCTTGAAAGAGGTCCCTGGTCATATTGCAGGGCACTTGGAGCAGATGACCCTTACAGGCCCTTGCCAGCCCAGCCCAGTCTAGGATTCCTGACTGTTCTCATTTGAACAGCACCAAGAGTGGAGGTGAGGAGGAGGAGGCTCCCCTGATGCCTGGCACTTCAGTGCAGGAGGAGCCCGTCCCTGGGACACTGTTTCCCCTGCAGCCCCTTGGCATTTTACCTGCAGCAGCTCCTTGGCAGACCAGCGCCGCTCCTCGTCTCTCTGCAGGCAGCAGCTCAGGAAGTCACGCAGCAAAGGGGAGCGGAGCTTGGGCTGCTGCAGCTTTGGGATCCCTTTGGTGGCTTTCAGGAGTTGAGCCTGAAGAGAAAGGAAACACGAGTTTCTCACCCGCTTCTTTCACGTCTGGAACTGCTCTCCCAGATCCCATTGTTTCAGTTGCACTCTGCAGTGGCGCTTTCTGCCGTGGCACAAAGGCAGAGATGACTTTCCTGGACCAACAAAACACCCAAAGCCCGATGCAGCCACAGCTTTCCCAGCATCCAGCAGCTCTTGCCTTGGCAGTTGATTTCATTGACTGGCCTTGTTAGTGGAAACAATAGCAGCAAAAGCAGGTTTCCTTCTCTGAGGATTCACCTGAGCAGCTTGACAGGCTATTTGGAAGAGGGACTTTGCTCTACTAACTCACTCTACTATTTCCAAAGATAATTACATGAAAAGCATCTCTGCAGCTCTTGTTGGTCCCTTAAGCACAGCTGCCATCAAACCAAAGTCATCAAGCTTTTTCCTTGGTTCTTGAAAACAATGGGAATTGCAAGCAAAGAAAGGAAATCCCTCAGTTATTCCTCAGGTAAGGAAACAAACATTTGGAATCTCATCTTCCACACAGACACATGAAGATGCATGCACAAATGTCTTGGGACGAAAATGCCTCTTTGGGCACACAGGAAACACCTGCAGCTCCGTCTCTCATCAGACTGCAAATTTCAGCTTCCCTTAGGCAGCAAAAGGAAAATTTTGGTGGTCAAAGCAGAAGAGGGAGAAACGCCATCCATGTGGTAGCCCTCTGCTCATTTGGACACTCAAGTCAATGCATTAATGGCATGGCCATCCTAGAAAGTGCCTGGAAACAAAGGGGTGGGTTTGGCCGGCTCTCCACATGGCCAGGCTTCATCTTAGTGACATGGAGGTGACGGCTTGGGTTACGAAAGAAAGACGGTCACTGAGTGTTTCAGCAGCACCGCACAAGAAGCACAAGAGACTCTGTGGCCTTCACACCCTCTTGTTAAGGTTTCAGGCAAATTTCCTTGTGAGAAGAATGGGGGTGCACTTCTTCTCTCCAAACCACTGTTTTATAAACATCCTCGGGTTTGGGTTACTTTCCTTCATTTCAGGAAAGATAACACCACTTCTAAGATGCTTGTTTGCTGCTATTAGGGCTGTCTACAAAGCCAAAAGAGCTGGAACGACTTCTAAGCCAAAGCCCAGTGTTGCCTGAGAAGGGAGATTGTTTGCCTGGGCTAAGGCTTGAGTTCCCCCACGGATGCAACCAAAACCCCAGCAGATGCTGATGTGCTGCCGGGACATTTTCAGAAAGGGACTGTGGTGGAAGTAGTTCCAGCGGATGGCAATGGCATTTTGTCCAGTGGCACACACAAAGTGGGATGGGGGAGAAAGACAGCAGGATCAGAGAGTATTTACACCTTACCATGGCAGAATTTTCCTCCCAGTCAGGAGCTTCTCCTTCCACCATTTCAATGACCACGATTCCCAAAGACCATATGTCCACTTTGGGGCCATAGGGCTCACCGTTCACTTCAGGTGCCATCCACTGAAGAGTCCCGACCACCGATCTCCGTCTACTCTGCTCAGGGGTGAGTTGAGCAGAGAGGCCAAAATCAGCTGGGGAGAGAGCAAAAGACCGTTTTTATTTGAATCCTGTGCAATTAGGAAAGCACGCAAAAGAATTTCCCGGTAGAAGTTTGAGAATGTGCTCTTGAACCTCCTGGACAACTGTCCCTGCTGTGTTTCCTCAGGACTTTAGCCAAGGAAATATGGTGCTGGCTGCTTCAGAAATCCCCACATTTTTTACACGGCCTCCAGCAGGGGCTTTTCAAACTTTAGACATGTAGATCCCTCCCTCTGGAAGGGACACGCACAGAGCAATGCCACTGTGGACTGCTCGAGCCTTGCCACAGGTCTGTGCATGTTGCCACCGCGTGGTCAGCTCACAACAGGCTCCCTGCACTGCCACCAGCGCCATTTTGGGGGGGCTGGCACTCACTCAAAAGCAGCCCCACAGCCCACATATCCCTGGAACGCTGCACCTGCCCAAGAATATACTGACCCAGCTTGACAGAGCCATCCGTTTTGAGAAGGATGTTGAGGCTTTTCAAATCTCTGTGCATCACGTGGTTGGCGTGGAGAAAATGCAGTCCTTGCAGGCACTGAGAGAGAAACCAGAAACAGGAGGGCAAAAATCAGTGATGTGATTTCATCACACAAGAAAGGAAACAGCTCTCCAAGATTCCCTCTGCAGGGGAATGAGGAGTAATGGCAGAACACAGTGCCACTGAGGGGAAGAGCTCGCTGCTCCAACACAGGCAGGGCAGCACCTTTCTAAAGAAAGGCATGTCAGCTTGCCAAAGAGCAACAGCAACTGCTGGTGTAGACTCTGCCCTGCAAACCAGCCAGGATGACTGCTGCTGCAGTGGATGTGCTCAGAAGTACAGAGCACTCTGGCTGCACTGCTAACCTTTCCAGCTGAGGACTCAGAGAAATGAGTCTCTCTTTCTTCTTTGCTGTTCCTTTCAAATGCTCCCACCACCACCACCTTTGCTTTTACAGGCAAGGAATGCAGTGCCAACAGACCAAAGTTTAGAGAGGCAAGATGGAGAAGAGCAAATACAAGAGCCAGAGTGAGAATGCAACAGCAGGAGACAAGAGGACAAGAACAGAGTCCAGTGAGTGCAGGGGCACTGGCAGGCAGTTCATTTGAGAGGCTCTTGCTTGCCCAGAGCATATCAGCCACACAGAAACAAAGCCTGGCTCATGGAATCGCTCCTGTTCTGAGCCCCTTTCCCAGACAATCCTGCCCAAGCTCTGGGAAGCACAGCTGGGATCCCCGACTGACCTCCCGACTGATGATGGCAATCTCGTCTTCTGTCAGGCGAGTCTTTTGGATTGTGTCGTAAAGACTGCCTCCATCCATGTACTCCATCACCAGCCACAGTTCTTCATGCACAAGGTAGCTGAAAGAAGGGAACAAGGCCATGCAGATGAACATGCATTCGTTGGCTCCTTTGCTTGATTCTTGTTTCTGGGTTGCTTTGTGACAAGGACAGAATTAAAAGAATTAAAGACATTCCCTCCGGGCTGTGGGTTGTTTGCAGTCTGTGCAGTCTCAAGGAGAACAGCACATCTGTCAAAAGGAGATGTCTCTGATGGCCAGCAATCAAAAAGTGCAGTTTAGTAACAGCCAAGATGAAAAACCTGTCCCGCGTGGTATTTCTGGAAAGAAGCCCCTAGTGCCATGGAAATGGACAGCCCTGGAAAAGAGGGGCAACAATCCAAGGGAAATCCTCCCTAGCATGCTTCATCAGCATTGAAGAAACCTTAAAAAATCCATCCTGAGACAACATGGAGGCAGCCAACTTACAGGGTACTGACTTCTTATGGTAGAGTTGATGCAGGTTTTTGAACAATTTTTCAACTATGTGTTGGAAAGCCAGGGATGACTCACGGAGATAAACTGCACTCTCTTCCCATCCATTGGAGATGAGTAGAGAAATAATAATGAAGCAATAATTAACAGCTTTCTTTTCTGCTAGTGTCCAAAGTGGGGTTTTAACCTTGCATACTTTTACTATGTAAACAAACCTTCATGGGATGAGACCATGACCACTCACCCGTCTAAATAATGGACAAGATGGGGACTCATATTCCTCTTCATGACCGTGATTTCAGTAACAATATCCTCCATCTCGCTCGGTCCCCGAAGATAGATTTTCTTGATGGCCACCTAGAATGACATTGAAAATCAGTAACTTTAGAAGTTGGAGGAATGAGACCAAAACACACATGGGGAGAGAGATTTTGCAATGACACCGCCAAGCCGTGCCAAAGTGCCTTGTAATTAGACAAAGGAGTAATTAGGAAGTGACATTCCTACAGCCCATTTCTCTGCTCCTTTGGGGGCCAGATCCAGGACACGTGGCCACTGACCACATTTTGCCTTGTCCACTTGTTAGCAATGGTGTGTCAACTCTCACCCCCCCAAAGCTCTGAGCACACTCTCTGTCTGTCTGTACTTGAGAAGAAGTAATGCGTGACTTGGTACTCTGTGGATACATCTCGGGCTATAGGCAGGGCTTGGGGCTTTTAGGGACACCTTGCAGATCTCTCCCTACGTGCAGTTCCCAAGTGCAGCACTGCAGGTGGCTAAGGAACTGCCAGGAACATTCAGATGTATTTGCTGGCAGCCAGAAATGAGAATTCAGGACTCTGAAGCCGTAGCCCCAGAGAGCAGTGAGATGCTCCTTTGTTGGAGCAATTGAGAGCCAGGGAGAGCATCCTTCTCTGAAAGGAACCGCTGCCCTCCTTGCCTTCCTTCTGGCAGCTGAGCAGGACAAAGACTGTCCCAAATGCAGCTGGCAGGCTGGCACCAGTCTGTGCTTCTTGTGCCTTTGCAGCACAGCTCTAGCCACAGCTGCAGCCGCAGCTGACACGAGACAGGAAAGCCCTGGAGAGCAGCAGAATCTGCAGGGGCTCTTGACATTTACCTCTCCGCCCGTGGCAGTGTCGATCGCTCTGCAAACCTCTCCAAAAGCCCTAGAAACAAAACAGCAGCAAAGAAAGGAGAAGCCATTTAGACCTTGGAGTGAAAGCCAGCCCAGACAGGAGATGTCTGCTGGAAATGCCTCCAACCTGCAGCATGCAGGAGGGCACTGCCAGAAGGCAGATGATGCATGGGCACTGGGCCTGTTTCTGAAGCATTGGGGTTTAGTGCCTCAGCTCCAAAGGCCAGGTGATTCTTTCATCGTGGATTTCAGTTTCTAAACTGGGCGGTTTTTATCCTCACCACAGACTATTTCCTTCAGCAAACTCTTGGGAAGAAATGCTCCTGAGAAGTGTTATCTGACTGCTATGATAGGGGGTAGGTTGCTGTTTCTGGCAATGAAATAGAAGTGTCTTTGATAATGCCTTCTGACCACACTTCCAAATTCTGGCCGGTACTGAGAGATGGGGCAGACTAACCCGCGTGTCTGAATATGTTTGCAGCTTGCCTGACTTCACACTTGACAGATATTCCAGCAGCAAATCAGCTGCCCCATGACTGTGTAGAAGCAACTGTGGTTGGACTCACCCTCTGCCAACAATTTCCTTTTCGGTGTATTTCCTCCGGGGATTTTCTGTGCTCACCATTTGCCCTGAGGGAAACAAAATGCAAAATGCTCACTTGAAAGCAGACATCCCACTATCCAAGAGATACAAAAGGCAGCCCTGCTGGGGCTCTACAGTCTGGCCTTCTGAGTCCTTTGTGGCCAGCTGGGTAACAACAACAACAACAACAACAATTGCAACAAGACAGGCAGCTCTGCAGTACAAGCAGGTCAGCACAGAGAATGATTTTCTACAGTCCTTTGAAGAGATGCCTTGACAGAAAACAAAGCACAGGGAGATGCATTCTCAGGAGAGGAGGGCATCTTCCCCACCTTGCAGCAGTTTCCCAAAGGAATGCCTTTCCCTTTGTAAACCCAAGCAGCTCATGCTCTAACCAACCCCAAGGGGCCTTCAGCAGCAGGACCCTCACCCTTGATGAGCAGGCTGAGCTGGAAGACGCCCTTGCCCGTGGCCCACGTGAAGAACCACACTGCTTCTCCTCCCCCTGACAGCAGGGATCAGTCCCTGCCATTGCACTCGCCCTCTCAGCCCCGCACACGTGCCCACCTTCCCGCAGCGGGCAAGGGCAGCAAGGACAGCAGTGCTCCTCAGGTGCCGGCGGGCCACGGACAGCTGCCCAGAGGAGATGCTGACCCTCTGTGAGCCCAGCCCAGGCCGTGCAGGAGCCGGCCCAGAGCAGGGGCTGCTGCCTCGGGGCAGCTCCGCGCTGCAGCGGCCGGCCGGCAGCGGCACTCTCCCAGCTAAGGAAGGCTCCAGCCTCGGCGCTCACACCAGCCCTCAGGGCCAGGGCAGCCACCGCCACAAAGCTGCCAAAGCCCAGGCACCAGCACTGACAAGCAATGGCAAGAAGGCACGGCCACACCCAGCCCCTTCCAAGCTGCTGCCCCCACTGAGGACACAGCAGGATTGGCTTGGAGAGCAGACACACCCAGGTGCACGTCAGTGCCCTTTTGTGCCAACAGGTGATGGGAGGCAGAGAGTCAGCTGGGCTCTCTTCTCAGCCTCACCAGGTCTTATCTGAGGGCACAGCACCGGCAGCGGCTCTGGGCAAGAAGCAGCTTCAATGACTTGTGCTGTACAATCACAAAGGGCACTGAGATGAGGAGGATCAATGGGTCCAGCTATGCTGACACGTGCTCACAATACACTGTCCCTCAGAGAAGAAAGACACAAGACGTACTCATGAACCCCAGGAAGTCATCCTCATCATACTCCATCTCCTGTTGCTGAGCAGCAGCTTTGTCAGTGCTGGAGATGAAGGAACTGCCCAGGCTCCACTGCTCAGCTGGGGCAGGCCAGGCCCCTTCAGGTGACACTGCTGCTCCTGCTGCTGCAGCTTCAATAGAAGAGCCTGTGGAGATCTGAGACAACAAAAGAGTTTGTGTCAGAAAAGTGGCTGGCAGAGATTAGCCCCAGATCCCATTTTAAATGCAAGCCCTTAGGAAGGTGCTGTCAGCCAGTGACTGGGAGCTGCTGTCAGGCTCAGCTTTTTCACCTTTCTGCCCACAATTCACATTAATTCAGCCACTTCTTTCTGCTTCCCTGCCCACCTCTGCTTCCATTTTACCAAAAGAACAACCTGGCAACCAAGGCACCAAAATCCCTGACTTGAAGCAGAAACTCCACGTCCCCAGTGTGTCTCTGAAATGCTCCCAGGTAAGCACAGCCAAGAAGCTCGTGGGGACAAACCGCCCCAAAAAGCTTGTGTTGTCACATCAATACTTTTTGTGCCTGTGGGTACTTGGCGAGTCTGTGGAGGGGGACAGGTGTCCCCAGACCACAGCGTCCCCTATGTATCCACCAAGGCTGAGCACAGTGCCTTTGACATGCTCCCCCCTCTGCACACAGGGAACCTTCCTGCTCCAGGCTGGCCTCTATCAGAATCCCAGCAAGCTGGGGCCTAAACATGGCAGCTCAAAGCCCATTTTCCAGCTGTCACTGGCTGAGGGGAATGGCTAGGTCTGGCAGGACTGCAGCACTCGGCATCCTCAGCCACCAACAGCAAGAGCTGGCTGCTCAGAAACTTGCAGCTCTGCCTCGCACTAAAGACAGCGCCCTCCAGAAGTGGCACTTACTGGCTGGGAAAGTTGCGGCTGTGGTGTGACCACAGCTGGAGCCTTGTGGTCATTTGGCTCCTCTTTGCCTTCTCGTCCAGGAGCAGAGGAAGCCAGAGGAGAGTCTGCTCTTGGTTCTGGGATCTGTGGACAGACAGGAGCGTTAGACACCTATCATTTAGAACCTTCTTTCTCTTCAGCTCTAGAACCAGCTCTACTAAGCACAAATCATCAACTTGCAGAGCAAGGGGATTCTAAGTCCCTCAGACTAAATTCTAATGGGCTGATTCAACTGGACACTGCAAATTGCTCCAAATTACATATTCCCCCCTGACTACTATCAGGAAGCACATTCTCTCTGCAAAACTTATCTTTTAGTTCTTTTAAAGCTCTGAAATGGAAAATTAGGAAATAGGCAGTGATGCCTTTGCTCTTGCTGCTGTAGACATGGAAATGGATTTTCTTGCAGCCTACTCAGCTGGCCCTCTACACTCTACTGCCACAGGCCAAGCTCACAGCTTGCTGCACAATTCTTAAACACCAGGAACATCAAATGTTCTTTCCTTACTCACCTCGGGATCAGCACCTCTGAATACCCGGCTCAGGTGACCTGCAGTAGGCAAGGGAAAATGAAGCAGATGCTTTGAGAAAACTGGAGACAACCAGAGCATTTTTAGAAGACCTTCCAAGGCCTCCCAGTCTACATTTTCAAAGTTGTCCTGCTTGACCCAGCAAGGGAGGAATTGGCAAACTCTGCTGCCACAGACTCTCCAACAGAGGGAATGCAACCCCTGCAGGCTCCCTTGCAAATGCTGCCCGCACGGCCGTGGCTACACACACCCCCTTTTGAGCTGAACATGTTGACAGGAGCTTTACCCAAGCGGCATCTGGATGGCCTTTCTGTTTCCAAATGAACTCAGTCACTAAGAAAGAGCAGGAAGACACAAAAACCAGGTTAGGTGACACTCAGGGAAAACCTCTACTTACCTGCCAGGTTAGTTAGGAAATAGCAGGAATAGGCAACTCCATAAACAGTGAAAACTGCAGCAGCGAGTTGCCCAATCATTGTGGCAACTGCTGTGCAAGTTTGCAGACTGCGCTCTAACGCTAGCTAAAAGACGTCTCCTGTCAGTCAGCAGCTGCCCCCTGACAAAAGCCTCAAGCACAGGACCAAGTTCCTGCACTGAGCAAGGCCAAGAGCTGCTCTGACACCCCTGAGGCCTTCCGTGCACCAAGGCAACCTTGTGATGTCACCACGACCACGTGACAACCGTGCCCTGACATCACAAAGCAAACGCTCTGCCTTGGTCTGTGAGTTGATACAGATGGAGAGACTGATGTTTGTGTAGGCCTAGGCTGCATTTTTACCTCTTTCCCCGCTCAGCTGCCTGTTTCAGCTCTTGTTTCTCCCCCTGTGCCCCCTGTGTCCCCTGTTGCTGTGCTGGGTCCGAGCTGGCGGCCGGGCCGGGCGGAGCAGCAGTTCCAGCCCCGGGTGTCCCTGGAGCGCTGGGAGCTGCCGGTGGCCCCGGGCACTGTCCCCTGAGGAGCTGCTGAAGGACGGGGAGACACAGGGGGCTGAGGGGGCCGAGGAGGCGCTGACGCTGCAGGGACAGTGACCTTGAGCTGCTGGGGGACTGAGGGCTGTGGGGGAGCAGAGGGCCATGGTGGCACTGAGGTGACAGGGAAGGGGCGCAGGCTGAGGGGGGTCTAAGGGGCCGGGATGGGTCAGAAGGGATTGAGTGGGGTGAGAGGACTGGCAGGGGCTGAAGAAACCCAAGGGGGCCGGGGGTTTGCCGAGGGGACGGTGGGGCTGAGGGGATGGAGGGGGCCAGCAGGGAGCACAGAGGGCTGCGGGCCTGCAGCTCTGCCAGGCCTTGGAACCAATTCCAGAGGCTCCACTTTTGCCACGGCTGCCCTGCAGACCTTGAGGACAGGCAGAGAGTGACAGGAGGCAGCAGGGAGAAGCTGAAGGCCACCAGCTCCAGCAGGGACCAGGGAGCTGCTGCTGCCAGCCCAGAGCCCGGCTGAGGCCGCAGGGCCGGTGAGGCAGCTGGGGGTGAGGGTGGCCTGGGCTTTGGCCGTGGGCTTTGGCCGAACTTTTTCTTTCTCACCCTCCTGGGGAGGCGCTGAGATTTTCCCTTCCCTGACTGAAGGGCAGGTGCTGCCAAGGGAAACATCTGGATTCTTACTCAGTGTTCCCTTTGCTTTCGCACATGTGCCATCTGCTGTCCTTGTCCAGGGGTGCTGCTCTGCAGGGGAGGAAGCAAGAACAGAGTGAAAGGCTTTGAAGATGGGGTGACTGGAATACCTCTGCTTAGATTTCTGTTTAAAGATATATGGACCGTAGCATAGAGAGGAATAATTACATGGATATTTATATATGCAAGTTACTATTTGTATAGGAATATTTCTGTATGTATCTTGGTATATTTATAATTGTATGCTACATATATATGTGTCTGTACATATGCATACATCTTTGTAATAACATATGTATATATGGATGTAAGTATATGTATATGTAAGTACGCTGTTCTATGTGTGTTTTAATTCTATTTCCTATGAATACAGTTGTGTAGGTATTTCTATTTATGCAGTTGGAGTTATATGGCTCTTTAAATATTGGTATTCCTAGAAGTAAATATATCTAGTTTTCTATTTACATATGTGTATTGACTTCTGTATTTTGAGGTGGGTGTATCTGGGTGTATCTTTCTATTTAAACATGTATGGAGATGTATAGTTGTGTCATTGTATCGATTGAGATCTTTGTAGACGACTGTTTAGATAGAAATACTGATATTTTTGTATTCCTAGATGGGCTTTAGGCTTGCAGTAATATGTAATAAATTAAGTTGCTAAACACCTAATTGATCTTTGTGTCTAGTGAGTTGTTGTAGATGTTGGCAATAAATTAAGGTTTTCTTAACTGAAGTGGATATTTCTATATTTTTACATAGCATTGTTGTAAAAATCTAATAAATTCCTTTTTTTAAACTTAAATTGACATCAGCATAGTTCTGTATTGTCAGCGCGGGTGTAGCGATTTGTAATAAATGACATTTTCCATGTGAAATCAATTCTGGTGTATTTGTTGATCAGCAGCGCAGCTGTAGGAATCTGCAAGAAATTACAATTGTCAACTGTGATGGGTGTTTTGTGATTTGTGCTGTCCAGAGCAATGAGCAGTTGTAAATCCTGGAGGATTTTGGCCATGGAAATCTCCATCCATGCCCAGCACATGCCCCACTTTCACTCAGGCTGGGCAGGGCAGGTGCAGATTTGGGATGGCAGCAGAGCCACACCTTGGCTGAGAACTCGCTGCAAAGGCAGCTGAGAAAACTCCGGGACTCCACGGAGCATCCAGCTCCAACCAGAGCCACCCAGGGAGGGCAAATCCACCCACCATGCCACGGGCAGCTCTTCAGGAAGCGCTCCAAGTGTCCCTCTGAAGGTCATCCTGGAGCCCAGGAGCCAACAGGGATCCTGAGCCAGCTCCGCTGCCTTTGGCAGCACTTTGCAAATGAGCTGCAGCAAGGGGGAGGCCGCAGGGGCTGTGAGTGCTGCAGGCTGGGGATGAAGGAAGGGCCATGGACACCTGTGCTGACATGCTCAGAAATCCACAAGGATGGTGAAGAACTGGCAAGCAACAAGTTCCCACAGCCACAACAGTGATGGAAGCCCTTGGTGTGAAGTTCCCTGGAGGAACTCCCAGGGGAGTTGCTGCTCGGATCAGCAGCAGCAGAAGCCAGCAGGATCTGCTGCTTTTCCTGGCTCTGTGTGCAGGGCACAGGCTGTGATGGCCCCTGCCCCACAAAGCCCTTGCCCATGGAGGCTGCAGGCTCAAAGCAATCCCATTGCAGAGAGAGGCTTTGCAGTTGAAGTCCACTGCCCTTGTGTTTCGGGCTGGAATGGCTCTCGTGCCAAAGCACAGCAGGTAACCAGGGCTTTGGGAGGCAGAGCCTTTAGAGGGAAAGAGAGGTCAGGCACTCACATGCCTGAAACTCCTTCAGCTCTCTTCTTTTGTAGAATGAGAAAGAAGCAAGCTGGGGAGAGGCACATGCAGTCCTTTGAAAAAACACAGTGTCTAACAAGTCCTGTGGCAGAAGAAAAATAACTGGCAACCTTGCCTTGTTTTCATAGCCTGCATCTTCTGCAGAGGAGACACTGGGATGGGCAGGAGGAAGGGAAGGGCAGGGGAGGAATGACTGTGCTAACCCAGTCTGCCTTGCTGTGTCCTGCTCTACTTTGTAGCAGTGAACATTAGAGGTAATGCCAAATTCCTATTTAGCACCATGACACGCTGCTGCTTCATTGCAAAACTGCCTCAGTGTTGTTATAAATACATACTGTTTGGCTTTTTACAAATATGAAAATGAATCTTATATGCGTTATGGTAGAAAGTTATGCTACAGTAATATACCCTCTTGTAGTAGTGGGATAAATACAGTTTTTAGGCTATAGCAGATGCTTTTTGTAACTAGCTCAAAAAAAATAAAAATAAAAGAACCAAAACAAAAAAACAAACAAACAAACAAAACAAATGGGAGAAGCAATTAAGAAATTACTCACAGCCTCTCATGTGGATAGACATAACAGCAAGGACACCAAGGACTCCAACAAGAAGAATTTATTGCCTTCGTTATCAAGAGATTTGCGACTTTGTGAAGCCACAAAAACTTTATGTGCAGGAAAGAATGGTGGGGGAGAAAAGTTGCAATTAAGCAGAAACACCTAAAGTCAAAAGGAATGTTTAAATCGCGGATGAAATGTATGAATACGCCATACCTATGGTATTTAAAGGTCCTTTGTTGGCAAGCCGTGCCTTGAGTGGAAACACCAGGCACCCAGATGTCTGTCATTTTGCTTTTCTTATGTCTCTTCTTGTCTTATTGTTTATTATTAAACTTTTAAGATTTTAACAAAAACTGAACTGTGTTTTTCACAGAGAAAATCAGCTGAATTTCTTGTTAGTTACATTAGGTGTGGTGAGAAACAGTGACAGTGATTCAAACAGGTTTTCTAACCTCATCATCCAAAGGGAATTTAGTGTTCCCTTTTCTTCATTGTATGCACAACATTTTGGAGTTGTTCTGGATTCTTCAAGGGGGTATCCACTACAGACCAAAAAAGAAAAGGGGGATTATTGCATTCATTCTCTTTTAACACCTATTTGCACTAAGCTGTAGCTTCAACTTAGTAAGGAAAAGGAGAGATTTTCTTTAGTCATGCAGTGTGGAATCAATGGTGTAGAACAGCCACCATCCCAGCTGTAAGAACAGCGTGTTCTTGCTCTTAACAGCACATTGTGGACAAAAAAGCACCACAATGCTCATGATTCACGTCTTAGGTAAAACCAGAATGGTTCATGGTGTCAAACTAGCAGGTGATAGAAATAACAAATGTCCCTGGGCTGGGGCAGAAGCAGAAGTTTCCCTCTTTTCCCCCGTTGCCTGAGGTACTTGAGAGTTACATACTTCCCAGAGTGCCCAATACCCAAAATTCCTCCTTAACGTACAACCCCCTTTAAACTTTGAATTTTTATGGAATTTATGGGGTTTCCCCATTGTTTCTTTCATCTTTCAACATCCATTTTCATTTATCAGCAAACCCACCGTTTGTTTGTGAAGGCAAACGTCTTCTTTTCCATTCATCAATCAGTGGGATCCTTCCCATTGTTTCTTTTCTCTCTCAGTGCTGGTTTTATCCACCAGCAGACCCAGAGTTTGTTTGTAAAGACAAACCTGTCATTCCTCTCAGAAGTGTCAATGTCAAGATAAATGTCAATCTTTAGAAAGGTGATGAGTGTGTTTTCTGATTGGGACAGAGTGTGAATAGCAGAAAAATTCATTTTTTTCTTTGTGACATCTGAGACTGACCAAGCCAACAATTATGAGGGAGAGGTCATCACCCTACATAAAAGCTGCTGGATTTCTAGTTTCTCTATCAAAATAAAACCAGCCAAAACCCATGTTACCAAACACAATAAAAAGGCCCACAAACAAATCGATCAAATAAGATAATTAGCAAAACTTTAAACAAGCAAACAAAAAGTTTTAATATCTATTGAATATGCAAAACAGCAATCCTTAAAAACACAGCCATTGAAAAGAGAAGGGTGTGTGCTTTCTGGTGAGGCACCCCAGCTGAAACGTTTGCTCTTATGTCTCCTAATTGTCTGTCTTTAATTTTTATTAAACTCATAAACATTTGAAAAGAGAGTGGAGCTCGTTTTTCACACAGTGCAAATGAATTCCCTCCTGTCCTGGCAGTCCCTGATGAACACTCCCACTCCGGTTTCCCTGTAGATCTTTCAAACACTGGAAGTTTTCTCTTCTCCAAAGTCATTTTGTTCTTGAGCTCTTTGCTCCAAAAGGTTCTTGCCATATTATTCAAACCCTTGAAAAAGCTATTTTTTTTTACTGTGAAAAGCTCCAGTCTGCTATCAAATTTCATCGCCTTACACCAAAAACGACCTGAATCCTGTGTGCCCATCAATTGCTTTCTGATTAAAAGATGTTCTTCTTAAATAAAATGTGCTTTTAACGAGGCAAAACCACGTTAAAAAACTTCTGGATTGAAGCCAGAGGATTTATTTACCTCTTCAAGGTGTAGAAAGCAAAGGGCTGAGTTTTACCTGAGATGTTGAACAACACGTTCACTTTCCAGCGACTCAGGCATGAATTTGAGAAGGAACCACAGAAAAAGAAAAAAAAGTCAAAACAACTTCTCACAACACGCAGGTATCATGTTGGGAATCAGCTGCAAACTCCTCTTGGACATAAAACGCTTCATTTCCCTTGATCCGTGTCTTTTCAGAGATCTGTCAGAAGAGAACTGTGTTATTAAATGGATCGCCTTCAACTGCTCTGAAGTGGTTTCGATTCCTGGAAACCCGAGCATCTCCGTTTGCTACAGCTGCTGTGAAAAACACGGGCTCGAATGACAGGGCTTCGTTAGGAAAGGAATTGTGCAACAAATTGGGAAGTTTCAGGGACCAGCTCAAGGATTTCAGTGACAAACTCGAGGGGTTTTGTACAAAACTCGAGGGTTTCTGTGACAAAGTTGAGGATTGCAGTGACAAACTCGGGGATTTCTATTGCAAACTCCAAGATTTCTATTACAAACTCGAGGATTTTTATGACAAACTCCAGGATCTCTATGACAAACTCGAGAATTTCTATGACACACTCGAGGATTTTTTGTAAGAAACTCGAAGATTTCTGTGACAAACCCCAAGGTTTCAGTGCCACTTGAGGGAGCTCAAAGATAATTGACCTCGCAGAGCCACCTGGAGTTTCCTAATTCCAGGGAAACAATTTCTATCCACAGATAAAATGCGTAACTTTGGAAAGCTAAAGCTAAACCGAGCCTGGGGTTGTCTTTTTCTTGTTCTGTGTAACACCAGGCTCTTTATCTGAGTAAGAAATTTAAGCCACGTATTCGGAATATTTACCAGGAGAAAAGGACGGTTTTCCATTTGCTAATTCCCAAGATTTGCCTTTCTCCCCTGTCACCTTCAGCTTGGCTGTGACCTTGCTGTGCCCGTGATGTTCCTGTGAGTTCAGGCACATGCCTTGCAGGGGAGTGTTTATGTGCCAAATAAATACAGTGGATCGCTCTTAAACTCAGCTTTAGGATGTTTGTTACAGATGGAGTTGCTGCCTCTCTGTAAATCAGAGCACTTAAAGTGCCATATGATCCCACAAAGGCTGTGTTTAGCAGCAGTAAATGCAGGAAAAGTTGTGTACAGGACTTTAGAGGGGCCATAAAATCCTGCCCTCCTTGCAGTGCAGGTGCAGGGAGCACTGAGGGCAGTAAAAACTCCCAGGAGACAAGGATGAGTCTCAGGGTTCAGCTCCTCAGAGTTATTGCTGTCTTTGGGAAGGTGCTCCAAAACTGCAGCCAAGCAGGAGCTGTATTTCACGTGATCAAATTGACTCCACCATCAGTACCCCATTATCCAGTTTCTGGAGGAAAAATCTCACGTTTTCCCCTCAGAGGATGAAGGATCTGTCCCACGCAGGCATGCAAACAGTTCTGAATCACTCCATGTGCTGAGGAATGGGTTATTATAAACCTCTCTGTGTCACTCGAATGTTATTGGGCGTTTATGCACCATCCCAAGACAAGTCTGATGTCTTCAGAGTGCTGGGAAGAGGCTGAGGGAGCTTTTCTGCCCCACAAATCTCAGTGAGAGCAAAGATCCTGGCCTGAGGAAGCTCCTGTGCCAAAGCAAACAGCTCCTGCCTCTGCTGAGTCACACCAGCAGGGTGGGTTTATGGCTGTCCCACACTGTTAAATGCTGTTCTGCATCCTCCCCAAAATTCACAGCTTTTCCCGAGGGCAGCTGGTGCCAGGCTCCTTCTCCAGCAGCCAGCTCAGGGAATGGAGTGAAAAACACCCCCTGGGAGAGTGCAGGAGCACCAATAATGATGTGCAGCTTCTCAGCTGAGCCAGGACTTCCAGGAGGAATTTTTTTTTTTTTTTCTTTTTTTTTTTGGATGCTCCAGGTCAGGTTGGACAGGGCTTGGAGCAGCCTGGTCGAGTGGAAGGTGTGGGGAATGGTTTGAAGGCCTCTTCCCACCCAAACCAGTCTGGGGTTCCTTGATCCTGGGAATTCAGAGCTTTGGGCTCTGGGGACCGGAATTGAATTTCTAGGTAACACCTGAACTTGGCTCCATGCACAAACTTTCCTGTTGTGCCTGTTTTCCTCAGCATACACAAACTCCTGGAGGATCTTCCAGGTTATTTGGTGGAAATCCTGAACAACTGCAGCTGCCTGAGAGCCACTGAAGCAAAGCATTTCCTGGGTAGTTCACCTTTGAAAAGATGCATTCTGAAAAGATTTAAACTCCTTCAAACTCTGCTGTTTCTTCCAGCGGGATGGACACGAAGGATTGCGTCACTAAGGGCTGGAATTGCAGGAGGAAGCTTTGATCCTGAATCAGATGCTGGAGGTTGGTGTCACCCAGGCTGGGAGTGAAGGAAGTTCCCAGCCTGGGCAAGGGCTCTGCTTCCCTTCTCTGGCTGAGGGCCGAGGAGAGCTGGTTGTCACCAGGGCTCCTCATCCTCTGGGAGCACAGAATGGATGGGACAGGGAACTGCTCCCCACGTGGCAGGGCTGACACAGAAACCATCCTGTTCCCAAATCCAGGGCTGTGGGACAGCCCAGCAGCTCCTCACTGCAGGCTCCTGCTGTCCCCTCTGAGCTCTGTGTTCTCTCCCTCAGTTCTTTATCCCAAGGGCAGAGCTCCAGGCAGGCTCCTGCTTCTCCCGCGCCCAGGGCTGAGCATTTTCTGCACATCCAGCAGTTCCTCCTCAGGCATTTCCTCTGCCCTCCAGTGCCTGAACTTTGCTGGAGACTTTCCAAGACCTGGCTGAGGTGGGCTGGGTTTCTTTCCTTCTTTCTGCTGCAGCCTGGAGAATTTCCCAAGCAGACAACTTGATTCAGTGCTCCTCTTGTTTCCGCAACTTGAATTCCTTTGCTGATACACCTGATCCCTCACTTTTAGATTAATTCCTCCCCTCTGTGGAATTCCTTCTCAGCAGCTCTGCCAGGCCTTGGATCTGAGGAAATTCAATTAAATACTACCCCTGTAGCTGACATGGTTGTGTTAAATATTCTCATTGGGTTGAGATGGTTTAAAATAAAACCCAAAAAGAAAAGTCACAATTATTCCAATAATCCTGAGTCATCTCCACGTATCCAGGTTTATCTCAGAGCATGAAGCTTTGCTTCATAACCCAAGAAAGTGATACCATGGGGGAAAAAAATGACAAAAAGCTCTAATTTGGATGAGAAAAGGGTGGGAAAGGGGGAGCACAATCATTTCCTTATAGGCAAAGAATTGGAAACAAGCTGGAAGAGGGGAGGAAAAAACCATTTCACAAACTGATAATTCAAATTAGAGGACAAGAAATTCTGCCTAGGTATACATTAAAGTAAGGAGCTGGAGAGGGAGGTGAAACGCAATTTTCTTCTTTATTTCCTTCAAAGAGTGAATGAGAAATTATTTTGCACAGCAGAAAAAAAAAATCCCTAGTGATCTAATTCTGAAAATATATTGTTTCCTTTAGAAGCAACTTGCTCAACACTCGATTTCAGAGTTTCACCCACAGATTACAATTCTTTGCATTTTGATGTCCCTGAGCTCCCCACCTTGTGGTTTCCAAGTGCAAACAATTTCCTCAGTGTTATTCACGGCCTGAGAGAAGGAAACGAGTGTGTTCGCCTTGCTGTTCCCCACAAATGCCAAGTGTATAAAACACAAATCCTACAGGTGAGTATCTGAGATATTCCCCTGGCCTTTCCTGGCACCACAACCAGCTCATCCCCACTCAGGAAATGTGAAGGGAATTATTCCCAGCCCAGAGTTTCAAGGAAAGATTCATCCCAGCTTCCTTGGCTTGCAAAATTTGGTCATTTCTTAGGGGACCTCCAGGACTCACCTTCTTCCCCCGAGGCAGGAAAAATGGTGCTGTGCTTTCACCTGAGTCACAGCTGGGCCTGGGCTCCACATGCTCCTTGAGAAGGAGGAAAAAGAACAGGATTCATTGACAAGAACCTGGTTTGAGCAGAAGGAAATGAGTAAAGCAAGTTCTCGGATTGTTTTAGTGGAAATTGTGAGAAGCTTTCCCTCACAACTTGGTTTCTTTCTATTTTTAGTTCTTCCATTTGGGCAAATCCTGAATTCCACCCACCCCTGACCACCAGCACGAGGAATGGATCCCAGAGACTTGGGAAGGCCGCAAGGGATTTTACCTCTCCCTGCTTCCATTGGGAACAACATTCCCAGAGATACTAAGATGTAAATGACTGTGATTGCACATAGGAACCAGTTTCCCCTTGGATGGGGAAGGAAATCCCACCAGGCTGACCTGGCCATGCACATCTCCTGTGGAATCTGCTTGGGTTACAGCCAGAGGAGCTGAAACCCTTCGGAACCACCAGTTCTTTGTCCTTTTAGAATCATCCCAGAATCCCTAAAGTTGGAAAAGACCTCCAGGAGCATCAGCCTAGCTGTTAACCCAGCACATCCACAGGATTGTGAAACACTTTCAGGGCTGGGGCCTCCACCACTCCCTGCATGGAAACCAGGAGATGAAGTCAGATTAGAAGAAACTGAAGAAAAAAGGAATGAATTTTTCCTTTTTTTTTCCTTATCTGGAACGTAAATACTGTTTTTTGTTGTTGTTGTTGTTGGGTTTGTTTGTTTGTTTGTTTGTTGGTGGTTTTTTTTTCCTGGAAATTTGAGATCCACATCACAAAACATTCATAGAAAACACAACTCCAAGTCGAAATATCTGACATTTGCCAACCAGTGCCAAGGGTATGGCTCTGGAAAGCGATAGGGAGGGGAAAATGGGGAGAGAAAAGTGACCTCAGGAAAGGGAACAGATAAAAATCCCGCTTTAGAGAGCCACGCCAAGTCAGAACATCCCAGCCTGCAGTGGGGTGTTTGCTGCCTTGTTTGAGCTGCCTGGCAAACTGGGAACTCACACTTCTTATGTTTCAGCCCAGCAAGAAAAGCTTTGGGGCAGGCCTTGGCTCCAGGATGTCCAGCTGAATTCCCTGGATCCAACTGAACATGGAGCCTGCTGGGGAACAGACTCCTCATTCCTTTGGGAATTCACCCCTGGGACTCTGCCCAAGCCCTGCGAAGCACTGGGCTCTTTTCCTTGGCTTCTCTGAGTTTACATCCCCAGCTAAAGAGGAGAAACAACCGATGAGGGCTTTTGTCACTCCTTCAAATCTGATTCTTGCGGGGAATTGGAGCCAGCAGATGCACCGGAGATAAGGGGTGGGATGAGGCCCAGCTGAGCCCTGCTCTGGGGGTGCTGGGGAGGAGGGGATGGCACCACCACAAAATTCACAGCACAGCTCTGACAGTCAGGGACCCCAAATCTGTGTCTTCAGGAGCCCAAACACGCTGCGAATCGGTCATAATTCATCAGCTCTGTATAAATTCTTTTGTCTAGAATTCACATGTTCAAGCTTTCTCTTCTTTTTAAGGCTGCCTGTTCCTTCCCTGCTGAGCATTCCTGCCTCCAGCCCGAGCTGTCCCAACATCATTTCAGCTCCTACTCCACACATTCCCAGCACTTTTTCCTGCACTTTCTGCCCACCAAGCAGAAATGGAGCTTTTTAGAAGCTTCTTACAGTGGCACCTGAAAGAGCAGTGCTGCCATAAGCACGTTCCCAGCCTTTCTTCCCTGGGAATATTTCTTTCCCAGAGCCAGCCTCACACCCTGTGTGCCCCGTAGGAAAAGTGCTTTCCCTACAAAGCTGAAGGGATTTTCAGGGAGTCCCACCCAGCAGAAAATGCCTGAGAGGGGCTGTGGATGGTGTCCAGCAGCTCCTCGTGGCCCAGCAACCTTCTCCAAACACCGAGCGCTTCCAGGAAACGGGAAAGAAACACACATCCCATGGGCCTGGGAAGAGGGCCTGGCTGAATCTCTGCTCCTCACACACATCTTCAGGGGAAGGAGGAAAAATAAACAGGCTCCAAACAGGATAAATGGCTCCCTGCGGGGCTTGGCTGGGGGTTTATCCTACAGCCACAGCATCCCAGTCCCAATGGATGCAGGGCCTGGCTCAATCCCAGTTTGGGGCTGGAAGAAAAGCACCAACAATCAGCTTTGCTGAGGCAGAAGCCTGTGGTGGAGCTGTGAGAAAACCTTTGTGCTGTTGCAATGTTTTCCTCATTGCTTTTGTGCGCTCTGCAAACAGATTTGGCAAGCAGGCATGGTTACCCTGGGATCCTCCTCCAGGATTTATTGGGGGTGTTTAATACCTGCCACAAGCACCCTGCATTTCCCTGAGCTGGCACTAAATGCTGGCCCTGAAGTGACAATTTATGGTTGGGTCTGTTGTCTCAGGATAAACCACAAAGCCAATAGTGGTTGTAAAAGTGCCACTCCCAAAGCGTCCCACTCCCAAAGAGTCCCCTTCCCAAACTGTCCCAAAATGTCCCATTCCCAGTGTCTCATTCCCAAAGTGTCCCATTCCCACAGTATCCCAAAGAGTCCCATTCCCAGTCTCCTACTCCCAGTGTCCCATTCCCAAAGTGTCCCACTCCCAAAGTGTCCCACTCCCAGTGTCCCACTCCCAGTGTCCCATTTCCAGTGTCTCACTCCCAAAGTATCCCGTTCCCAAAGTGTCCCACTCCCAGTGTCCCCTTCCCAGTGTCCCACTCCCAGGGCCTGGGGAAGCTCCTGCTGGTCGTTCCCATCACCTCCCAGCTGAGGGACAAGGAAGAAAACCCAGGGATAAAATGTCTGCAACTCCTGTTCTGATAACAGCTGGGAAGGTGCTTTAGCCCCCAGGCACTGCTGCCTCCAATCCAGGTTATCTTTGGGTTGGAATCATGGAATTTGGGATGGAAGGACCTTCAAGCCCCACCCTGCCACGGGCAGGGACACCTCCCACTGTCCCAGGGGCTCCAACCTGGCCTTGGACACTCCCAGGGATCCAGGGGCAGCCACAGCTGCTCTGGGAATTCCAGCCCAGCCCTCCCCACCCTCCCAGGGAGGAATTCCTTCCCAAGATCCCATCTAAATCTCTCCTCCTGTAGTTTAAAGCCATTCCCCCTTGTCCTGGCACTCCAGGTCCTTGTCCAAGGTCCCTCTGCAGCTCTTTCAGGCTCCCTTGTGGTCTTGGAAGGCCCCAATGAAATCTCCCCAGGTCTTTCTCTTCTCCAGGCTGGACAGCCCCAACCCCCGGTCTGAGCAAAGTCTCCTGCAGCCAGCTGCAGAAAAACGCAAAAATATCCAACAACTTCTCCAATTCTGCATTTGTAGTTAATGAAACAGATTGATGAGGGAAAACCCAAATTGCTTTATCAGCAAGGCTGAGCTGAACCAGTCCCTCCTAAACTCCTGCCCCTTCCTTGCTTTGGAAACACAGCAAATGGAAAGATGGAAACAGATGGAAACAGAGCAAAAACAAAAGAAGGAAGGATTAATTTGGTTTGATTTTTGGTATTGACCTTCTACCCCCTCACATTTCTTTTAGCACACATCCCATTTCTGTTGCCTTCTCCAGCTCACTGAAACCTTCTGTGACTGCAGTGATGGCCCCTCCTGAGCCAGGCTTCTCTTGCCCTGGGGCAGAATCGTTTGCTGTTCCCTTCATGATGAGCAATGAGATCACTGCTGCCAAAAAAACCTGGGTGAATTCAGCCCAGGTGCTGTGACTCTTCCCCTGGGACTGCCAGGCGTTTCCCAGCCACATGAAATATTAACATCCCTCCCCTCCCTTTTCAGAGTCTTGTGAAGAAATGGCAATTTATCCCTAAATCAAATTTACTCTGCTGCCCCTCAAACCCTGCAACCACCACAACAAACATGGAAAGCTGATCATTAGACTTCAGAAGGCTGGGAAAAGGAATTGATTACAAAGAAATCTCTGACCTTTGGAGCTGTTCAGATCAGTGTAACTCCCCCAGCAGCACCTTCTCAATGCACCAGGAAGGTGGATCTCGGATGTCTCCTTGTGCCACTGGAATACAGGAGTTTTCCAGGATGATAACAATTCCCTCAGGGAAGAGACTTGTGGATCCCGAGGCTGGAGCAGAGCCAGAGGATTTGCCAGGGGAAGGAAAAGGGCTCAGTGGTGATGGGAGCATTTCCCACGATTGTGCTGTAAATACCCTCAGCACTCACTCCCCTCCCATTGTTCTCCTCTGGAATCAAGGGCAGGCAGGATCAGGGGAAGAAAGGAAAGTAAAATGTCAACACAGGTTGGAGCTTTCTGCAGGGAAACTCTGCAATGGCTAACACACACAGAAAGGGGAAAGTTCTCCCTGAAATACTCAAATTAAAAATCCTTCCAGAGGGAAAGGTGGGTGATATCAGGGATTCAGGCACAACATCACTTCAATCATGGGTTACACTATATATATATAGATGTATTTATTTATAATTTATGTAGATGTGGCACTGTGGTGTTGGTAAACACATCACCAATCTAAAGAGATCTATGCTTAATAAATAATTATAGCAGCAGGCTCTTAACTGGCAGCAAATTATTTCATCTGGGATAATTTCATTCATTTCATCCATACAAATAATTCAGCATATTCTAGAACCTGGAAGAATAAAATTCCACAATTCTGAAGGGATTTTTGTTTTGGAAAAAAAACAAATTACCTAACCCATCCTGGACATGGTTTTATATCCTAAGCCAAACCCAAATACTATAACCCAAATCCCTCCCTGGGAGGGTGATGAGGGCTGGGATGGAATTCCCAGAGCAGCTGTGGCTGCCCCTGGATCCCTGGAAGTGTCCCAGGCCAGGCTGGAGCAGCCTGGGACAGTGGGAGGTGTCCCTGCCCATGGCAGGGCTTGGGAATGAGAGATTTAAGGTCCCTTCCAACCCATCCAGCGTGGAATTCCATGGTTCTGTGAACATTTGAAGGTACCGAATCCTCATTTGCCTCCACCCACTATGCCACCGACGCCACATAGAGCAAATAGATTGCCCTCATCACACAGCGCGCCCGTATTAAAAACACAAATCACCCATAAATTTTAAAAATAATTACAAACTGACCAGAAAAGAGAAAAAACAACAACTTTAGTCTCACAGACAAAGAAAAGCAAGAACAAGTGACACAAGCTAAAAAAGCTCCTCCGTACAACCAACTGCCGGCAAAAAAACCACGCTACGCCCTTTTCACTGACGGTTCCCGTCGCATTGTAAAAATGAACCGCAAGTAGAAAGCAGCCGTATAAAACCCCACACAACAAGTTGCAAAAGCCACTGAAAGGAAAAAAAAATCGTGTCAGCTTGCTAAACTCAAAGCTGTCCAATTAACCCTTGACATTGCTAAAAACAAAGAGTAGCCAAAGCTCTACCGCTACACTAATTCGTAAATAGTAGCCAATGCTCCGTAGAGTTGGCTAAAAAAGTAGAAAAAGGCCAACTAGCAACGTAAAAAAAAAAATCTAGGCTGCTGATGAAAAAAAAACCATTGCCACTCGCGTAAAAAAATTACCTGTAAAAATCTGCCACGTAAATCCCCATGTTCCCAAGAATCAAGTTAATAAAAAACACCAAAATAATAAGCAAGTCAATCAAGCTGCCAAAATAAAAGTATCAAAAATAAATTTCAATTAGCAAGACAGAAAAAAGTTGTTCCTAGCTCAATAAGCCCATAATGCCTCAAATCATCCAAGCAAAAATGCCACCTCTAAGTGAGCCCAAAACCAAGAAGTAAATTTAACCATAGATAGTATTTCTCAAGTTATCCATAACTATAAAACACATACTGCAATCAAGCAAGCCAAGCAAGTAAAGCCCTTAGAGTATAGAAAGCAGTAGTCCAAATATAAATATAAAAAAACCTAACTAATTAACTACATCACCCTTTCCCAAACCCACCAGGGCAGGCACTATGTACTAACCATAGTAAAAGCCATCACTAAATAGTTAAAAACCTACCCTGTGCCTCATGCTACTGTCCAAAACACCATCCTGAGCCTAAAAAAACAAGTCCTGTGAAAACACAGCACCCCTGAAAAAATCAAATCAAACAATAAAACCCATTTCAAAAATTGTCTTATAAGCACCTAAGCTAAAAAACACAGCATTAAGTAAGCATGCCATATTCCTTATCATGCACCAGCGGTCGAAAAAATTAAACAGTGCAATAACCTGCTTAAAACTACCTTAAAAGCACTAAGTAAAAAAACTTTCAAAACCTAAAGTATTAATTTAGCAAAAGCCACATAGCTAGTAAACACTCAAAGTTCCACCAACCGAGCAAATCCTGCCCAATCTAAGCCCATGCAAACAACAACAAAAAATAAAGTTCCAATAGTACACATGAAAAGTATACTGAAAAAACCTGTTTAAATTAATCCTGCCTCCAGCAAAAACAATCCCATCCGTGAAATTGTCTTCACTCAAAAACCAAGTTGCACCTGGCAAATAATGCAAAAAAATAAAAAAAACCCAATGCATATCTTAAAAAAACCTTGTCTTAAAGTAAACTACCCATGACAATGTGACTGTATCCATATTTGCATGTATATATATATAAATATATATATATATTTTAACAGTTTAAACTCAATATAATATGTTAGTATAAAAAAAAAATTCAAAGTAGATAATGTTGGGAGTTAGGTTTGTTCCTTCTTTCTCTAAAGAATTTTTTCCCCATAAGTTACCAAAGAGACCAAATGTTAAACACTTCAAAATACTTAGCCGAAACAAAAACAGAAACAAAGTAACAAAAAACCCCCACGCAAGTAAAAAACAAAGCTTAAAGCAGCTAGAAGCTGTTTTTTTTTTTTTTTTTTTTTTTTTTTTTTTTTTCTCCCCCCCGACGTTCAAAAAAAAAAAAGAAAAACACCGGCTAAACTGTTGCTAACTGGAAAAGTTTCACTGTAGCCAAAAAAAATCCAGTCCTCAAAAATCTACTCTGGCCAGTTCAGCCGGAATCCGGAGCCTTCTCTGCCACCCGCAGGAGTTAAGCCAGCCCTGCCCCGCCTTCGGCTTCTTCAGCGCTGCTCCTCTTGCTGCAGAGTGACCCTGCAGCCCCGCGCTGCCGGGACACCCTGCCATCCCAGCTACCAGCCCGAAACTTTCCACTCTTTCAGCTTGCTGCTCTAAAAATCCTGCAAGAACACCAAAACCAAACTGCCCTAAGTTTTGTAAAACAAAGCCCTCAAAGTTCTTAATACTGTTTTTCTTTTGTTATTAATACTGTAGTTATTTGAAGGGGGTTTGTTTGTTTACTTTGTAATACATACTAATAAAAAACTGCTATTCCTATTACCCACATCTTTGCCTAAAAACCTCTAATTGTAAATTTATAATTTAGCAAAAAAAAAGTTTACACTCTCCATTCCAAAAAAACCTCCAACTTTTACCTAGCAAATACCTGTCTTCCCAAACCAAAACAAGTTGCCATGCTCATCCATAAGGATAAAGTGGCTAATCCAGCTTTTGCCAACTCAGCTGAGTGGAAGGGGGAAGAGGAGGAGAGGATCAGCAGTGACCCAAAAAGAGAAATTAAAGAGGAATTGGTCATTTTGGATCGAGCAGCCTTTTGGAGATCTTAGCTGCCCAAGGGTTTGCCTGCACTGAGCTGGCTTTGAAGTGAAAGCCTGACTTTGGTTGAAGACAATTATCAGCTGAGAGAAGGGAGGCCGTGCCAGCTTCTGCGGCAGGCCCCGTGCCCTTCCCGCTGCGGCTGCGTCGGCAGCCCTGGGGGCTCCTTCTGCCGCCCTGAGCCCGCAGAGAAGGGCAGCGGTTGCCGATGGCTCGAGCCATCAAATCATTCAAGGTCCTGTTGGGCTCTCTTAGACACTTGGGCCGAGGGATTCCTTCCGACCTGGGCCACTTTGGGTGGAGCGGGGGCAGGGCCGGGGCAGGTGGCAGGGTGTGCATGGGCCCTTTGTGACACGGTGCAGCAGCGTGGTCACCGTGGCAGGGAAAGGCACAGGGTGTCCGAGGAGCCTTTGTGACACGCGGTGACATAGGTGCTGGCAACAACGCAGCCACGCCACAGTGCTCGGAGCACGCCACGGGACAGGACGCGCCAGAGAGGTGCTGTGAGGAGTTCCCACACAGCCCGCTCGTTTGTGCCCGACCCGGAGCCTTTCCGAAGCGCTGCTCCTGCAGCTGACCTCGCGGCCAGACTGCGGGACTTGGTGACTCGGAGCTTTCCCGAGGCATCTCCCAACCCTGCGGTCGGTGCCCTCGCGGCCAGACCACAGGATCTGGTGACCTGAAGCACCACAAGGAGTCTCCTGTCGTTGTGGCAGGAGCCCTCAAGACCAGTGTGCAGGACTTGCTGTCCTGCAGCCTTCCTGAGGCTTCTTTGTCACAGGTGCCTTCAAGGCACAACTGCACGACTTGTTGCCTCAGGGTTTTCCCTAGTTTCCTCAGAGGCATCTGTCTGAAGGTGCCCTCGAGGCCAGACGCTGACATGGCGGGCAGATTTCGCGACCTCTTCACAGTTTGCTGGGGGAGAAGAAATACAAGCCCTGGAGATGCTCCAGCACAACCCCCTCAAGAGCTGGAGCAGTTCCAGCCACAGCAGGATGGTGAGTGGCAGAGCCGGGCCACAAGGCCGATGGCTGCGGACAGCTTGGCCCCATCCCATCCCCGTTCCCATTCCGCCCACTGACAGGATGGAAGAGGGGCCGAGGCTGCCCCTGCAGCAGCTGTGCTCCATCCCCTGGGGCATCCTGGGGCTGTCCCTGCCTGGGGAGAGCAGGGCTGGCTTCTCTGGCCTCTCCTGCAACCCCTCAGCTCTGGCTGCGCTCGCTCTTTGCCAGATGCAACCATGGAGCAGACACAGGAGAAGAAGCCCACCCGTGGCCGCTTCCGCAGATCACTGAAGGTACGTGCAGCCATCCCCGCCTGGGCTGGGCCTGCTGTCACTGCTCGGCCGAGCTCCGCGCTTGGAGCACTCCATGGAACGTGTCTCTCTTCTCTGTCCTTTGCTCTCCTGCAGATGTTCCGGAGGCTCGTGCCCATTCGCCGTAGGATGACCAGAAGCCGTGCAACAGCTGAGCCTGACCGCAGGCTGACTGAGCTCCAGGCAGAGCCCAATGTCAGCCCAGATTTGGCTCAGCGCTTGGATGCTGCAATCAGTGACGCAGCAAATACGGACATGGCAGTGACTGAGTCCGTGGCCTTCAGAAACACCAACACAAAGGACACCCTGAGTCTTGGAGGCCAGGAGAGTGTGGCAGGAGGGGAAGCACTTCTTGGGGAAAGCTGCTCCCTTGGACAGCGCTCCAGGTCTTCCCCATGTCTCCTCCAGGTGCCAGCCATGGTGAAGGACCTTCACCAGAGACTGGCGGCCTGTGTCACTTTGGATGCCAGGATGCGCTTGGACTTTCTGAGGCTGGCCGAAGAGCAACCTGCTGACGTTGTGCTGACCCTCCTGCGCTGTGCCCCAACGTGTGACAGGTATGGGGCCCACTTGCCTTGAGAGCTCAGGGCTCAGCAGCCTTTAGGGCCCATTGCCCTGCAGAGCCTGTCCAATGGGCTCTGCCAGACAGGCGGAGCGGTCCAGGACCCTTGGGCCCCTCTGTTCCACCAGCCTGCTGCCATGCTCCCTCCCTGCCCCTCAGGGCACCAGGGCTCTGTCACCTGGGCCTCCACAGCTGCACAGGGCATGCTACTGTGACTGAGACGGCCCTGACACAGAGCTCCAATCCCACAGAGCTGCTGCAAGCATGTGGAGAGCCATAGGCTCGTCGGCTGTGACAGCGGAGAAGGTGCTGCCAGCACTCATCCGCGTGATGGAGGATTGGCCTCTGCATACAACGACCACCTCCGATGGCGACGACGAGGACGTTTTTGCCCTGGCGGTGAGCTTCTGGAACCGGCCTCTGCTCGCTCCCCGGTCCCCTCTCCATCAGCTCTCCGTCCTCTCCCTGCCTCAGGCACTGGCTTAGGGCAGGCTCAGGGGGCTCCAGGCCCGTCGCTCCCCCTGCGTCTCCCCTCGGGCCCTGCCACACGGACATCTTAGCACTGAGCTCTGTCTCGGGCTGCTTCTTTTGCAGGCAACTCTGGGGCTGTGGCTGACTGTCCAGGTGCCCAAATGCCACAGGGCAGTGCTCCTTCATTCAGCCCGTCTGTTTGTTGCTCTCCTCTTCCACATTGTCATCACCACACAAGAGATGCCAGTGGAAGTTGCTAACTTCTGGAGAGCGTGCCAGGAGGAACACGGCCTTCCCAGCAACCCCAACAGGTGCCAGTCCTCCTGTCTTTTCAATGTCCTTGTGGCCGGCGCCAGCGCTCGCCGTGTGACCTGGGTTTTGCTCTGCACACAGGTTTGCAGTGCAGGCCATGAAGGCTCTGTTCAGCCAAATGTGGTGGAACACAGAGATGATGGCTATGGAGCGCAAGCGTGGCTGGGACACGCTGCTCTGTGCTGACACCCAGCACTATGCCGTGGGTCTGCTGGCCAGGTGAGAACCCCTTCTCTCCCACATTTGTCCCCTGTGCCCCACACAGTCCCTGTGCTCATGGCCTCGAGGGCCTCGTCACCGAGGGCCGGCCAAGCCGACTGGAAAAGGCTGGCAGAGGAGGGTGCCCAGAAGGGGCCGCCTCCCAAAGCGCCCACATCCCCCTCCAGAGATACTGGGGAAAGACCGGACCTGTGAGTTAGACCTCCTGGGAGAAGACTGTCCCCCCCACCTCAGGCTCTTGCTGCCTTTTTCCCCCTGACAGGGAGATGCGCCGTCACTTGGGCCACAGCTGTTCCCGCATTGGCTTCTACCTACTCCAGCCACTAAGCAGGGAGGAGCCACGCTGGGATCTGCCCTCCCTGGCATTCCTGGTGGAGGTGAGCCAGCGCTGCCTCGCTCAGCTGCCTCTCAGCCCTCTGCCCTCTCGTAGCTGCAGCTGCCTGGGCCGGTGCCCGAGCCCTGTGCTGCTGCTGCTGCTGCTGCCTGGGCCCGGCCCTGTGCGCTTCTGGGCTCCTGCTGTTCGGGTCACCTGTCACTGCCCTGTGCCTTTCAGGTCATCAAGTTCCTGGACCTGAGGGAATGCGCAGGCCGTGTCCTGGAGGAGATGTCAAGGCACCTGCGGGGCACGTGCAGGCAGAGACGTCACCTGGCGCTCAAAGGCCTTGTGCTGCTCAGCGAGGAGCCCTCGATGGTGAGAAGGGGGCAGCGGCTGAAGCTGCGCTGGGGAAAGCAGCCCCTTGGGCTGGCTGGGCTTCAGGAGCTGAGGCAGCTGCTCCCAGCTCTCCTGCCTCCTGCTCCAGCTGCTCGAGGGCTTCGGGACAGGCCTTTGGCCTCTGGGCCCAGCAGCGGCAGGGTGGGCTAGCAGAGCCAGGGCGGTGTTGGCGCTGCAGCTCTTGGTGGCTTCCCAGCACAGCCTTGTGTGTTCCATACAGGCCGGAGGTGTACGCAGCCTGCTTCCAAGCCTCCTGGAGCGGCTTGGAGATGCCGACGGAGAGGTGGTCGCCATGTCCCTCTCTGTGCTCACCAATGTGTGCCAGCGGAAAGACTCCGTGATCGGCAGGACCACTGCCCTGAAGCTAGCCGACCTCCTCCTGTCACTCTTCGGAAACGTAAGGCTCTGCGTGCACCGGGCATTAGCTGCTGCCCAGAAACTTTGTGCCCTGGGGATTTTTAGGCTTTTGCCCGGCTGGGCTGGAGAAATTGGCGCTGAGGCCTCTTCCGCTTCCTTTCCTTCAGGACAACAGCCAGGTGCAGCTGCTCTCCATTCAGCTTTTCCAAAAGGTGATGGGCTTGGTAGCGGATGAGGGCAAAGAGCCACTGAACACAGTTGTGAGCCAGAGCCTGCTCCCACTCTACTTGCACTGCCACGAGGTGAACGAGCGCGTGGCCAAGGTGAGGCGTTGTGTCATGCCGGTGCATCCCTGACAGGGGGCTCGGCTGCCTCCTGCCCGGGCACCTCTCCCGGCTCGCAGCCTCCTGCTGGCCCTGGCGCAGGGACGCAGGGCCCGTGCCCTGGGCTGGGCTGCGCTGCCAGCTCCCGTCTCTGCTGCTCTCCAGGCCTCTCGGGAAACGCTGCATTGTGCGGCCGGCTTCCTGAAGAGGAGCGACCTCGAGCACGTGCTGAAGACGGAGAAGCTGTTCAAGTTCGCCGAGTGCGTGGTAAGGACGGCCTCTGGAGAAGCCCCCTGACGGCGGGGCTCGGTGTGCGGGGCTGGCAGCCGTGGCCCCTGCCCAGCGCCGCACGCAGGGGCTCCGGCCTGCGCCCCACACGCCGCTCCCTTCCGTGGGGCCGCGCGGGCTCTTCTCCAGGCTCCTGTGCCCCGAGTCGGGCGCCGACGGAGCGCCGGCCCAGCGGGGCCGCGGGGCGGGGCGGCACCGCGGCTCCCCGGGCAGCACCCGGCCCTCCGCCCCCTCCGGAGCCCGGCGCCCGCTGGCCGGGCCTCGGGGCTGTGCGGGCAGCGCAGGCCGGGGCTGGGCGCCGGGAGCGCCCGGCCGAGGGGCTGAGCCCGCGCCAACCCTTCCCTCCCTCCTGCCGTTCTCTCCAGCTGGCAGACGACAGGAGCCGAGCGGCCGAACACCTGCGCCTGGCCCTGCCCTACCTGGAGCACCCACAGGAGCCCCTGCGAGAGGCGGCCATCAAGCTCATCGGTGAGCCACGAGCCCGGGCTCCCTCCCAGCCCCAGCCCCAGCCCCAGCCCCCGTCCCGGCAGCGGCATCCGCGCCCGGCGCCGTGGAGCCGCGCCTGCCCTCGGGGCTGCTGCCGCCCTCTGCGGCCGTGCCCTTGGGCGGCAGGATGCGGCAAGGGCCCGGGCCGAGCCCTGCCGGGGCAGGAGGCCGTGTGGCCACAGGGCTGGCAGGGCCGCTGGCAGGGCGCCGTGCCGCTGGGGCCCTGACAGGCTCTGTGTTCCCAGGGATCGCCGGGGTGCGCCTGAGGAGGCAGAAGGAAGAGCTCCAGGCCCTCAGCGAGGGTGAGTGAGGGCAGCGGGTTCTCAGCGGGGCTGCCGGGGGGAGCCGCAATGCTCGCGCAGGGGGCTGCAATCCCTGTCCTGCCTGCGGAGGGCCTGGCTCCCTGTGCGGACAAGGGCTGGCGTGCGCAGAACACGGAGAGATTTCGGGGACGCGGGCGGGGCGATTCGTGTTCAGCACCTTGCGGCGAATCCCGTTGGCCCTCCTCTCCTCTCTTGTGGTGGCCACGGCAGGAGCTGGCTCGGATGGCCCTTGGCAGGAGGGTCTCCTTGGACTCCCGCACATCCGGGCTCTGACCGGGGCTCTGTGCCTGTCTCTTCCAGCTCTTCAGGCCCTGAGAGACGACGACAGCCCCTCCCAGATAAGCCTCTTTGTCCAGCTGATGTTCGAGGAGCGAATTGCAGAACTGCAGTCATCTGCTGGCTCAGAAGAACCGGTGGCCTTAGAAGACCTTCAGGGGCCACAGAAGATGAGACCGCCTGGAGACGGAGGAGCCGGAGCTCCAGGCACAGCTGATGATTGACGCAGCTGATGCCTGTGGGAAGCTCCCGTGCTTGTTTGTTATCCATAAATGGAAAGCATTTAGCTTGTTTTAACAACTTCCTAAAAAAAACAAGATTCAATTGCAACATTTATTATCTAAAAGTGTTCTGGTCAAAATAAAAATGAAACTCAAAATTATGAACCCTTTTTATGAAAATAGATGATACTTATTAAGCAATAAACTCTTGCTCTCTCCTGTTTTTATTTCCTCAAAAAAGCAGCATAAACTAAAACAATGTAATCTCATGTGTTCAGGCTCCATATTTGTTGTTTTGAGAAAAGGCTTTATAACAGCTTCATTGAAGGCTCTTTAAGAAACTAAATGTTTCTAGTTTAATAGAGTTACAAGGTGTATATGAGGGCATCAAATGAAAAGGAAAATGAGCTGTCACAATAAAGTACTACTGAAAGCCTTAGCACAAACTGCATGACAAGCTAAAAGAAAAAGAATTATTTTGTTCCTTTTGCTTTAACCAAAGTCCTAACACATAGGACCTGCAAACCGCTGCTATTTTAGAGCCAATCTGTATTTTAAGTGGATGTAACTAGCCCTAGCAAACGTAGCAAAAAGTGAAATGTTCTCAAATTGGTCTTAGCATGTGCACTAATCCATCCACACCACATCAGGTGTATCTTGTAGTTGATAATATTTTACATGCTTACAATAATTACTGTAATTCAGAACCTTGACACCCATTTTCCTAAGATAAATCAACGTAAGAAAAATTATTCAACCTCCCTTTTCTTCTAAGGGTAAATGCAAAGCAGTTTGAAGCTCACTGTAGGTTTAAATTTTAATCCAAGGGCTGATGGTCTGCAATATGATTACAGTCCTTCCAATGTCAAAAGTTAACAGAGGAGTGGAGTCTATTTCAAATGACTGGCTCTAAACATCTCATAATTACATTAGATAAATTACACTTTACACATAATTGCAACAAGTTTTTGCCGTATTAGGCACCGGTCTGAAATACTTGGCAGTTACACAGTGAAACACTATTCCTCTTGATGCATTTGGATGAGGTCCTTACCCTTCTACCATCACAGTCAGGGATCTGCCACTGGCATAAAATTCCAGATGGATAATGCCAGCAATCCTAACTACTTCACAAAACAACAGGTAAGGAGGGAAATAGATTAATATGCTGTTCTTATCCCCTTTCAACTGACAGAAGTTTTGCATGCTTAAAAAAAAACAATCCGGTTTTTCCATGACATCATTCGGCTTGAATACTAATGCTTTTCCTTAATGCAACTACATGTACACGGATGTACAACTTCTCTTTACACAGAAGCAACGCCCAACTTTACATGTTTTTCTTTACTCTGTTTCCCCTGATTATAATTCTAAGATCCTTTCTGATTTTTACGCCATTTCCCTGTCTTAATTCTTCAGTGTTGTTAAATGAAGTGCCCCTCTCCATTCTGTGAAGATAGAGTGATTTACAGCAGCTGAAAATCAGGGGATTGTCCAGTAATTACAGCTTTTCTCAGTAAAGTAGTAGTATTGGATTCATTAACAGTGTTTGGATTCATTAACAATTAAAGTTTATTTCACTGAACAACAAGTACAAAGCTGGGTCAAGCTCCCTTGTTAGGCTTTGACACTTCCTTCAGGAAGACTACAATTCAACCCAGGGTTTCATTTTCTGTTTGGCTGCTTGTAAAATAGAAGGCATCTTGAAAACGATACTTCCATTTAGGGCTCTTACTGTGGACCTTACAGGCACTGTAAATGTGGAGTGGCTTTGTCTTAAACAGCCTAATCCTGCCCATTCCACAGAACAGACATTTGGAGTACAGCGACGATGGGAGCATGAAAACGCAGCATTAACAACTTCTTCATTGCAAAGAGTAAGCGCAATCCAAGTCTTGCTATTTCCTTGGTAAGACCATAAGAAATGAGGCAGGGAAAGTGAATGTTTTGGGCTTGCAAGTCATTTTCCTTGAGCTGGGACATCTGCTGATTGCAAGGGGTTTCAGTTTGGAACTGAAGGCATGCTTTTTACACCGCTGCCATTAGACAGATTCTATCTGACACCCTACTTCAAAATTAAAACAGCAGGCAAGTGGGTAAATAGGAGCAAAAATTGAAATTTTCAGTACTTGCTCACCCCTTATTTTCAGATATTCTCCAAAATAGGGAGCAGCACCAGTGAAAAGCACGTTTGCATCAACAGGGCCTGGATGGACTATCCCAGGTGATGCAACCACTAACCCACAGATGACGTGAGAGGTTTCACAGCACAGTGTTTAAAATTCAAGCAGCAGAAGCCCTTCCACCAGAATTTCACCCTGCTTTGGGAACAGATCTTCTGTCTGTATCATTAATTTCTTTGTTTTCCAACTGAGTTGCCGTGCAGCAAGTATTGCAGCATCACTAAAGAAACAGAGCTGGAGCACAGAGCAGCTCAGCTGAGTGAACTTGCAGCTCAAACCATCAGAACCACCAAGAAAAAAAAAGGCTGGGCCAGCTTTCTCAGCAGCCTGCTTGTGGCACTCAGACCTGAAATTACTCACTGCAAGTGTTCTCTCTAGGGTCTGACAGGACTTACATATATTGGAATATATATAACAAAATGATAATGCAGCTTCAAAGAGTGACTCACAGAAAACCGGTGCTGGAGCACTCAGAATTCATAAGGGACTTTAACCACAGTCACAACCCTCAGTTATTTGGTTGGCCTCCTTTATTCCTTTATTCTTGGGCTTTTCTTCCAGCTTTCTATCAACTGTGATATAAAACCATACTAATTAATCCAAATAAGCACATGTGCTATGTATTTCTTTCAAGATGGGATAACTACATACTCATCATTCCTGAAAACAAGCCCACAGTAACCAAAACCGGTCAAAGCAACACTGTTGTTATAAATTATAGCCCACAGCCATGGGTGTTCCTTGATGGAAGAACAAGAAATATCAACCCAACCTCCTGGTCTGCTATGAGAACATTTGTTATAAATCATGTTTTTCCAGTGTTCTATTTCAACTGCATAGATCAGTATCCAATAGAGAGCTCCTTAAGTCACAGACAAACCCACAAAAACTGCTTAAGACCAGCATTCCACAAAAACATGACAAAAAAATTCAAAGCAACCTTATAGTAGAGAAAATGCGGATTTAATAGGAGCTTAACATTAAGAATCCCATCCTCAAAATAATGCAAATTGATTTAAAGTGGATTTAGGGTTTTAAATGTTAAGAGCATAAAATTGAAGAATTAATTGAATTTACTGTCGGTTCAACATTGCTAATGTAAATGATAGATAACTGTATCGGGTCATTCTTGACTAAATTAAGCGCTATCTACCATTATTACATGACTAAAGGCTTTAAAAAATTCTGTTGTTAAATGCAATCAACTTTAAATTAAACTATGTGCATTCAGTCAGTGTCTTAAGCAATGATGAGGCAGAGATGTCTTAAGGTGGTAGTAGGGATTTAGACCTCCACAACTTCTGATGTAAAATTTAAATAAGTTAGAATTTGAAAAAGCAAATTAACCTGTACTGCATTTTGCCCACAAAGCTCTTCCTTCCATTTTGATTTACCACTGGTCTCCACTCATTAGATCAAAGCTCACAAAGTATTTTTGAGACCAACCAGCACTTTCAGCCCAATTTAAAAGTCACTGAAGGCAATGAAAATTACTTCTGTCGGCTTCAGTAAGGCCTTCCACAATCTCAGTACTCAGTAGCTACAAGGAGTAGGACGGAGAGGGTCTGACCAACTTTGTTGAGAATATCACTTGGCAATCAAACATCATTGGAAAAAATCAGAGATTACTATTTATATTGCTATTTATATTTATATTTATATTGCTTCAGCACATATAAATCTCAGCACTGCTGTTCTGAGATTACCTGCTGCACCATGGAAAAAGCAAAAAAAAGGATGTGAAAATACATATACCAACACCTGACTTATACACATCAGTATTCATCAATTAAAAGAGCCTGTGATGACTTCTCCAAACTGTCACTGGGGAATGACAAGCAACAGTCATTTCAGCCAAACTGGTACTCACATATCCTCTTGGCTGTGGGAATTCTGGGTCACACCCACTTCTTTTACCATTTTTTCCTGCAATGTAACTGAAAGTGACATTGACATTTGTCCCTTGGAAAAGTTACTGTTATCCTCCTTGTTGTCAGGATTATTCTACTGCCTGATCTTTTGTTTATTTTCTAAGCAATTGCCAAGAATACTGTCTGTGCCCGTCATCTGTCTACACGTTGACTGGTATCCACGCATCACACTGGAAGATCAGAATCCTTAAAAGACACTTTCCTTCTCAACTCTTGAAAAGACATTCCCAACACTGCCGGTAGAATCTGAAGATGCCAGCTGTTAGGAGACAGAATTGACCACAATTTAGTCAAAGTGCACCATCACACCTCCTACTAAGAAGGTTTTAAGAACTGGAAAGTCCATTCTTGTGGGAAATCCGCAGCGGGAGAAATGTGGCACTCAATATGAGTGATCGGCAAATCTCGTTTATTGTTAATTCACACAATGCTTTTAATAATAACACTAATAAGCTCATGCATATTGCAAAAGTTAAACTCAGGATTGGTGCTCAGACTAAAAGTCAGCTACGCCTCTTTCTACATTTCTTTGTGGTTACATAGTTTGAGTAAGTTTTTGTTTTACCGTGCTTCTCCCTCATATCTTTCAGCTACAAGGCCTAACAATCCAGGCTCGTATCCCAGCTGTGCTCAAGGACATGCGAAGCTTGCCGCCTTGCTGGTTCTCATGAGAGTGCCTGTGTGCTCAGCAAAGCTCTCTCATGTCTACGTGACCTTTTGCAGCTAGCCAGTTATCAATCACACTCTCCACATGTTCTGTTCCTACTGTACAAGTCCTTGACCACGTAATTCCCATCTCCTGCGCTGGCCACTGACAGCTTTTCTACACAAAGTACATTAAGCAATCATCAACTCATTCAAGTTTGACTGCTGAAAAGTGCCATTAAGTATTAGCAAACATTAGACACAATTAGTTTTGTCTGAGGGCAGGTAATGTTCCTAATCACATTTCCCTCACTCCCACATTTTAGGGATGAAAGTAGATCTTCTGACAGACCTGAGCTTGCTTCCATCATAAATCAAACGGGGTAAATTCCTGCAGCAATGGGTTCAGAGATCTCTTCCCTGCTTTGGAGGAAGGAGGAGGCTGGACAAGCATGGATGGGGTTGCTGAGGATGCAAAGAGACTCTCCACAAACACTGTATGCACATGTCAGACCCCTGAATAGCTCCGCTCCTGTGAAATTCCCAAGCTCAAGGCATGATTCACTAATAAATTGTATGGATTATGCAGCATTTGCTTGAGGACAGATGTATCACTGCCTTCTGCAGGACAAACTGTCAGACCCTCTCTGTGCTCATCAGTTTACAATTTTCACAACTTCCAGTGGCTGATCTGGAAAACACATCAGCCATTATCACGATGGATATAAACAACTAATATCCAAAATTCTTGTGAGGCAGCCCCTTCAGTACAGCTTGATAGCACAGGACATAGGTAGCCTAGGATAAATGCCAAACAGAGCAGAGAATTTCACCCCTGAACTGACATTTAAGAGTACATTTCAATGGCTTATGCAGTGCAGACTTTCTGATGTTCTTTCTCCATCATTTTGTTAAGATTACACGTCCAAACTTTCAAAGCACAGCATCCAAAATACAGAAATGCTCTCCCTAGACCGAATTTCTCCCCAGAGTTAATGTTAGGATCAGATCAGCTGCAAAGCTACTGGTATTCAGATGTAAAACTTTTCAATTGAAGCAGACTATTGTCTTGGACAAAATCAATTAAGTGCAATAAATTTCATACATAGACCCCAAGGCTGGCAAGTGTCCCCTAATGTCACACTGAAGAAACCTGAGCCAAACAAATACCACCCTCCTCAGTCCTTTTCACGTACTCTTTTTGCTCATCAGTTGCACGAGAAAAGAAAATGCCCGTTTTTCCTGCTTGCTGGAGAATAGAGATACACATACCTTCAGTTAGACGTGGTTTTGGTAACACAAGTGATCTATAAAGTGTTCCTTTCGGGGTACAACAAAGAAAATAACACCTTCCAACAGTTTCCAACATAACCTTAACCAGCTGAGGAGACAATTCAGAGAGAAGAGCATTTAAATTACTGTACACGCTCAAATAGAACATTTTTGTTCCTCAGCACATTGCTAAGGTACGGACTGCTGCACCTTGTGACAACACCATGGAGATGGGCCGCTAAAAAACTACCCTTTATTTTTTACCTTCTATTAGTAAGGGTGTACGACTTTTCATATGCTCCCAGATAGATGCAAGATAACAGAAACCCACTCCATAAAATATTTCAAAACACACTCAAGAAATTTACATTCCAGAAGCTTGGATTCTTGATGCCTATTCCTGCTACCTCATGTAAAGACCTTTTAAGGAAAGCACACAGTAAGCAGTATTTCTGATTCTGTTTTGAAGAACTCCACCATTAAAAGGAATTATTTATCTGCTTTTTTCTACAACTTCCTAAGAAAGTATCATTTATATTATACACTTATATTATTTAGACCAAAAAGGACTGATTTCAGCATCAAGACTGTGTAGTGATCTCAGTTTCATCTTTCTATTCAATCCCTTTAAACTCACATTAAAAGAATATTTAAATGCATAGACAGAATATTTCAAATGCAAAAAAACTATGGCAAACACATGGATACAAATGTACAACTAAAACTTAGCCTGCCAGGCCCACATGCAATATTTTTCTCTCTCTCTTAGGTTAACTGTGCAATTTAACAAACACAAAAAATGGCACGCAAATTATGGATATTGAATGTGAATGCTCTTGTAAATTAGGTGACACAGCAAACAAATCAAAATGAAAATACACTAAGAAAAAGAAAAATTGGAAATATTAACATAAAGCAGGCTTCACAAATGTATTCAGGAAATCCTAACAGTTGCTTAGGAAAAATGGGAAATTAGCAGCTGCATTTTTAAGGAACTACGTAGTATTTCAATAATGTATATATGTGTGTGTGTATATATATATATATATATCTCTGAAAGATACAGAAACAAGAATGGGGGGAACAAATTTTGAAAACACCTTAATGTACCTTGATAATGTTGAAAGGCAGAAGTCATTTAAACAACAGGAAACCCACAAACCCAATAGCCAACATGAAAGAAACAATACTAACACTTAAGATATTGATAACAAATATTAGTTTTCATTAGGAATGCAAGTGTACCATCAGGCCCATAGTTCCATTTAACCCCATCAGAAGGGGTTAATTAACATTAACTTTTGGTAAATTTCTGCATAAGAGTTGAGCTAGTAAATGCTGAACCTCTCTGAGCAGAGGTGAGCAGGCAGGAGCAATACAGCATTACTCAGATCACGAAGGCCATCGTGACCCCAAAGAGCTGTGACAAACCTGCAGCAAGCAGAGGGTATGGCTCTCAGATGTGGACACCAGGAGGATTAATGGTCAATTTAGTCGAAGACACAGGGTTCAGAGGGCTTTGCTCCCCAGACTGTCCTTTAAGCCCTACAGAATCTCCAGATTTATGGATTTATGCAGGGAGTCACAGAAAATACAACTCCCTTCTTTTAGAAGGTATATGGAAATGCAAAATACAACTCCCTTCTTGAAAAAGGTGTATGTAAATATATGGAAAACCTACACATGGACCCACCAACACAATCCAGTCATTTCAATGTTGGCCTGAATGTACCACCAACATGTAATTTTGGAATACATTCAAGTTACACTAGAAATGAGCATAAAAAACCACAGAAAATCCTGCCATATTTCTGGCATTCCTTGAACGTTAGGAGACTACATTATTTTCCAACTTATTATCAACTCTATGAAAATAGAGAGTGACATTCCTTCTAGCTAGAAGAAAACATGTTTATATTTAGTTTACTCAGAACTGCAACATTGAAAGAACATTTATTCTCCCAAATGTGAAATAGCCTCCTACCTTGAATGATCTGTTCAGCGTGTTGCTTTTCAAATCAGCGAAATGATCTTTTTTTTTTTGACAGATCACTAAATAAGCTGGAGAAGGCAGTGCATCAGCAGCACAGGACAGTTATTGCCTCCGACACCTGGCTGCGGCAGAGGAATTCCTTTGCAATGGAATGGAGAGTAACTAACCCATGCCTCTGCTGACTCCAGCTGTCAGTCAGCACTGCCAGCTGGATGCATCACACACCTCAGAGATGGAACCAGAGCCCCACACTGGACAGACAGCAACATTACGGGACTGGATTTGGACAGCCAGAGGAACACGAGTGGTGTTAGTGAGTTTTAGACACTCGAAAATACCGTGGGCCGTACACAGAGTTTGCCTTCCCCTGTTTTTGTTGCAAAGTAATGCTGGAGACATAAGCGTAGTGCTTGGGTCGGGCACGAATCCTACAACCAGGGAATGCGTCCTGACAGTGTCTGACCCTCAGCAGGGACAATGCACAGCAGCGACCGAGGGAATTCCTCCGCCACGGCGCAGGAGTCAGGCCTCTGGATCTGGGCTCAGCACGGCCAAGTTGCCGTGTTTGGAGCGGCTCGGGGGCTGCCCCCGGGGAGCGCGGGGCTGGAGCGTGGAACGGACACGCGGACAAACGGCCCCAGGGCTCCAGCTGCAGCGGCGGCAGCGGCAGCAGCGAGTCTACGGAGTCTACGGCGTCTACGACCCCTCCCCGTCCCTCTCTTGTTCCTCCTCTCCCTCTCCCGCTGTGCCGCACTCTGTCTCGGTGTCCCGCAGCCTCTCCCGGTGTCCCTTTCCCGACCCCCCCGGCCCCTCTCGGCGTCCCCGTCCCGGCCTGTCCCTCTCCCCCCGCAGGGCTGGGCCACGCCCGGGCCCGCCCCCGGCCCCGGGCGTCCCGCCGCGGTCTCGGCTCCGCCCGGCTCTGGCGGTGCTGGCTGTGGCGGTGCTGGGCGGGCATCAGTGCCTGGGGCCAGGGCGGCATCGCTGCGCTTTGGCTGCGCCTGTCCGGAGCCCGGCCCCGGCTCCGCCCCCGCTCCCGCCCCCGGCCCCGGCCCCGCCCCCGGCCTCGCCCCCGGCCCCGCCCGAGCCCCCGGCCCCGCCCGAGCCCCCGGCTCCGCCCCCGGGCCCGCCCCCGGCCCCGCCCCGGCTCCTCCCGGGTCCCGCGGAGGACACACGCGACGCGGCGCGGCCGCTCCCGCCGCCTCCGCCGCGGCTTGCCCGGCCCGAGCTCCGCCGCTCGGCAGCGCAGCCGCCGGCCTCGAGCCGCCGGGGCCCGGGGCGGGTGGGGATGGCCGGCCCGGGGCGCTCGGGGGGCGATCGGGGGCCGTGTCTGGCCCCGGGCCGAGCGCTGAGGGCCGCGTGTCGCCCGCAGGGGAGGCGCGGGAGGCCCTGCAGGACCGGTCCCGGCTGGGTTCGCTGCCGGGGCGCGGAGGCTTCGGCAGCGTCTGCTCGGGGACGCGGCTCTCGGACGGCGCCCCGGTGAGCGGCGGGGCTGGCGGCGGGCGGAGGAGGAGGAGGAGGGCGGAGGAGGAGGAGGAGAAGATCGGGGCGCGGCGGGGCAGGCGGCGAGCTGAGCCCGCTGCTGGCCTTTGCTCGCAGGTGGCCATCAAATGCGTGCCCCGGGCCCGCATCCGGCACTGGGGCGAGCTGGTGAGTGAGCGGGGCCAGCGGGAGAAGCTGGGGCCCGGCATTGTGCAGGTTGCATTGTGATTTTTGTGTAGCATGAGGTGATGTTGAAAAGAGCAGTTGGAATAGAGTTTGCAAAGGCAAAAGTGTGATCTTAGAACTGTCAAACAGTATAGAATTCCTTCAATATCTTTATCCCCCATCAAGTTAAGGTGTGGTATTCAGTGAAGTTAGTGGAAATTGGAGGGATTTACTACTGTACAATCTCGTGCCTATTGCAATTAGAAGAATAATGAGATTTTAGTAAATCAAAAGGTAGTTTTCATTCAGTTTGGACTTGGATAGGTAAATTACTCCTGTTGGAAAAAAATGGATTAGAGATTGTAAATGTTTAGAAGCTGAAGCATAATCTCTGCTTTGGCTATAAATAAGGAATATCATACACAGAATGAATTATTCTGAACCCCCGTCGGAGGCCTTCAGAGTCAACCTTACAGGTCTCATGGTATCAAAACTGGGAGGAACTATCCTGTATCTTTTCTCTTAATTCTTGCTCTTTAGAACTTTAATTATTCTGGATTACTCAAATAATCCACAGGAATAATAGAATAGGCATGATGATAGGATGATATGGCAGTATATCTTTTTTTGGTAATTATGTAATTATGCTCCATGACTTGAGAAAGGAAAATATTTAAATGATCAATCATATTCTTGAGCTAAATCTTGATATCAATACAGAAGGTTACACATGATTTCAAATCTATAACCTTTGACTGTATGTTTAAAAGACATTAATTATAAGTACATAAAAATATTCTAATGACAATAAGCATGGTAATTGTAGTTTATGAATTCAGTCTTTTGGAGTGGATAAATTAAGCAAGCAGAGAAAGGCTCATGAGGAAGTATTCAGAGAATGCAGAAATTGTGCCTAACATGAAGTAAACAATGATAGGCCCTATCCTTTCTCGACTTTATAATGGTCAATAAGGCAAAAAGTTAAACCCAAGCATGATAATATAGCACAAAATTGATCTAATTAAATATTCTGAAGAGAAATTAGAAGGTGGATTCAGTGGCACTCAAACTGGCACCAAGCAAACTAATAACAAGGCCAAAACCTCTGGGGAGAGTAGTGAAAGGCCCCAAGGTTTTTTGTGGAGAGTTGCAATGAGAAGTGTGTTTACAAACTTCAGTCTCATGTTGGCAGCTGCTCTAATTCTCTAGACTCCATCCATTTCCCCAGTGCAGTGTTTTGGTGGACGCATGGTTATCTTCTAAATAATCTTGGACTTCCTCCTAATTGTTCTGACTTTTTTTCTGTGTGAGAGAGACAGTTCTGGGCCAGGCATTGTTTGCCTTGCTCTGGTTTTCATGGCTCTACTCTAGTACCTTTACGTGGTGTCCACTCTAGCCAGAAGATCAGGCAAATGTCTTCTTTTTGGCAGTATTTCCTGGAGTGAATGTCTGTCATACATTGGTCGGGCAGAGCTGGAATTTATAAGACAGGATAGCCCACTTGGTTTGCCTAGTAGCTTGGAAGATAATAAAGGTGATGAACAGATCTCCAGTAACTCTAAATGGAGTTACCTAGGTATACTAACTCTAAACGGAGTTACCTGGATATCCTGAGATGAGAACAAGTCCGAGGGGTTCAAGAAGAGACTGTAGGAAAAGCTCTTGAATGTTGACCTCTTAGATGTTGATGTGAAATGAGGAGGCAGGGGAAGGAGGCAGCTCTTAGGAACAGAATTATTCCTTTTATCCTCTATATGCCTGTTGAAGTACTGCCTTCCCTTAGGGGGATAACTCAAGCAAACACCTGTTGGATGCCATTGTGTTTTCATGGATGATTTAGGGATGGCTGCCCATTTCTAGTGATCCTGTTCAGAAGTGATTTAAGATGTGCGGTAGTGTAGACAGAAAGTCAAGCTAGAGCTGCTGTGACAGTGCTTCCAGCATGTGTCAGCATCCTGAGTGTTGTGAGCTAAACCTGAAATTTGATTTGAACTGCCTGATATCTGCGAAGGGGCAGGATATCATTGCTAGAGAGAAATCCTCTCATCTTCCGCGACTCCATCCCCAGTCAGATGGAAGAACAGGTTGGTATCCAGAGGTGAATGGCACTGGACCTTTGCGAGGCACAGAAATCATCCATATCCCCATGCTTTTAAGGAAAAGGATTCTGAGCAGAGGGCCCTTTGACTCTGCAGCAGAAACTGTTTGGAAAAACTTGCTTTAATAATAAGATTCTGACTGAAGGCTTTTGCAGAGGATGGTTTGCTTATGGAAATGGTCAAGCGGTCGTTCTGGTATTTGGACACCAGGTTACAAAAAGAGGAAAACTACTGTATCGGTGTACATGAAGTGAATTGAAAAGTAGATTAAAGGAAAAGTTCAGAAGCCAAAGCTGGAGAGAGGTTCAGAGTAACCCAAAATTGCCATCCAAGATCTTGGGGAGGAGGGTTGTAACCTTTCTGAAATATTACTGCGCATGTACTCCCTAACTAATACATTGGGTGTGTTAGACCAAACCAGACAATTAATTTTTAACACAGAAGGACTTTGAGGACAACTCTGACACCCAGAGGAAAGAAAAGGCTTTATGGAAAGTTTCCATCTTCGAATCACTGCTAAAGTAGAAGTGGTGTTTTGTTAGTGGAAAATGTCAGTGAAATTTGCAATAATTGTGCCTTCCTGAGAGGTGTCACTACAGTAAATCCCCTTTGTGGAATGGTTAAGTCACAATTGAAATTTGGTGGTGTGCAGTAGTCCATTGTTCTGGTACTTAAACTCTTTGGGGAACAGTCCCCATAAGGGGTAATGATTTGCTGGTGGCCAAGAAGTGTATTTTCTGTATGATCCAGGTGGAGAAGTAAAGGAAGAAATGCTGTGAAATGGACACATTTTTTGTACACCTGAAAAGAGACTTGGATGTGATATGCAGGCAGATATCGGCTTTAAATTAGATGTAGTCAATGTTAATGGTATTAACATACAGATCTTTATCAGCAGAGGTGTATTCAGGCTTCTTCTATTTTCCTGTCCATTTGCTTCAGTGTAGCAGTGTGAGATCAAAGCCCAAGGCTTTGCAGACTGGCTCCTCCTTTGTGCCCTGGGTGTGTGATCATTGTTTGAGGCAGGGAACAGGTAGACCTGAGAAACAGTGAGAATGCCAGCACAGGGGCTCCTGCTGCATGTGCTGATACATCCCTTGTATGGGATGGAGACTGCCCACTTGGTTTGAGGATTTGCTTCCAGGCACCTAATTTCTCTGAGATGGTGTCATTTTCTCTGTAAATGTGCCTCTATGGCTATAGCTGCAAAGAGTTTAGTCTGAACAGTATTCATCGGTTTGATTGTTTCCTGCTCCCTCTGACTTTGTGGTGCACAAGTCGACCTAAATGTCTCAATAATGAATTATTGCTGGGTAATTAATCAGCTTCCCCTGCTTTAGAGAGTTGCCTCCTAGAACTTACCATAATTCACCTCCATCAGCCAATACATACAGACATTAATTGCCTCATAATATTGTCAGGAAGATGTCAGGTAGTACTGACAGGGTGTGAGTGCATCTCTTTGATCTAAGCAAATTTTGTTAGTGTTTTGCCCCTAATCTCATTCTACACATTTATCTTGCCAGTGCCATGAGCTGGACTGAGGACACATCATCAGGGTGCAGTCAGGAGCAATTTGTCCATATGAACAGTGATTTCAGATTTGCAATGGGAAGTGAGTAATTCCCCAGCAGGTAAGTCACAAAACCAGTTACTGACAGCTGGGCCAGTGGAAATTCTCCTTGTAGTGGCCTTGTTTTAAACACCAAGATGAAAATATGATGCATGCTTCGAAGGTGCAAACAATGTCTACTCTCATTTCACTCAGTGAAATTTGCTCAGCTTCATCTTGGAGCACTGGAGATATTTTAGTATTTCAAAGTGTATCAAACTACTGGCCCAGTATTTGGAAAAGCTACTCAGATTTAGTGGAAATGTTTCTATTTCAGACCCAAACCACTTTGATATTTGTTAATTTTATTAGTGTATTGAAGTTGATTGACACTGGGAAAAGTGATCCTGTTTCTTCAATTGATAACACCACAGGAATTGCCTTTTTCTTAATCTTTATTTGGATGCCTCCCTGTCCCTATGGAACAATGGGTTTGAAGATGCAGTGAGGTAGACCACTGGAAGGAAAAGGCCAGGCTAAATATTCCTTGCAATAAATAGGCCTCTTTCCCTTGACTTCAAAGGAAAAAAAAAAAAAAAGGCTAATTAAATACAATTGAGGGGAAGAGGAAAAAATGAGATCCTTTGATTTGAACACACTTTGGAGCAGAGCATGGAGAGATAGGAGAATGATCTCTGTGAGATGAATAAGTTGCCTCTCCTGCTGCATTTGTTTTGGGGTGGGTGAATCATTTCTTGAGGATTTTTTTTTTAAAAGTTGGATTTGACTTGGTTGATATTCCTTTCAGCATCTAGTTTTTCTATTTTGGCTTGTATTTTTCATACAAGAACCATGTTTTTAGGGCAGATAGCTGGTCCTGCAGTATAGGCAGATCTCATAAGGGCAGGAGGATAAGGAAATACACCGGAAAGGACAATATTGAAGATTTTATCAAGTTTGACCTCCTGGCAGTTGAAGCAAGTTGTCCCTCAAGGTCTTGTGGGAGCTGTTTCAAGTGAAGAGAGCACGAGTCACAAACACAGTGAAGATCTCTGACTAATTCTAAATGGGGTAAAGAATTAGCCCCTTCACCATCACGCCTGGATTTTTACCTGGGGAGAATGTCTATCGAAAAAGATTGTGGCTGTTCTGAAGGACTAATGTCCAAGGCAGCCGAAAATCTGCATTGGCTGATGTGTTGTGTGTCCTCCCTCCTCCCAGTGTTTTCAGTCAGTGTGTCAGAGCCTTTCCTGGCATGTGAGCCATTCCTTGAAGTGTTGAAATGGTTCCTTGGGACTCCCTCACTCTTGGCAAAAAAAGTAGGAGGAGGAAGGACAAATCTCGCTCCCTCCACTTCCAAGGAGTGTATATTGTGTGTTGTATACTCCCTTGGGGTGTTTGCCACCTTTCCTGAGGGTGAACTTGTAGGATTTGTTGCAAACTTATTCACAAGAAATGTTGTGTGTACCTATTAGAGTTTTACAGTGAGTTAGGGATTTGGCAAAGGTGAATTGTTGAAGTTGAAAATAATTTTGGGGTGTAACAGATCAACCCCTGCATAACACAGATAAAAATACTTGCAAGAACCTTTCCCTTTTTCATTTATCATTATGCACACTGCTTCACTGGAAAAGGCCTCACAGGATGTGTTTGGAGAGGAGCCTGCTTTTCCATTAAACAACAAGGAATATTTTACTTTTGAAAGAAAGAGACAAAAACATGCCATTTTTTTTTAATGGCATGTTCTTAGTTATCAGATTAACAACATTTCTGGAGGGGTATTCAAGCAAGTGTTAAGTGTAAAACATACAAATAAATGTACTCTTACTTTCAGCAATCCTTTAAGAACTAGAGACTTATCTTAAAGCAGGATCCCTTTCCTTCTGGGTGGATCACCTTTAGGTATTCCTCCAAACAAGCTGCAGCTGTCCCATATGACACTGGCAGGGGCAGCTGTGGGCCGTGGTGCTTCCCCAGGAGTTTTTGGCGGCTGACTCTTGCTTAGGTAATTTAGTAATTGTGCTGCCACCTTCGGGATCCCCAAAAGGTCTGTCTCCCACGTGCCTGCATGTTGCAAGACTATATTTCTTTCCCATATGTTCCTCTTTTCTGTGTATGATTGGTCTTTGTACAGATAAAGGAGGGGTTTTAGCACTTGTTAATGAATTAACTAAATGGTGGATGTAGTGATGTAATCTATACAAAATGATTCTGTTAGATACTTTGGAGACTTCTGTTTTGCTTGTGTGATCTTTACTATTTGAGGGAAACTTTCAAACTCCTGATGGGCCTTGAGTGATTTTTACTTCTTGGACAGACCGTGCTTCTCTTGTCTTTCTACTTGTTGTCCCCTTAATTTTAGCCCCTAGAGGGCTAAACTTTCCAGTTTCATTAAATAAATCATAAATATTTCAGTTTATAAATAATATAGATGTTCATTGTATATTTTTATATAATTTAATTTTGTCCCCTACAGGGTTAAAATTTGGAGGGTGAGTGCTACTCTTCAGGAAAACCTGGTGATGGAACAAATGAGGTGCAGCTGGCATCAATCAAGGTTGCAGTTAGACAGAGTGGAAACACTGCAGTTGGACCAAGTGCCTTCATCAGAGCAGCAAGTTCCAGAGCTCCTTCACTGTGGCACCTTCAGGCTTGGTGGAAGGAGAACCTGACACAGTGAGTGTAAAGCAACGACACCTGAGCTTGCAGAGTCTGTGGCTGAGTAAAATCTGGTCTAAGTTCTGTTGTTTTACAGAAGAAAAATGTTGTAGCTGATCTGTCAAACACGGTAGACTCAAAGTGAGGGCCTGGAAGTGACTCTGTAAGAAGAAATGGCTTATAAAAGAGGGTAAAAAAGTGTGAGCTGGCTGCTGAAGATTGATAGCAGAGATTTTTTTTTGTCTTGGTTGTCGCACTAGTGATTCCACGTGGTATGTTTGGATGCTTTTCAGTTTAGATTGCTATACAAGTATGAAGGTTGTCTTGCCCTCTCTTTGTTGGGCAGCTTTATGGCCATGATACTCAGTAAATGATGAGCTTTCTTTAGGTTGATTTATACTGTTGGCTGGGGATTATTTGTGGGTTTTTTTTCTGCTTGAGGTCTCAACCATTAACAACCAAACGTGTGCTGGACTTCAGCTTTGTGCATAAACCTCCAAAGTGGAAAAAGGCCTTTGATATTTCCTGCATTTCTGTTATAAAGTAGCTATAAGTGGTACAGTTTTGGGGGTGGGTGACTCACTTCTTGAGGATTTTATTTTTAGAAGTTGGATTTGACTTGGTTGATATTCCTTTCAGCATCTAGATTTTCTATTTGGGCATGTATTTTCCACGTTGACTTTAATGATCATAGTGTCAAAAAGTCAATATGCTGTTGTAGATGTGAGAAGTTTGCCTGAGTACTGGATTCCAGGGAGGAGAAATAGAAGAAAATAAGTAAATACTGTTGCAGTTTGTCTATTTAAAAGCTCTATTTAATATATTTTTTACCGTGTTGCTTGCTGAGTTTAATCAGAGTCCGAATAGATTTCAAAGCTTCTCTCCAGTTTTAGGAAGCTTGGAGATGGCAATTTCAAGATTATCTCATCTTGTTGGCGTGGTTTCTTTCTAGGAAGGCTAAATGGCACATCAGAATCTGCTTTGTTTTTCCAGAAGCATCAGTACTTCATGGTATTGTGGAAGAGTTCAAGTCATTACCGTGCCAGGCCATCACAGTTAATTTTTTGGCAAAATGAATCCATAACAAGAAATGGTTTCAATCGATTTCTTCTGCAGATTCTGCAGTAGCTGTGCAGATCTGTTGATTAGCTCAGCCTGTTGGAAGAGTGGGGTCTGCCCCATTTGTAGTCCTTGGGGACAGTCATGGCTGGGTTATTTCTGTGGGCCTGTCAGCTCACAAGGAAATGCCCTTCAGCTCTTACCCTGACTTAGATCAGCATGAGGAACATCATGACATAATAGTTATTTTTTTAAAAATGTTTTTAATGTATTTGTCAACTTGTACTGCTGCTGCATAAATTCGTTAAGAGTCTTTATGGAATGCTGAGCACGGTTGTGGTCAGTGAGTTTTGCAGATGTGGACTGGTGGAATTGCAGTTTGCCCTGCAGTGTGTTTTAATCTCCTTTGTGAGTGTTTCCCCACCCCTCACCTGGCTGTAAGATGTATAAGTGCCTAAGTGAGCAGTTATTTACCTGTGGCAAGTCTGTTGAACCTAAACTCAGGAAATTGTGCACCTCCTGGCCCTATTTACCTTGATCTTATTCCATAAAATCTTCATGCTGATAATCTGTGCAGCTCAGAGGCACTGAAAGATGATCTGCAAACAGGGGGAATACTTGCTCTGAACTCTATGGAGGCCCTCAGGAGTCATTCTGATTGATGTCTAGGGATTTCACAAGGATTTGACCTGCTTGATCTTGAGCTTGTAATTAATTGTCAGAGCTGCTATCAGCTTTCGAAATGGGTTTCTACTAACTGGCCCAAAATAGCGATGTTGGGCTTTGAAACTGTTGCCGTTTATGTGTGAAATCAATTGCACCAAGAGCATGTTGTTTTCATGAGTAACAAAAAGGATCCTGTTCTGTAATGTCATCCCATTTGTTAGAAAGTGTTAGCACCTCTCATTTCACAAGGCTTTTTTTTTTTTGTACACGGCAAGGATGCATTAAATTTAGTCACGTGCAGAAAGAAATCTGCAACTGGATACTCATTGTAAAGGCACTAGATATGTGTGATTTCTCTGTATTTTAACGCTTATTTGAATACAATAGATGAAGCTGGTCAGATGATGAAAGGGCTCTTTGGCTATTGAAAGTCCTCTTGCCACCTCATCTCTCCTACTGTCAGTGTATGCCTGCTAGTTAATAATAGCTTGACACTGGTATAGTTTCAAGCTATTTTTTGCCCATTTCCCTCTTGGTTGCAATAAAAAGAACAGGTTCTATTAGGGGAGCCTTTCTTCCTGCAAGTAAATGGGTGTTTAGTGAAGAGAAAATGCATGGCAGTGGTGGAAACTTAGCAGAGCTTCCTGCTCCTGCTGCACTGCTCATCATCCCATTTATCCATGGGGAAGGAGGGCAGTGTCTCTCTTTAGGATATCATGGCCGGACTCGGGGAGATTTACCTGGTGGTCCCACCCCAGAATGGTCCATAGGAAGCCTGGCAGGCTGCCAATTTCTTGCCTAGACCGAGGAATCTAAGGGACTAAAACCAGGAGAATATGTTCTGCCTGTGTTACATGATAGACATGAGCAATGTGTTATCACAAAGATGTGACAGGGACCTCGTTAGGCCCAGCAGATGTTTTAGTCCTGGCTAAAATCATAATCTGAATGTGAGAGCTGGAAACATGCTGGTAGTGTAGTGCACATCCTCTGAGGACGGAAGGTAATTTGACAGCTCACTTCAACACTCTTCAATAATGTTGACTCTTCTGGCATCTGTTTGTTGAGAATGTGGCTTCTCATGTGGAAAACCGAGACTTCTTGCAGTAAAAATAAGGATTTCTTTTCCTGATTTGGTTTTCTTTTTTTTCTGGCTTAGGTTAGAAGAGAGAAATATTTGAATGTAGCATTGATGTGTTTAATTTCTAAGCTTTATTTGGAGACTTTGAAAAGGTGAAAATATGTAAGCAGTATTGAGGGAAGAAAGTGTTCTTGTTTGATGCATTAAACTGTTTTCTTTCTGAGAATCTGTGTTTTTAGAGATCCCAGGCAGTACTTTTTCCTTTAGCAGTACCAGAGTCCTGCTGTCTGTCTCAAGAGAAGCCAAAAAAGGTCAGGTAAGAACTGTTTCGATAAGATAGGTGGCATTTCTGTCAGTTCTCACTAGCTGGTGAAGCAGATGAGGAGCTGCACAAAACTGAAAACAAACAAGTAATGTTGCTCTGTCCCTGTCCCCCAAGTCCAAAAACTCCTCTCAATGCCCTTAAGCGGCCGTCTTTGTGAAGGGAATCTTTTCTCTTGAGTGGAAGTTTAGAAAGTGTTTTGTTGTACTGGTTATGTTAATTCAGGCGATCTTTGTTTCACAAGACAGGAATTGAGAGGGCTGTCCTGCTCTGCATAATTACCTGTCACAGCAAAGAGAATATATTAAGCTGGGAAACTGAGATTGGTGTAAAATTCTGTCTTACCTGCAAGGTATATCAGCAGTGTGTTTGATAGAGCTTGATTGTATCCAAGATTCCAGGGGGCTCCTGGTGTCAGGTGAGAATCCTTCTTTACGGAAAGCACTTGGTCTTTTCCTGTTGATATTGGTGAGCCAAAAATACTATTTTTTGCTGCTTCTTGTAGCAAACCAAGTGTGAAATGTGAGATGTAACAGCGCTGCCTAAGGCTCTCTGGCAGCCTCATGCATTAGCCTGCTTTTAATATTGTTTGGTAAGATGACAGCACTTTGCTGCCAGTCTGTGAGTTGTCCATGTAAGGTGGGTTATCTTTGCTCAGGTGCCTGGAGACTTGTTCTTACAAGAGATACAAACAATGCATTCGAGAATTTGGCACATCTGGGACATTTTATCTTGCTCTTGGAGAAAAAGGTCAAATGCTCCACAGCCTGTTTCTCTTAAATAGCAGAAAATCCCAGCCTGGATTGAAGATTTGACCCCCATTAAAATACATCGCTTCATGTCTAACCTAGCTATGGGGTTTTAGCTGTGTACATAAATACATAACTGCAGATGAATATTGAAGTACTCCTAGTGTAAATAGAAATACGCAGATGCACATGCTAGGCATACTCATGCATGCCTACAGCTGCAGAGAAAATGTACAGCAGGCAAAGGACTTTCTGATACAATGAAATGAATGTCTTTATTAAGATCTTAGTTCCTCATTAAAAATGCTGAGAAGTAGAACTTGTATGAAAGACTGAAGCTGGGATTTCAAATTAATGTGTATGATAGTCAATATGAACTCAATTCTGAAACGTAAGAGTGTCTGTGGAGATCTGTTGAACTGTGTTCATATATATCACTGTTTTTTCTTGTCCCAAGTTTTTTTTTTTTTAAATTTGGGGTTGCCATTGCAGTTTTAGGAAGGTTAATATTTAGTGCAATTCAGAAGTCCTAAAGAAAACAATTGTTTTTATACAAGACATTTCTCCCATTGTTTTAAGAGGAAAAAATGATCTCGTGTCAATGGTATGGACTCTTATCCTCCTGCTTAAGTATTCAATTCTTTTGATTCAGCATCACGTGCATATGAAATTGGTCTCTTAAGTGATAGGTATTTTTTGAAGGTTTGCTCAGTTGTGCTTTCAGATTTTTCATTCACCTTCTGGTGGCTTGGCTGGGTCTGCATACACAAGTGCATGAACTGAACTATCATTAGCAAGTTCAGTTTTTCCTCTTGTAGTCTTTGTGGCCTCTAAGTTTTTCTTGTCTGCTGTCTTTGCAAACCAGTTTTTCTGCAGGGTCACTTTAAATCACCCAGTGTGACAAATGTGTGCATGAGGGAATGTGTCTTGCTGGTTGTGGCCATCAAAATAGGTTTCACATGGTAGAAATTTGATAGTGTATTTACAGTTCTCAAATCTTGCTTTTGCCGGTGTCCTTGAGTTCATTTTTTTAACAGTCTCAATGAGTTACTGACTAGCTGGCATTGGAAAAATTTGACTTTATCCTCAGGGGCCACTGTAGGCTTTGTTCTGATAAATACTTGTCCAAACATCCCCATTATTTTTTCTTCAAGACAGAAAATGTGACACAGGGTGCTGTGCCTGTTATCTCCCACCTAGACTTGTTTGGTTGGTGTTTTTTTTTTTTTTTTTCCTTTGAGAGAAACTTCAACCTTTTTATTCATTGACCTGGTGAATACTTTATCAATGTATTAAGGTCCTTTTATTAGTGTGGATTTTTTTTAAAGTTTAAAATAAAAATCAGGGAAATATTCTAATTGTATGATTTCTATGGTTGGTTCTACTCCAGAAGAAAGCTTAATTGTTGAAATATTTCTGAGTTCCTGTGTTCTGATTTTTTGAGTAGTCTGTGCTAAGTCTTGAGCAGAAGCTTGCAGAAGAGCTGCAGGATTGAAGGAGAGCAGAAGTGACACAAAGCAAAGCTCTTTTGGGAGATCTTATGGAGGTTAAGCAAGTGCAGCAGGATTTGAGCAATGCTGCTTAGTCCACTTGTTCATGTGTGGATGCCAGGGTGGAGGAGACTGGAATTGGGAGCCGAGATCACTTAGAGGTGTGTCTGTGAGAGAAGCCAACTGCAATCTGCTGGTTTCTGGTGACTTTAGAGGTACCTGTCCAGTGTTAGTCCTGTCTCGTACTGGAGCAAACTATTGATCACCTGGCCAAAAACATTTTGCTGCTTTAAAGAACTTCCCCAAACTTTAGGGAATAGTGGGACTGTCATTAAGAAAGAGATGTAATTCCAAGCACTTTCTCTTGGTTTTAAATGCTGACTTCATGGGGTTTTTTCCCTAAGAGTAGGAGAGCTTCATGTAAGTCTTGAAACTGCTGGTGGTTGATAGGCTTTTATTTATTTAATCAGGGCAGTGCATGTTACAGAACTGACAGCAAAGGGATCAGGACTAGAAATATTTTTTACTGGACATCAACATGCTGCTGTGCTGTTGGGAGAAAGTGGAGATTGCTTTGCCAGCACCATCTGGGAGCCTCTGCTTGGCTGTATGGTAGGCAGACCTTTTGTGAATCAGAGAATTGCCTTTGGAATAAAGCCTGTTGGTGGCAGGTTTTTTTAATCTGCTGCACTGACAGAACTGCTCCATCTTGTCCTCTTAATGCAAGCGTGTGTGCCAAATCTGCCTGAAGGGATCTGTATCCAGGAGAGAAGGAAGTGGTGGTGCCTCTGAAAGGTGCTTGCCTTCTTTTGTGAGACAAAATAAACTTTTGGTGGCTTTGTGGGGCTGCAGCCGGCACTCTTGGGTTATATATTCTTCTTATATGAATGTAGCACACACTTCAAATTTATTGTTAGAGGAAAGAATAGAAATGTTGTCTACAGCTTACAGAGGGAAACAGCATATGCTGTGTGTATAATTGTCATTCAGCCCAAAAGATGTGTTGAAAATGTGCACTTTTTTTGTGTGGCGGGCAAAAAAAAACCCCCAACCAAACATTTGTTAATCTTTGTGCTTTATGGGAACAGGTTACTCAGTTGTCCTTAATAGTTGTGATGGAATGACCAAGCAGATTGTGGGTGAAGATACTTTTGGGTTGAGGTGGTTACACAATTAAATGAATAAAAGGTGATAGTTCTGCATTGCCAATACGTCAAAAGCTTAGAGTTTGGTAGCAGAATTTTAATTAAATCCATAAGACAGTCTCGGCTGAATTAACAAAGCCAAAATTATGCATCACCACTACTTCTGTCCATGTAAGTATTATAATAAATGTAAAAAGAAAGTCATCACTATCATTCAGAATGCTAGGAATAGAAATTTGACAATAACCTGGCTGGCGTAAGCATTTATAGTTCTAAAAGAGTGGAAATAAATTTAAATCCTCTTCCAGGTTTAATGACCAGGCAAATATAGGGTAAAGTAAAACTTTGAACGTTGTTATAAGTTGAGTTTTGTTGCGTGTTTTTAGTTCTTGAATATCTTTCGAAGAAAGTCAAATCTCAGAGCTCTGAGACCACCTGTAGCTACAAAGCCTTGAATCCTGTTTGCTGACTCCCAAATTCAAATCTCAAATTTGTGTGGACTGCCTGGAGCCACGAATGACACAGTGAGAGCATTCAGGCTCAAATACTGTCTGCTTTTCTCTAGCTCTAGGGGCAGATTAGGCAGCACTTCAAGTCCTGTTTCTGGTTTCAGTCCTTCCACTCTTCTAAAATTCACTCTCCATCCAAGTTGGCCACTTTGTTAATGACTCTATTGGAGTTCAGGCTGTCTTGTGGCTGTAATGAATGATAGTATCTTCAGAGCACGAGCAATATGTTTTTTTCCTAATCTTTTAAGTGTTTCAGAAAACATGTTGATTGAAATAAGCTCGTTGCCATCAGTGAGACAAGAGAGAGAATGGTGTGCTTGCAAAAGAAAAGAGTGCTCAAATTTTGTACTGTTCAGTAGGTGTTTTCTGCAATTCCCTTCTTCCAAGTGGCCAAGGAGCAGAAGAGAGGTCCTGACCTTGTGCAGTTTTGCAATTCATAGATGTCCAACGTGATTTAGGATTTTGGAATTAAATGGCTTGAGTTTGCTAAGTTGTAATTGAGCTGTTGGATTTCATTCACGAAACATAGTCTGGTCAAACAACTGACCCGTATTTTGGTTGGTTATTTGATGTCCTGAAAAATAACCTGCCTTGTGAAATGCAAAATTGAGGTCAAGCCTTTCATGCGCCTCATTCAAAGGAGCTTTTTGCTCAAAATCACTTGAATTGAGCCATGTCTTGGTACTGTGGGGAGTTTGTCTAGAGCTAAGGATTATGGTTTATTGTCTTTGAAATCTATTTTTCTGTTAAATTCTCAATGAATATTCTCATCTGAAAGTAGATGTAGTGGTGGTATTTACTGTAAATTTCTACTTCTTTCTCAAAAGGTCTGTCTGAACTTCTCTATCTGGTATTGACAAAGTTTGCCTTTTTGTCTGAAAAGATCCTTCATAGCATTTGATTAGGTATTGTCCCTGCCCCATCCCAATATAAGCTTGCAAAAAAAGGAGGTCAGAGAGAGCTCTTAGGGATGTGTTTCTCCTCGCTTGTAGTACTACCGTGAGAACAGTTTTTCATGTTTTGCTTCATTGCAGGAAGGTACTCTTTTGGTAGGTTGTACAATGTGTAAAACCTTTCACTTCCAGGTATAATAACTATGGTAAGGAAAGAGCAGTGAAAGGCAGCCCTGTTCAGTTCATGTCCCGGTCAGCACTGACAGTTGTGCTTCATGCAGATTCTCACTGGGCTGATGGGCTTTGGTACCAAAGCACTGGGTCTCTCATCCTTAAACTATTGATGGTGTGACTGAACTGCTCCCTGCTCTGGCTGTGCAGTTTGCTTTCTTGACAAATATCCCCTGCTCAGGAAAATGGGTACTTCTGAGGGAGCTGCTGCTGACAAAATAACTTCAGTTGCTTATCCTTTTGAAGTAAGGTTTCTTGAGAACCTCAAGGAAACAGTCTGTTTAACTTTTATCTCTTTGCAGACAGTAATGTTTAGTGGAGAGAAGTATTTCAGCCAGATGCCCAAGTGGTAGTAGTAGTTTAGGCTGTAAATTCATAAAAGTCACACCAAACCATGTGCTCTGTGTTGGTAACATCAATACCCTTGCTGGTTTCTAAAAAGTATTTGTATTTCTGGATAAAGAAAGAGCTTCTATGAAAGTTGACTCAGCTGCTTTAGAAATCTTGTTTTGCTTCCTTTGGATTCACTGTGTGTTTTAGAAGCTCTTAGGAAGGGACATGGTACAATCTGGTCACGCTCGTAAATAATTTGTAAATATACTTCAGGCGTAGAAGCTGGAGAATCATTTCCCTCTTTGGAGAGTGCATCTGATTTTGTATCAGGAGGTGGAAATAATCTGATGAGTGTGTTACTTGTGTGAAAAGGAAGTGTGCTGCCCTGTAGTGGAAAGATTGCTGTTCAAACATCTGAAGAGCAGCCTTTCAAATGTTTGGAAAGTAAGATAAAGCAATTTTACAGAGATTTATGCACCTTGAGAAAAAGTAGATGTTGAAAAAACACCATTAATATTCTATTACCTAGTAATCAGCAGTCATGAGGTAGAAAACCAATTTGTGATGCATTTTGTGGTCACAATTTTTGCAAATGAGCCTTTAGTAGCAGAGCTGGATATAAACCATTTCTGTCAGTGTCTTGGAATTGGGATTTGTGAAGTTTTATCTGTGGTGGGTTTTGTTACTGTTTTCTTACTTCCTCCGGCAACTTTTGTAAATTTGTGATACTCTAAAAGAAAGCACAGTTATCCCTATGTTTTCAAATGGACCAAGAGGCTTTTTGTTCATCTTTGAAAGGGTTACAGTAAAATGAATTTGATTGAATCTTTCAGGGTTTTTTTTGTATGCACAATTCAGCAAAAAAAAGTCTTGGTAATGAATTGCTATTTCTGATCCACAGGCTGTTTTTCTCCAGTCAGACAGTGGTTCAATACCTGCTTTAGATGTTTACAGATCAGTATATTAATGACACTCAACTGTGCATTTATTCTCACTGGAGCAGTGCCCATTCCTACAGAAATGCCCAGGAGAAACACCCAGCATAGAGCAAGCAAGACCAAATGTCAGTGGCCAGAAAGGGGGGAACGCTTGAGAAACTGCTTAAAGCTTTCTCTCCGGTCCCTTAAAGTGTGGGAGTGCCTTCCTGTCCTTTCCCAAATTCCTTGGTGTTTCAGGCATTATTGAAATCACTGATTTGGGTTTTGTGGTGAGTGATAGATTTAAACCTCCTGCAAACTAAACCTAAATGTCAGTCTGGGATAATGCAGAGAACAAAGCAAGTGAATTGTGGGGACAGCCTCAAATTGCTGATGTCCGCCAACAGAACTAGTCAGAGGGAAAATGTTAATTACTTAAAAAATTTAGTAATTCTAAAAGCATAAAGGAGAAGCTGTTTTCAGAAAGGATTAAGCCGGTCTTTGAGATAGGACAATTACTAGGATGCTCAACAAAACCAGCATTTGAAAGAATTGTTTGACGTAGCAATGGCACTTAGGGTAGAATGCAGTTTTCTCTCATTCTGACAGTATACTGGATGTAGGAGGAACAGTGAAATTAAATGTGGAAAAATTTAAGTTAGTCACCTTAGCAAAGACAGTTTTCTGCACCCAAACAGAGGAATTTGTAATTCTGCATGGAATCCATGAGGGACTTTGCTCCCAGTACTTCCCCTTCTTAAAATAGGTGCAGATATCAGGTAATATGGGCGTTCTAAACACTGGCTGGGTAAATCAACCCACCCTAAACAGAGCAGCTCCTGTGCATCAGCTGCCTCATGGGAAGGGTCCCTGAGCTGCCACTGGCCTTTGTTCCTCACAGTTTGTGCTGTGGAGCTGCTGATGTGCAGATACACTTGTCTGGTTTTCTGTGAAATTCTTGCAGATGTGGATCCTAGTGAGTTTGGATTACAAAAATGACTCGTTCCTTAAGCCATGTTGCAACTGATTTTAAACCTAACTGCTACCCTACATTGACATGTTTGTAAGGCAGCTGTATAGAGTACACTGAACAAGCAGAAAGGACATCCAACTCCAGAATTGCCATTGTTATGCCCAATGGCATCCATGTTCATGTGCATAAACATAGTGTACAGCAGGTAATTTTCCATCTTGCTTTCCTATGGTCTGTAAAAATATTACAGTTTCTGGTTGGGACTGAGACATTTGAAAGCATCCACGTGGTTAGTGGAAATGAACGGCAGCTTTAATGATTAAGCCACTCGGATACTTGCTGGCTGGCACACTTACTAACATTTTATAACCAGTTTTAGTCCACTCCTCTTTATGGGAGTTGGGAGGGAGAGTAAAATTCAGGTGTATATTTTTTAAGGAGAAATAACTGATCAATAGGGCAGTTCAGTCAGGAACTTGAGAGAATTGCTCACCTACAGTTAAATTAGTTCAATGTGATGCGTAAAGCTTCATATGCAGTGAATGTCTTCTACCAACACCAAACCAGGAGTGTTTCAGCTGGAGTATGAAACAGCTCAGTTACAATTATGTGCTGGTAAATTAGTGTCTCATCTTCAAAAAAAGAGCTTTTGTTATTTATTTATTGGAAATACTTGGATGCTGTGTCATCCTGAAGTTGTGACACAGTTTGGAAATCGATCCTTAGTGGACCTAGAGGTAGAACAGACTGCATGAGTTGTAGGACATGGCTGTGATTGAACTGAAGGGGGAGCAGTTTTTAGTGTAGCTTAATGACACCTGCAGTTGTTGGGTTTGGTGAAAATACATAGGTATAAATAAGCCCTTTTCTTAAGCAACTGCAAATTGCATAAATCTATATCTCCGAGTGTGCTGTATTATCCTACCACAAGTGATTTGAGGCTTGAAATAACAAGTATTTGTGAAATGGATTTAGAAAAGTTGCCTTATCACTGAACTTATATTTTTTTCTCAAAGCCTTTGACCTTTGGCATTGATATTTTATCACAGGGGATGGTGTTTCCAGTAGGCAGTGCTGGTGTGGCTGTGCATGCGGGTGTGTGCACACAGCCTGGTGTGGACCCTTGTTTGTTTTGCAGGTGTCCTGTTAGCTTGGCTGTTTCCTTCTCCTTCAGCTGTAGGACAGAATTTTCTCGTTGGCTTGTTCCCTCCTTAAACTGTCTTTCTCCCTCCTCTGAGGTGCTGCTGTGCTGCAGTCTCCTTGTGAGGTTTAACAGGCTGCAATTAGCCCAGACACAGAAGTCGGGGTTGTCTGGGGCAGCATGATTCCAGTGATGAAAAGGCGTAATAATAATTCCCCCTCAGTTCACTTGCACTTAGTGCTGTTTGATCCTGCGACTCAATCAGGAGTGGACAACATAGCTGTATTTTCCTGCTCACTTTGCCTGATTAGTGACTGATCTGATTTCCCCCAGGTTTGTAATTAATTTTCCCGCAGAAGTATGCTTAGGTTTATGACTTAAATAATAAGTGATGGTGACTTGTGCTACTGTCTACATGTTTTAATCCTTTTCCACGTCTAGATGGACTAAACAAATGCATAGTTGTTGCATCTGCCCTGCTGTAATGATTACTGTGGTGAAGACTTCTTTTTTTAAATTTTTATAAGCTGCTGTTTTATTTTGCAAGAAGTTATTGAATTACACCTCCAGAAGGCTACTAAAGTAAGAGGTTTATGACTTTTATTGTCCTTCTGTTCTATGAACAGTTAATGGACAAGTAGGTAGAAAGTACTGAAAATTTGGGTTCTACTGTAAAAATGGCATCAAACCAAGTCTTTCCTGGATACAATTATTGAGGTGTATAGTCCTATGTAAAAAAATCCCAAGCATTAAAACCTGAAGCAAAATCCCCCAAGTCACGAGTAGCTACCGAAGAAAGAAGTGAAGGCAATTAATATTTGGGAGAGGCAGTGAATGCAGCACGATGAGCGTGACAAAATGTCCTGGGAGTTGGGTGCGTGTAAGAGCCAAATCTGTGCTATTGATTTATACTCTGAGTTTTCTGGGTGAACTTGGAAAGAAAGGCAGTATTGTTGTAGGGAAATGTAAATTGCTGTATTTCATTTCTCTCTAAGGGAAAACTTGTCTCTTCAGGAATTTCCCATCCAGTATTTACAGCTGATTCTATCACTTCTGACTGAAGTTACTTTTCCAATTGTCTTCTTAGTCAATCTTTTTTAAAAAGTTGACTTTTTGCTAGAGTAGTTCAAGATGAAATGCTGTTTTGTGTGGTCAAAGATAGTTATGCTTGTTCTAGAAATTGTTTCATTTTCAAGGAAAACTTGTTGTAGGAGAATTTGAGTGAAATGACTATTTAAAGCTACTTGTCACAAGAGGAATTAGCTAGAGATTAACCTGTTGGAGCAGGACTTTTTTTTCTCTCAACTTCCATTTAGACTTCAATTTTATTATCCCTTGTTTTGGCATGAGTTTGTTTTCTTGTGTGCTTGCAGTTAATAGTGACATCTGACTTCTCTCAAGACGCTTAACCTGCTGTGTTAGAAGGAAAGAGAAATCTCTCCTGTTTCCATCAATATTGTATGACTGATGAAGAAAAAGCAGTGGATATGCTATATTAGGGGGATGTATTTTTGTTATGCTGTTTCGCTGTTGGACTCATGTCTGTGTTGCAGTGTAGTTGTGAAAGAGATATATATTTATCCTTAAAATAAATAACTTTTAATATGCTGAAGTAAAAGTGAATTCTCATGCTAGGTCGTATCTATTTATCAGAGATAATTTGGTTGGTAGAAATGCTGAACACTGATTATGTGGCTCCTCTAACTGCCAGTGGGTTTCTGTACCTTGTCCTATAAAGAAGGTAAAGCTGAGGATGCCCTGGTATGTTTGAAATGCTACTGAAACTTAACAGGCTTCAGTCACAGCTTTTAGGAGTTGAAGGGAGGTACTTCTTTCCTAAAATGCCCTGTTCCATTTTACAAGTGGCATAAAGCATGAATGAGGCCAGGTCTGATAAAAAACCACCGTACTTAAAACTCTAGCAAGACCAAGTTCCTTTGCAAGTGAAGTTCTTGGTATGTGGTACCAAGACCTGCATTTACATGCTTAGAAAAAATCCTTTTTTCAAATTTATTTTTCTGTGTTTAGAAACTACCCTTGTTTTGCCACCCTAGTCAACATAGAACGGTGTTTTGTGGGCTAGGTGATTTTGCTATTAAAATCTCACGTTATTGTTTTAAATGTGTTGTATTGAACAAAATAAAGCACCTGACTTTCAGCAGTACTTTAAATAACAAATAGTTTATATACAAAGAACATTTCTTAAAATGCCTCCCTGAAAGTAGATGTCCCTAAATATTCAGGGAGACCTTACATCCTTTGTGATTAAGTAGTGCTGAAATTATTTCAAAACCTAAATTTTTGAAATGCTGCTGTAATTAATGATTAATAGGGAGCTTAAATCCAGCTAAGTATCTGCCTGAGAAGTGCCAGTGCTGCTTGGTTTTCTGTGTTTGCCTCTCCTAGCAATGCTTTTTGTGTTCATGTCGAAACTGGAGGTAAACAGTTTACAGATAAAATGGAGCCTCCTCCATAAAACTGCGGCACTGGGGAGATGTCAGGATACATCCAGTTTGGAAACAAGCCCTTGACTGTTAACAAGAACAAACAAAGCGTGTGACTCATGCCGTGCAGCTGGCGAGGGGGCTCGGAGACTGTGCAGTGATTCTCCCAGCCTGATAGCTCTGGCAGCTGGGCTGCAGCACATTTTTGGTGTGGATTTCCTGCAGGGCCATGTTTATGTTGGAGGCGGTGCGCAAGCTGCTGTGTGGACATCAAATTGTTCTACTGGTTTGAGGATCAATGAGGTTAAATTAGCTCAGTCGTTTACTGCATGTTTTGTTGAGGTTCAAGCTGTCCAGGCTGTTGCAGTTAATAGGAGCAGCCCAGAATGCTGCCGGTTAAATGTGAGTTACTCACCAGGGATCCAGAGTTCATTATTGGAAGGAATAGGACAACTTTACTCCTGAAAAAGTTCAGCTTGTTGGGAATACTCTTCCCTGTGTTGTTTGCGAGGCAGAACTGGAGAGAGTATCATTGATCAGCAGCACAGCAGAATACCTTGATGATAGGTTTAGGGTGGATGTACTGCTCTCTTAATAGCTGTTGTACAGATAGAAGTATTGGTGATAAAATAAACTCCTTTGGGCCTTTGATTTGCATAAAAAATAATGTCCCGTTCACTAATGAACAAATTATTTGGAGCTAGAGGGAAGTGAAGAGCTTGGAATGAGTATCTCTGCTTAAAAACCAAACCAAGGTAAAGGCAGCCAACTGAAGCGTCTGTCAGAAGAGTTGGGCCCTGTTTGGGAACAACTGGAAGAGACGTTCTTTTCGTCTTAATCTTCTTCCCTTTCTTTTCAGAAATACTACTTTTAGAGCTATCCTGATAATACTTTCTAAGCCTAAGTGCATTGTATAACACATGGCATAAGTGATGAGAACATAGGCCATGGATCTGGTTCGATATTAAGGAGAGATCCTTGAATATACCACATTGGGCAATTCTTTCCATTTCTGGATCCTTGGCTTCTGTTGAATGGCAGTGCTACAATTGAGTGCAATTATGTGGGATATGTCAAATAGAAACTTTGACTCTGTATCACTAAATTAGGAAGCCAGAATAATACTGTGTTTTAGACTCTGTAAGCTTTCCTAAGCATTAATTTGGTTGGCACTGGGTGCTTGCTATGGTTTTTTAACAACAATTTGCCTTCTTTTTTTTGAAGTTCAAAGACTCTCCATGGTTTGTTTGTGTTTTTTTTGTTTGTGTGTTTTAAATTTTTTATTGTAGCTTCTTTGCTTTCCCATTTCTGTGCCTATTAAAAAATACTGAGAAGCTGCTGGAGAGCTTAGTGATCCATCAGGACAGTTGGTGTGGTCAGTGACAACAAAGCCATCACCTTTGCAGGTCAGACAGTTTGGAGAAGTGAGTTCAGGAAGCAGCCTTGAACACAAATTGTCCTCCTTATGGAAATGATGTTAGTGAGGCTGATGGGGCTGACAGGCAAAGTCTGCTGAAGGCTTTTTTCAGGTGTTGTCCCTTTGTCACTTCTTAATTGATGCTCACGTGGGAGATGCTGTTAGTTATGTCTAACTCTTCAAATGGGTTGGGAAGGTCTTCCTTTACTAAGTCTCTGTGATCTCTTCTCTTACCTGTTTTACCTCATCAGTCCAGAGTGCTTCTGGACCAGAAAGCAGATATCCCATAGAATGGATGTACAAAAGGAGCTGAGCAGAGGTTTTCTGGTGAAATAGGATTTATCTGGAGTGGGGAAATGTGATTTCATAAAAATGGGAGCTTGTTTTGTAGACTTCATTTCAGTGAAACTTTAAAGAGGGCAACCCTGCCACTCTCCCAGTTCCAGACTGTCAAATGCAGGAGGAGGGAAAGGGGAAGAGATCAAATCTTACATGTCATGCTTCTAGTTAATGCTCTGGCTTATTAAACCAGACTCTTGCATATTTCCTGGGGGTACATGAGAAGCAACCTAAAAACTCTGCACTCCTTTGGGAATAGTGGCCTTTCTGTGACTCGTGGAACAACTTCTGATCCTCCTGAATTTCATTCCATGTGAATGAGGGCAAGATAAAATCTCGGGCAAAAACTTATGGAATGTTGGAACAGCTCTGTTAAAAGCTCAGTAATAAAAAGTAATAAAACCTTGGGAGCTTTAGTTACAGCTTTTCAAAAGTTGCTTAACACTGTTATATTTTAATTGATATTGACTTGGAAGGAAATGTTTTCTGAATAAAATTTAGCATATTCTTAATATTTGCAAAAGTCTGTTGGCCTTTGTAGCCCCAAGGGCACAATGCTGGATCATGTTCAGCTGCTGTAACAAGCACCCCCAGGTCCCTTTTTGACTGGGCACTGTCCAGCAATTCTGCCCTTTTCCTTTAGTACTCCAGGAGGTTGTTGGGGGAAAAAAAAAAAAAAAAAAGGAAAAAGAAAAATAAAAAGGAAAAAAAAAGAGGAGAAAAAAAAAGAAAAACAAGCAAACCAAAAAACACTGGCCCATGCAGCAACCCACTTGGATGTGTCTGCAGTCCTGGAAGCTTGAGTACCCTTTTTTCTCCTATGAATACACCTTGAGCTTGTTTGGGGGTGGTCTCACTTCCACGTGTCTGCAGTCCTGAAGGTTTGACTACCCTTTTATCTCCTACAAATGGACCTTGAGCTTCTTTTTGGCAGTCTAACTTCCATTTGTCTGCAGTCCTGGAAGCTTGACCACCCTTTTTTCTCTAAAAATTGCACCTGCAGCTTCTTAGAGGGGTGGCACTTTCATGTGTCTGCTGTCAACAAGCTTATGGTCAATTTACAAATGGAAAAATGGTAGTCAAGCTTCCAGGACTGCAGACAGAGAAAAGTGACACCCTCCAAAAAAAAGCTCAAGGTGCATTTGTATGAGAAAAAAGGGTAGTCAAGCTTCCAGGACTGCAGACACATGGAGGTGAGACCACCCCCAAACAAGCTCAAGATCCAATTTTTGGAGAAAAAAGGGTGGTCAAACTATTAGGACTGCAGACACATGGAAGGGAGACCACCCCAAACAAGCTCAAGGTCCAATTTTTGGAGAAAAAAAAGGATAGTCAAACCTCCTGAACTGCAGAGACATCAAAGTGAGAACACCCTGGAAGTTTTGCTCCCCGTTTTTCTCCTACAAATGGACCTTGAGCTTCTTTTTGGGGATCTCACTTCCATGTGCCTGCAGTCCTGGAAGCTTGACTAATCTTTTTTCTGCCTCATTTGGACCTTGAGGTTGTTTTGTGGTGGTCTCACTTTCATGTGTCTGCAGTTCTAGAATGTTGACTACCCTTTTTTCTCCTAGAATTAAACTTTGAGCTTGTTGGGGGGTGGTGCCACTTTGATATATCTGCTGTCTAGGTAGCTTGACTACCCTTTTTTCTCCTACAGTTGGACCCTGAGCTTGTTTGTTGGCATCTCACTTTCATGTGTCTCCGTTCCTGGAAGCTTGACCACCTGATATTCTCCTGCAGATAAAACTGGAATTGGTTTGGGGTGGTCTCACTAATGCATGTCTGCAGTCATGGTGGTTTGAGTACCCTTTTTTCTCCAAAAACTGGATCTTAGCTTGTTTAGGGGCTCTCCCTTTCATGTGTCTGCAATCCTGGAAGATAGACTACCCGTTTTTCTCTTAGAAATTGGTTTTGAGCTTGTTTGGGGGTGGTCTCACTTCCATGTGTCCTGCAGTCCTGGAAGCTGGACTACTCACGTTCTCTTCCAAATCCACCTGGGCCTCGTTGGCTGCTGTATCTGGGGAGTGCAGGTACCATGTGCTGTTGACACATGAATGGTTTTGTCTGCTCAGGGGGGTTGTTCTCTGCGAGCAAACAGCTTTAGGATGGATGCCCTCAGACTTGGTGTTGTATGGGGCACTCATCTAGCCTTCCAAATCAGTTAAATCAACCGTGGAGGTCAGTGAGGTGATGGATTTTTCAGCCACACCACCCTCACGTTCCACTTGGAATAGTGAGCCTTGTTTCTGTAATACAGAAAGGCAAGGTTATGTCATTTGTGGCTGTCATTGTTTTAGCATGTAAATATCATTACATTTGAGGCTTGTGTTGCACAAAGTTTTACTCTTCGCTCCTGGCAAAGGCCTTCTACGTTTTATGTACAAAGTTCTTGCCATTTTTTCATTTCATGCCCTGTGTATAGTGTCTCTGGTATGTCGGGATGCAGAATAAGGTTTGAAATTGCCTACAGTTCTGATGTTGTACATGCACAGTGTGTTTCTGCTGATTGTCAGTGATGTGGTGTGGAAAATTTTGCCCTCTTGACTGTGCTTGTAGTCAAGAACTTGACTCTCTACTAAACAAAAAAGGTTAAGGCCTTCATGTTTTAGACTGTAAGGAGAGGAATGAGGTGGAAAAAACCATCAAAGCTCTCCCAAGTATATTTAGAAATAATGAACTCTGATTTCATTTTGCTCTTGGAATAAGTCTGCTACACCTAATGACAAGTGGGTTTTCTGGAGGTTCTGAAATGTGACAGGAAGCTTCTCGGAGTTATATCTTGGGCATAAAGGGTCCTCATGCATGCTGGACTGGGGAGAGAGAAAGCAGCAAGAGGCTGACAATGTGGTAGGAAAAAGGAGTGGGCAGAAGTGACACAAACCAAATAGGAGTTTAGAAGGGTAGTGCCACTACATCGGAACAGGGAGTGAAAGATTGACAGTAACTGGGAAACCAAAAAAGTGATGGTTTCCTCCAGTGAGCTGCCAGGTACTTGTGGCAGTAGAGGATGGAGCTGCATAGGAATTGTGGGGAAGTTGTAGGTGTGGGACTTATGATGCAGGATTTGTAGAATTTGTAGATGTAGAATGGTGTTTGCTTTCAAAGGAAAAGGCTGAATAAATTTAGGAAAAGGAGGGCAGACAAGCCTTACTTGTACTTTAAACTCATCCAATATTTCTCTGATGTCAAACATACATCAAGATAAAAGAAATAATTTTAGCCAGAAATGGAAATTAAAAGTTTTCAGACTGCAGTACAGTGGAAGATCTACAAATAGTCCCTCTGTGTAACAGGGCGGGAATATTGTGTTTTGGTAAAAGTTCCTTTTTTGACTGTAAGATCACTAATGTGACTGACTTGTCAAGTAGATCTTGCTCCAGTTACAGGGAACCGTTTCTTGCCCTTTGCGTTTTAACTTTGCATTGGGCAAAAAGTGATTTGTGGCAAAGTCACTGTAGTAAAAATTAGCCTATTCTCATTTTTTGTGTACCAGAGAACACTTTTTTTTTTTTAACACTGTTGTGCTATTTTCATACCTTGATACAGTACACAAGAACAGACAGCTTTTAGTGCACGTAGTATTCTTTGTATTAGAGCTTAATTTGAAATGTTTGCCACTTTGGAAAGGAGAGAGTGAAGGAACCTGGCTGCAGATTTCAGGGTGACTCATGAGCTTTATCTTTCTATTAAAAATAGAGAATTGCACAAAATCTAGTAAATCAGCAGAAAAAAAAAATGGCATTTTGTAACACTGAACAAAATCCTGTATCTTGTGCAGCTGGCAGTTCTTAGCTGTGTTGGCTTAAATACAGCTCTCTTTAATGTGCTTTGAGTTTTGTTAGTTGACTTTTGACTTCCCTGTGTCTGCTTTTCCTTTTCCATTCCGTGCTGAGCTGGGTTGACAAAGTTCTGTTTACCTGCTGCTGTTTGTGTGTGTAATATTTAGACACTCATCTAAAAAAAAAAAAAACCCTCAGGTAGTGGTGGATGGTTATGAAGGGGTTCTCCTCCATGTGACAAACTTGTGTCTTAACATGGAAATGACAAATTGAAGGTAAATAGTTTCCACATAAAGTAGAAGCTTGAAGCTTCCTAGAGAGAGTTTAATTTGCTGCTTCTGTGGGGTGAGAATTTTCTCTTTTCTCTACCTTTGCATTGATATCATCTGAAACTCCGGTGTGATCCTTCAGATAGGCAGTAACAGGATCCTTTAATGCCCTCTGGATTGGACACTTGTGATGTGATATTGATCACTGCAGCTTTGAATCATCATTACAGACGTGAGCTAATACCTTAAGCTGAGTTTGATGCTGGATGATAACTCCTGTTTTCAGGCTAGAGCAATCTCTTTTGCTTACACCAGGAAATTAGAAAAGGCAGAGTGGCAATGAACAATGTGACTTTGTCTTGCTTAGTTGGGAAAATATTGCTGTGTTCTGCTGTGTTTTGAAACAAACAAACAAAAAACCAAAACAAAACCCAATGCTTGTTTTATTTTTCTGAAGGTGTTGTTATGCTTTGGGGAACTTGGGGATGAAGCAAGATATTATCAAAGAAGTGAAAAACTGTTCATACTAGAAGTAGTATTAGAACCAAAACAATTTGTAGGGGAATTCCTCTTACTTTACAGTCCTTGCAGTGTTCTCTTAATCTTGCTTTCTTTCCCTGTTAATGTGCAGAGGTTTGTATGTGGAGAGTTTTCCATAACGTAGGTTCTCTATAACACTGCTTTTGGGGAATGAGAGAGGAGGAACTTTGTCTTGAAAAGTATTTCAAATCTTCCAGCTGATGGCTCTGTCTGCAAAAACCCAGTTTTTCCCACCACTGCTAAGCTGCAGCTAAAAACGGTGGAAAGCCTGTTTTTTTGGGAGCAGAGGACACTGCAGCAACACTGCAGAACAGCTGAGAAAACTTGTGGAAATGTTTAAGGTTTGCAAATTTGCCTTGTGACAACTTGCAGTTCCAGCATTTTCCTTACAGAGAATGATTTGAGGTTGTGTGGACTGCTCTTATGTTTCCAGGATTGTCCTAACAGTCTTCAAACCATTGTTTTTACTTGTTACTTCAAGAGACGGGAAACTTGGACATGTAGTTTTGTCCAAACTCTGGATGAAGCCTTTGAAGGAGTATCTTTCAAAACATATTTCCCGGGCCTATGGAGACATGGTGTCCTACAGTCCTTAAGTGTCCTGTAGGAAATAGTACTTTTTGTTATAGACTTCAGCTTGTAACAAGATTTAATATCAATGCTTTCAATAGATTCAAAATAATTTTCTGTCTCTGGTGATGCATTCTTTTTCAGAGGTTTTTGTCTCACTGTTCTGCCTAACAGTGTTCCGAAGAAATGAATTTTCAACAGGAATTGAGAAGTTGTGGTTTTGAATCTTATTTCAAGGAGGCATCTCCAGGGATCAAGTTGAAGTGCATTACATTGGTTTGTTTCCATATCTGGGTTAGTAATTGGACAAATACGAAGACAGTTGGAAACACAGAAATAGGTTTTTTTTCTTTTTGTATTGCTTCAAATTTAATTATTTGAAGAAACCAGATTTTGCTCTAAGTTTAGTTTTTCCTGACTCCTGTCTATCCTTTCTAATAAGCGTTTTTCACTTTTTTAGGGCAGCTTTTTCTTAATGTTTAATTGTAGTGTGTCCCTTACTTGGCAATATTTTGCTCAGGGTGATTTGCAGAGTAAAGTAGCTTGCTCATGAAAGTTGATTTTTTATCAGGTCTGTAGAGCCATGTGCTTGTGTGTGGGGGTGAGAAGAGGGCAGAGAAAGGGAAGAAGGCAAGGATTAAGTGAGTCGATATATGTGCAAGAGGTTGCCTGCACTGCAGAGATTAAACAAACCAAAGAAGGGCTCTGTCTGAAATGAGGAATTAAATGTATTTGTGACAAATATCAACATCTATCTCTAATTTGTTTTTACTCAAGAACTAGGCCCTTAGAGATTTGTGAAATCTATTGGCAAACATCATGACTACATTTTGAGAGACAAGAAATGTGTAAAAGGAAGAAAAAAAAATGGGGAAGGGAGAGGGGCAAGAGAATTATTCTGGTCTGAAGAGGATGGATGACTTTCTAGAGCCTATCTGGAAAAAATATTGACAGATTCAACAGCAAATAACACATGGATGAGAGGTTTTTTTTCCAAAGTAATTGGTGCCAGATGTAGCCCGTCCTTTAACTTGATAAAATAATAGTTTCGGTGTAGGAAGTTCATTATCTACACTTAAGAAACATGTCTGTGTAGTACTCTATGGGGAATTACAAAAGAAGGGGTTAAAATGGTGGTTGGTAAAGTGGACAGGGAATGACTGAAGGGGAGAGCAAGAAGCTGTACTTGGAAGGGAAGAATTGGTCTGTTAATACAGATCCTCAGGGTTTGTCTTGAGACTGTTCTTCAGGATGAACTAAATGCTATGGCACAGGATTAAGAGACTTTGGTAGGCTGGAGGAGCAGATAATTCCTGGAAGAACTGGATGGTCTCAACAGCCTGGAATGTAAAGCAGGGCACAGTTGAGTAACATGGAGTGAAGTTGATGTGCTAGTGAGAATTGTTGTGAAGGAGAAGCTTTTAAAACAAAAAACCCACCCACCCAACAAGCAGCTGTGAAGGTACTGGGTCACAACAGGCTGGCCATAAGCAGGGAATGTGTTGATGCTGTGGAAAAGGTTTGGTTTCAGTGGAATGGAAAACCAAGCTGTTTTAAGATGGAGAGCTGACAACACTGTCAGGCCACAAGTCACATGTGGGATTGGCAGGGCAATGCCAGGTTTGACTTATTGCTGTTGATTTTCTCCCTAACTGAAACTATATTACTTACCTCAATTTTATAGCTTCTAGAAGGTTCTGGAAAAGATGTCCAATACTACTGTGTTTATAGACTTGTTAGTTTCAGTTCAAGAAAATAGTATTTGTAGTAGTTCTGAAAAGAAACAGCTTTCTTTTATTCTGGATCATAAATTTTAGTGTCACAAACATGGCATGTACAAGAAAATGGATCGAAGCTGAGAAACAGCGTAGAATTATTCTGAGAAACACTTGAAAAAACAGCATAGAATTATTCTTATTCTGAAGCAGGGATGTCATGATGAAGTGAGATCATCTGCAAGGTGTTGCTTAGAACGTGATGGAGGCATAAATCCCCTTAGTGGAGGCATTTACCATGAATTATTTCACTTGTAGATATTTCCATCTAAATATGGTGTGTGGAAGACTTTCTGAAATGAGTCTTTTCTCGTAGTTGTGGAATCCAGTGTAGGAGTCTGTCCAAGAAAAGTGGATTATTAATGTAGTTAAGGACTCTGTGGCCGCCATTTACCAAAGGTGTATTGAAGGCTTCTCTGAAGCGTGTCAGAAGTTAGGCTGTCTTTGTGCTTTTCCTGGTTTGCCTTTGTCTGGAGTTTCCATTTGGGGTGGGGAGAACATTGGTCTGACACCAGGATCATCTGTTTTCACAACTGTTCTAGAAGAGACAAGAACCTTGAATTTTTCTCTGGTCCTGGTATGTATAAAACGGGCTAGGAGGCTGTACTTGTCTTATATAGCTGCATTCCTTTTCCTCTACACCTTTGATTTTGAAGTCTGGATGGCTCAAACTCATTTTATTTGCTTCATTGGCATGTATTAGGGAAAGTATTAACACAAGCGATTTTTCTCGAGAAGAAAAAAAAAGAGAAAAAAGTATTGTAAAATCAAGATGATGTATAAAGAAAAGTTGTTCTCTTCCTCTGAGTGTATTTGTCATTGCTTTGGATAGAAGACTGACAGTATGAGAAAGGGACATCGATTTTAACTCTGAGCTATGTTGTGTTTATCTCCATAACAGGCAGGTTTTCTAGTGAATCCCAGTTAATCTAATATTGGATCCTTGGTGAAAATCTCCAAACCAAATAATAAAATAGGTAGAAGCTTTAAAATCCTTATCATAGCATGTGTGCACAGTGGAGGATTGGTGTCTTTCTTCTAAACAGAGCTTAGGAATCAGAAGAGCATGTTGGACTCAACAATGTTTCCAGTAGATGCAATAATAGGATGGTTTGAAGAGTGGGGATACTTGAAAGGAATCTCTTCATCTTCCATGTGAAATATAATCCTGAAGGAATTGATTTCCTTTTATGCTTTGATGTAAATTTGACTTATCTGTTTCTCTGAGATAAACATGGGTGATCTGAGGCAATTGGATATCAGCTCTTGGATTCTGCAGGAAGTGTCATTTTCATTCCTTGAGGGAGAGAAGGGAAAGGGAGGAGGCATTAGGTTATAAAGTAGTATAAGCTCATCCTTACATAGAGCTTCTTACAATACTAAATACATCTAAACCAAATCTTCTGCATTTCCAGCTGTTGTATTTTTCTCTGATTTCTATTGCTTTGTGTCATTCAGTGCTATCTGATCCCATTAGCCCAAATCCCTCTGCATGAAGTATGTAATGCTGCTCTAATAACAAAAAATGCCCAGTGGGGTTGTTCCCTGGGGGGCCTTGTACTGGAGGCGAGCTCCCATCACCTGACAGGGATCTGATGATCGCAGTGCTGTCTCTGGGATCAGAGGTGCTGGGCTGGCTCAGGCTCTCCTCCCAAACTCCATGGTGATGGCTCTGTTTGCATTCCGTGCCTTTTCGTATGTCCTCGCTGTGACACAGGCGTCAGGGGAATCACAAAGGCGGCAGATGGTCTGTGCACAGCTCCCTCAAGCGTAAAACAACATTTCTGTGCTTGTTGTCAGGACCTTAAATTGCACACTGTTCTGTTTGGTTATTTTCAAACCCTGTGTTGGCCAGAGGGGCTCGGATGAGAAATATTTGCATATCACAAAGTGGGAGCAAGGGCTGAATTAAAGTGGCAAGCAACTGGATTGAAACTAAATTCTAAGTGGAAGTTGTATGTGCTCATTTTTAACAAGGGTTTATTTTGTTATTTTTAATGAAAGCAATGACCTCTACTAGAATTGAACAAGACACAGGTTGTGTACAGTGTGTTTATGGGATTTTTTTGCTGCTTCCCCTCACCAAATATACTGGAGTTGTTAATTTTTACACAAAGCCTGGACTCAACCCCCCCCCCCCCCGTAATACTGTAACATCTACACCTGAAATGTATATTCAAATGTAGGCTAAAGAACGTTCCAAATGGGCTTATTATCCTTAATGTTCTTCTGCTGCAGTTCAAGTAAATGTAATGTATTAGTTGCTCATTGAATGCGCAGTACCACTTTTAAAAATTCACTTTGCTGTGCAGGTTTTTTCCCAAGATACATTAGATAATGTCAAGTTTAAATCTGTCCGTGAGTCTACAGAGATTGCCATGCAGATGGAGCTGTGGAAAGCCAAATGAAAGATTTTCATATAAGCACACTGGGCTTAAACCAATCTGTTTAATTTGTTTTCCTCCCAGCCCCTGTTTTCAACCACTTGAATTCCTCAGATATTCAAAGTTGTTTTGGAGGTGTTTAACACAGAAAGTGAAAATGCAGCCTGAAGAAAAGGATTGTTATTTTAAGAGAGGAATATTTTGCAAGTGGTGGGAACAAACATAGGTACAAGTTCATTATGACATGAATTTAGTCTCAGACTAAATGGTTTTCTTCTGTGTCCATGCTAGGACAAAGAGATTGCTTCCCCCAGTTTGTCCTCCCCTTGCTGCATGAGGAAACTTCAGTTACCAAATACAGGATCTTGTGCATCTTCATGCGTCTTGGTACATAATGGCAGTTTAAACACTTTGCTTTGTGTAATTTTGTCAGCGGATGGGATAGGGAGAAAAATCTGATTTGGATGATTCCTGGATATTTTTATCAGGTCAGGGCTGTAATATTGGCCACTTCTGAGTGGTAATTTGTATTAGGGGAGATTTCTTGTCTTTCATAGCTCCCCTAGATTAGTGTACAGAGGATATTGAGAAAATGCTTGGGCTGAGGTTGGCCAGAGTCTCATGGTCAGTCACTAGGTATTTCTAAGGGTTTTCTGAGCTTCTGTGTCTATCTGTGCATCATCCTGTTGCCCCAATGCAAGGAATTAATTGATCCAGTCAGGATAATAAGCTGCCAAGAATAGCAATCCTTTGGTAGATAGATAGACAAAATTCATTTTATCTGTCCAAGCACTGATGAAATGCAGGACCTGGGCTGATGCTTTGCTAGTGTAAACCAATTCTTGTGTTCGGTAAAGATACTTTCTTTAGGCATTAAAAAAAACCGCTCAAATTTGTCTCTTCAACGGGCTCTAGTATAATTACGTGGTAGTAAATGCATCAACAAATACTGGTTTTAGTTATTTTTTGAAATAGCTCTTAAAAAACATCCCAAATCTTGATAATTCATTGGAGCCTTCTATAATTGTTTGGCATTTCAGTGTGTGCAGGCAGTAGAGCATGTGAGCAGCTGTAACCACGTTCATGCGGTCAGTTTTGCAAATACATGAAAAAACTTGCTTATGGGAGAGTCACAGCCCACTTGTGTTTACAACCTGAGACTGGTACAGTGAGTAAAAACAAGCTGGGATACTTGTAGGAACAACAAAAACCCAGGAAACCTTGAGAAATATTTGGAATCAAAATATTGTGTGTTTATGGCCAATGCAGTGCTAACAGAGCCAGGACATGTGGCATGCTAATGTTTGGGTTTGGTTTTTTAATGTCCACTTAAAACTAGTAACGTGGCTCAGATTTTTCAATACAGATCTCTTAGGTACTGGAGGTAGTTAAGTGTGTCATACGAAACACTCTTGGAGTTGAAAATGTTGCTTTGTGTGAGTATTTATATCTTCTGAAACTCAGCTGTGCATGCTTTTTGTTCGCCGTTGAAATGCTGTAACCACAATTGAATTGAAATTGGTCGGTTCAAAGGAACTGATACAATTTTATCTGTTTACTCATCTAACTTACAGCAAGAAAAAGGCACAGACTCTGGACTGAGGGATGTTCACTAGTATGTTTGAAAATTTGTGTTTGATAATTGAAGTTAAATATCAGGAGAAAACCTCATAAACAGGGGTGAAATTCAACATGTAAAGTGCTTGTTTTCTTTTGTAGCCTTGTGTGAACTGTCTTGAAGATCAAACTTGTAAATCCTTCTATGTGAGTTAGTTAGCATTAGCAGTAAGTGGCAAAGTCCATCCTGTTGTTAAGAATTTGGATGCTGTGTAGGGCAAATCCACCTTTTCACCCTGTTGTTTGGCCTCTCTTCTCACCATTTCTGTAATCATCAATGATTGAGTAAATCCCCAAGAACATTTTGTGGTAGTGATGCAACCACACTTGCCATTTTGTGAGTGTGTAATAAATATGTATTAAATGGTACCAAATGAGCTTAGCAGAGATAATAGGTTGTGTGCTTTTCTCTAGAGAGGCCAGAACACCAGGTGTGGCCTGGTGTTGGGATTGTGGATCACAGGAATCAGTCAATGACCTCAGTTTTAAAACACCAGGCTGGCTGCATTTGGTCTGCTCTGCTCTCATCTGGAATCTCTGCTGTATGTGCAACTACAAACTCTTGGTTTATAAATTTACTTAAAATATTATAAATCTCCTACTGATGTAAGACTGCTCCTCCAAGGAAAGGTTTATTAAAGAAACAAATCTTACGTGAGAAGACTGCAGAGAAGAGATGCATTTTGCCATAGCTGTATGACTGAACCTATGGTGGTGGCTAGAAATTCTGAATCTTTTCTTCCAGCCCCCGTGTTTGAGGAAGGGTTAGGTTGGAATGCTGCAGTTTTCTAAAGTAGTGTCTTGGAAGTGAGAGGAATGAGTCCCAGACTGAGCCTTCCTTTAGGAGAGGAACTGCAGGTCCTGAGGTGGATATCTGCAAGGAGTTTTAGCAGTGTTACTAGACAGAATATGTATATTTTAAAACCAAGATAACTGTGTTCTGATGGATTCCCCGTATAATACTTCCCAGGTGTTGATGGTACAGTTCATAATCTGGACCTGTGCAACTGTAGTTGCTTTTCTTGACAGTCTCAGTTCCAATTCTGTGTTACTGGCTTTTATAGCAACTGGAGAGAGCCAAGTGGCAGAGCAGTTTACTGTGGACGGATGCTGAAAATGTCTGAGACTAGATTGCTAGTTGGGTTTGAGTTATTTTTCCAGTTATTCTGTAGAAGAAATCTCCTTTGAAAACTGCAGCTGGGTGAGTGGAGTTTCTCCAGGGTGATCTGGCCTGGGCTGTGGCTGTGGGTCACTGCTTATCCTGGCTCCAGCTGCTCAGAGCACCGAGGAGAATTTGGGGTTCAGGCTGGCAGCACACAGGTCCTGCAGGGAGGGCAGGAGTGAGATTCCTGGTATTTTCTGATCTTCTGCCTGATAGCTGGGCAGGGTGAGTTTTCAGGCCTCTCCTGCTTGAAATACAAGCTTGGGGTATAAAATATTGTTAAGTAGGGCACTCCACAAGCCACCATGCTTGTCTGCTTCTCTGCTTTCTTGCAGTGAGCAAATACAGCTGTTCTTTACAGATGGCTTTGCTACTACCCTTCATATTGGGCCATGATCTGTTCATTCATTGACGTTGGTGGAGGTTTGGTTGTGGGTGAGTTCTTTGGAGAACAATTACTATCCCCAACTACAGACAAAACCAAAATAATGAATTCTCCCACAAAATTGTGCCTCTGCTAACATGACTGTAAAATGCAGTGATTACTGCTGCTGCTGCTGCTCACTCAGTGACTTGTGTGAAAGCTGGATGTTGGCTCATGGGGCACAGTTTTATGAAAAGTGTATTGGGAGTTGTGGGAAAGTTCTAGGGGGTTAAATGTGGATTTTATTTTGTTTGTCTGTTTGTTTTCCAGTAATGGTGATTTTAGTCTTTGTAGTATGAGGGAAGCATTAAGTTGTCAGGTGCCTTGAACTGTGTTAATCCTCTCTGGCTGGAACAATTAGGCACTGAGAATCCCAACTGGCAAATGCTTTTGGTTACTGTGCTTCTCAAGTACTCATAATAGAGCTTCAGGTCCACAGTCGGGAAAAACAGGAATTGCAAAGTTTAAAGTTTTCATTCTTCTCTCTCCATTGCTGATGTTTTTGCTAATTTGACAGTGTTTTGAAGAGGCCAGAAAGGTGAACATGCACACCCTCCTCACTGTGTTTGGTTGTGTCTTGTTATCCAGTTAGATATTGAAGTCAGTATTTGGATTATTAATTGTTTAGGCAGGAGCAGAACCCTTAAATAGATGAATTCCCTTCTTTGTAGAAATGTTATTCTAAAGATGTTTGCTGGATAAATCTTGTGTTTTATTTTAATTAAGATGAAATTATGGAATCAAATTTAGAAGGAGGAAGATAATTTGCTCAGGGTAGCCCCATTTTCTTCTTAAAATGGTACTTGGGCATTATTTGTAATGGTATTTTTCAAGTACTTTCTGGATAAAATGTACTAAGGAAACAGCATGGCGCTGTCTGTAGCAGTGCCTCAAACTCATGAAAAATCTACACTTAAGGGAAAGAAATAGGAAACAATAGGCAGGCTGAGATGAAAAGTTATTGATCCCTTTGATCTCACCAAAAATCAGTGGGGGTTTTGACTTGTATGTTATTAGTAGCAGGAACTGACTTTAGCTAAATAAAATTAGCTGGTTTTGGGGGAAAACCCAAAACCAGGTGGCGGTGAAGAAAAAAGTGTAAGTTATTCTGGCTTAAAAAAAGAGGGTTTGTGGCCAGTGGGAACAAGGAAATAACCTTCACTTTTTCCTTTTGAAAAGTGCCTTTTTCAATACTAGTGCAAGTGCTTTACCTTGAGATGTGACTTTTGCGGTGAGCAGTTTTCTGAAACATCTTCCATGTGATGTGCCCTGTGGCACTGGCAATGAAAATGCAGTGTATTTTTAAATACTCTTAAAATAGGGATTGCTAAACTACTTCTCTGAAAGCATCTTCCCTTCATTTCACCAGAAATTACCAATTTGAGCAGTCAGGTGTACTGTATTGCTGTTTCTGCTTAGTGTTTTTAGATCTCCAAACTGAAATGCCATTTGAAGGGACTGTGTGTTGCTCAGTAATGTTAGTGTTGTTCTAATGTCATAATCTCTGTGTGGAAAGCGGGAAATGTCCGAACTGTAGATAAGTGGTCTAATAGACAGCAGAAGATCAACCTCTCAACTCAGCATGTGCCTTTCACGTATTTGGCTTATTTTTGCTCCTATTGTGCAGCCACTGCTTAAAGTTGTGTCAGGCTGCTGTGGTCAAGTTCCTTTTTTGTTTAGGGTTCACCTGGTTACCTGTCATCAAAGCAGTTTCATTCTAGGATGTTGGATGTTGGTTTTTTAGTATGTGGAATACGAAACTCGGCATGAGCTGCAGCAGTGAGCTGCCTTGGAGCAGAGCATTGAGTCCCAATCTTGCAGATGTGCAAGTTGCACTCACAATTTCAGCTCCTTAGGTTCAGAAACGATTCTGTGGAAAGTTCTGCCCAGTGTTCTGCTATTTGGAGTATCTATGTGGAGAACTCTAAGGAGCCCTGGTCTTGAAATGGGTTATTCAGTTATCCTTTAAGTATTGCTGGAGTGCTGCTCGAAGAGCTGGCTGTGCTAGAAATGGCACTCTGCAACAGCACAAAAGTGATCCGTAACACAAGTAACCCTTTGAGACAATGTGATAAAGGAAAATAGTGAATCTGTGTGTTCAAGATCATCCAGTTGTAGAGTTTAGTGGAGTTCTCACATCTGCAGTGCTGATTTATAGGCATCGTCTGTGGCGAAAGGCAAAGTCATCACAGACGTTAAGTGCAGCATATGGTTCTGTATAATAAAATTCAACTCGTGCTCTCTGCTTTAGCCTCTACCGTATGGTTTTGACTTAATTTGTAGCCATTTGTTACGCCAGATAAGTTTAAGAAAAAGTTACGCAGTGATTTATTATTCGAAGAAAACCTCCATGTTTCCTACCCTGTCATTAATGAACTTCGATCAAATTGTTTGATCAGTCTACCAAAGTTGTATGGGTTTACCTATTAAACAGTTAAACAGCTATAAAATAGCTATTAAACAGTTCTGTTAAAGGTGTTAATAGCGCAAATAAGCATATAGTTTAGCTAGTCAGAGATAATCTGATATGGAAAACTTTGTATGTGATTCTCGTGACAGGATGAAAGAGTAACTTGGAGTTTGTTTGGTAGTAAAAGTACTTAATATTTTTTAGAATAGCTGTGTGGGGGTTGAGCGTGCGTGTTTAAATACTTCTACATGTCTACTCTGAGAAATGAGGGGTCAGACCTGTCTCTCCAGGGCTTTGAACATAATTCAGGTAATAGTTCCATGTTGTACCCCATCTTAATTTGAATGCATAGGTCAAAGTGAATCTTTCAGTTGTGTAATGTAAATGGTGACATTTGAGTATTTTTGTTAACTATCGTACATGAAAATATAATACTGAAGAAGTAAGAGTTGCCTCATTAGGCTGAAATATGGGCGTCCATTGGTCTAGCAAAGTTTCTGTGCTTATGAAATACAGGAAATGTATTTTTATTTTTCTCCTGTTAGCAAGAGATTTTGTTAGTGATTCCTTCATGGATCTTTAGGGGGGTGCAGGTAGTCCTGACTGCTCTGCTTTCTGACAAATTAATTTGGTATGCTTTACCTTTGGTGGAAGATTAAAGGGGAAAATACTCTGGTATATCAGATTTTCCTTGGAGGCAACCTGTGACTTAGTAGTTTGGAACAAATGCTTTCCCTGTGGAATAGGCAGTAAAGGGCTCCTTCTGTAACTGTGAGTGATAGTGAAAGAGTGCTTGTCACCTGATGCTTTGTTCCTTTAAGTATTGTGCATTTAGGGTATTTTATATTCTGTGTAAGTGTGTACAGAAATGCTTTTAGACCAACAAGTTTGTGTTAATATGAGCCTAAAAGAAAAGTCCTTATCTGGTGTAAATTTGATGTTTGTTGGTGGCTGTAAGGTAACACAGCTAGATGTGGTGTTAATACAGGACGAACACGCCTTCACAGGTGCTGGTTAGATTCTCCTTTATTTCATTTAGAATCTTCCTGACTGACAAGACGGGATTTCTTCACCGTGGCTTTTTATTTAGCATTTATTACATATTGACTGGCACTTTTCACTTAAAACAGCAGTGTTAGCTGGCCCCTTGTAACTGTATGAACATCTCAAATGTGAAGAGTTGAATCCAGTGCTTTGAACAGATAGCCAGAGCGCTGAGTGCCAGAGGTGGTGCTAATGTGGGCAATGGCTTCCTGTATGCCTGAAGCCAGATTTTATCTTTATACTTTGTATTGGGATTTATAAAATGGGATTGAGCAGTGTTTTTCTGGATTTGATGCATTTGGAAGGCAATTTTTCTTCTGAGCACGTCCACGTGTGTTGTTTTTGGAATTTGAAGGTGCCTGTCCTGGTGGGAAGTCAGTAATAAGCATAATAAGAAAAACCCAACCCTGTTCTTCAAATGAATTCATAAGCCCACTGGAACTCCTTGAGTTTGATGGAAAAGTGACATTAGTCAACAAAAACTGCATTCTAGTCTCACAGCTCATGTATTTTTTGGCACACTGCCATGTGCAGCCTGCCTGCTGCACAGCAGTATTGGGAACATCTGGAAATAAATTCGTGGGTAAAAGTGAAAATTAATTATGTGCCTAACTCATCTCTACATGCAGTAAATGATGATATGGAAGTACTCTCTCTGTTAAATGCTAGGCAGGTATTGGATTAGGTGAAGACAAAATTGAAGGAAATGGAATGTTTTGGTACTCCCAAGGAGCTCGAGCTCAAAGACTTGCCAGTCCTGGGAAAGAATAAACATCGGCAGTGGGGCTGCTCCAGTGCATAAGTGCTTCCCAGGAGTAGAAATACTGAAAACTGTACTTGCAACCTTGAAAAGGAATAATATCACCCTGATGCGAGTTCTGTTCTTAGTTTGTAGATGAATATGCCTGAGTAGCTCAAGGGGTAATTGAAATTGGATGACTGAAGGATGGGGTTGCATGGAGGAGCTCTTGGGGTAACATTCAAATGCTGTGGTTAGCTCTGTCTCGTGTTTATCTATATTTTCTTCCTTCACTCCCTTGAAATACCAAATATTCCCTGTGGTCTAATGAGATGCTGCTGTCCTAACTTCCCTATGTTTGCTGTTGAGTCATATTTTCATGCTCATCATTTCAACAAAGAAAGATGTCGAGGCAAAGAAAGGCCCTCAAAATGAATAATGAGCTGTCTTTCTATTAAGTTCGTGTTGAACACTTAATATTATTCATTCTCTATGCTCCAACTGTGCTTGTAATGTTGTCTGATAGTGAAGTATGAGCTTCATACATAAGAACATGAGACTCTTGCAGTGTGAGAGCACAAGCTCTCCTGGGACCAGATCAGGGTGTGGAGGTTTTGGTGGCTTTTTTTTTTAGAGCTTTGTTTGATATGTGGAGTTTCAGAGATGTTTTCAGTGACTTTTTTGAGCTCTGACAGAAGCGGGAGTATCTGGCTTTACTTTTCAAGACAAAGCAATAAGCTCAAAATGCGTATGTGTACTTTGTTAGCAATACCTACTGAAATTTCCCCAAGTGCTTTGATTGAACATCACGTGTAGCAAACCACAGAAACAGAATGATTCCTTACTTTTATTGCTTTTGACTAAAAAGGGGAGATAGAAAAGGGTGTGTTTTATTCATTGATCATTGAGAATTGTATTGGCATGGGTAGAAGCACTTTTAATCTTTTGTCTCTGTTCCTTTATTAGGCAACAGCTGCAGTCATTTGAAGTCAATTGTCCATTAAAGCACTCTTTTGGCTTTTGACAAATTGCATCAAACTGCCTCCTTCGGGGAGACACAGCCCTGAGTAGTTGTGCAAGTTTATTCTTGTTGTCAGAGGCAGAAATTGCCTGAATTTCAGAAGTTGCATGCACAGAGGGCAGCAGAAATAAGCAAAGGGAAGCTTTATTTCTGGTCAAGCGCAAGTAGAGACATAAGAAGCCTGTCCTTGTTTGGTTTGATGGCACAAAATTGCATTTTCACTCATATTTGTTTCAAATACTTGTCAATCTGTAATAATTTGAGTAACTGTTAGAACCATGGAAACATTCTTGGATGAGTATCAGTCCCGTGCTTGTGTGTCTCTCCCCTGGGATAGTCCCCCTTACCTGGAAAATGAGGAACTCAAACAGGGGCAGCACTGGGAGGAAAGTTGAGATGAGAAATTTAGAGATAGAACAGAGGCAGTCAGTTCTTTAAGCTTACAGTTATCAAAAGTCACTGCTGACTTTAAAGTGTGCATCTTGGACACCTACTGTAGAGTACGTGTAAAATATTCACATTGCTCAAGCAATTAATTTACTATGAAATGGATATGTCTTATCAGCTCAGAATGTAACCTTAATTAGCACAGGAAATTTAGTCAAAATGTTCTATTCTTATGAAAATTTTATTGCCTGATCTCATTAGTCTGTTTTGTCTCATTTCTATGTTCATTTAATGGATTGGAAGCCTGTGTTTTCCCTAAATATGCTTTTAAGAGAAGCAATATCAGTTCAGCTCTTGTTCTTCCTACAGTTTGTGCATGGGCAGGGACACTGCCCAGGGCATCTCAGCTCTGCAGAATGACTGAGTAGGAATTTCGTGAGTGTTGATAAGTAGTCAATCTACAAGAGGTCAGCTGTGATTAGGGCTGTGAGGGAAAACTGCAGAGGGGAGGAAAGACAATTTGAGCATGTGGCACAGGGAGAGTTTGAGCTGAGAACAAACTGCCAAATGAACAAGCCAGAACGAGTAAAACAGTAGGTTTTGGAGGAGAGCAGAGTCATGTCTGTACTTTGTGCATTTGCCAGTCATTGCTGGTAGTAGGATCTCTGCTGCCATAAAACAATGGGTATATTCTTTCAGGAAAAGTTTCTTTCTTTGATATTTAAATTTTTTTTGTGCTTGGGGAAGAAGGTTGCTCCAGCTTTTTGCAGGTAGTATCTTGTGTGCAGGTGTGTGTCCAAAGCAATAAAAACAACCTGAGTAACCCTTTTAGGAGGCAGAGATGCAAACAGAGCTTGACAGAGTTATGTGCCTCAGGCTTTCTTAGCAAAGAAAATCTCCCTCAGGGGGCCCTAGGGGCAATTAACAGGGAAAAAAAAACCCCAAACCAAACAAAATTAAAAAAAAGAAAGGACCCAGATGTAATTCATTCTCACAACAAATATTTACAAAATCCTCAGCCTCAAAAAGGTGTTTAGACAGTGGAATGTTTTCTTATTTACGTTCAAAAAACTGCATGCAGAAGAGAAAAAGCCTTACTGGCCCTTAATAGACTTCCTTAAGAAAAAATTGATCAGGTGAGACAAGATGGGACAGTCTTTGTTGGTTTTTGTCGGATTTCTGTGAAAAACAGAAAAACTCATGGGGTTTTTTTAAATGGACTCTAATGAAAAAGTGTACTATTGTCCACAGAGTCTGTCCAAAAGCTGAAGGCAGCTGCATCATGGGGACGGTTGTGGTTGGAAGGCACTTCTGGAGGTGGCTGAGTCCAACTGCTCTGCTTGGAGCAAGTTAACTGGGGCAGGTTGCTCAATGCTGTGTCCAGCTGGGTTTTGAATATATATATATATACTTTGAATATAGCAGCAAGTTTGGGACTTGACAATCGTCCTGATGCTTAAGGAAGTTCTGTCTCTGATGCAGTCTGTCTGAGCACTTCTCCAGCCTGGAGAGGTGTCCTTGAAAGTCAGCACCACCAGCTTTTCTATCAGCCAATCTTCCTAGTTTGGTATCTCCAAAGTGGTGAAGGCCCATGTGATCCCATCATCAGGGTGGTTAGTGAAGGACGGCAATATTTGCCCCAGTTTTTGCCCCTGGGCTCTACCACTGCTGGCCTTTGTGCTGCTGACAACAACACTTTGAACCCAGCAGCTGAGCCAGTTTTCAATCCAACTTACCCACTCTGAACTTCAGCCTTTTGTTTGTCCTCTTTGCACATTTTACCTTGGCAGTAGAGATTGTTGTTGTGTAACTTCACTGCCAGCATCAAATTACAGAGGTTGAAATGCATCCTCTACTTTTAGCAAGTTTAGAGGTAGGTGCCATTGTATAACAGGATTTCTTCAGCCCTTCTGGAAAGGAATTTTAATTAATGCTTTAGGTGGTATTTAAGGAGTGTGAACTTTGGCAACTTCTTGGACATTTTCAAGTGGTTTAAACACATCCATACTGACTTGTGTTTTCAGAACTCGGCACTTGAAATGTACTAAAATATAACAGCCTGAGAAGCACAAGTTGAGGATCAATAGTGATGAAATAATTTTAATAGGCAGGAGTATTTATTTAGCAGCAAACCTAAGGGCTCAGCAGTTACACTAATGTGTAGTGAAAAACCTCAGTTCCTAAAATATCAGATGATGTTCAGAAGTTGACTGTCCTGAAATCATTTCTGGAGTGCAGAAGCACAAAGCTGTTGAATACTCTCTTGTTCATGTAGAAGATATAGTTTTTAAAGTTTACAGTAGTCACAAATGCGGTGTGAAAGTATTTTTTCTTCATACTTAAATGGATTAGGGAAGGCCTGATGATGCAGCGCATTGAATTTCCATGAAGGAGCAAAGGTAGGGAAGATCTAAAACAGGGACAATTCTGCACAGGAAGGAAGGGGATAAATCAAGGTAGTTTAATTGCTGCTTCAGTGTTGGTTGTTCTCTCTCTGTTAGCAGAAGCAGGCGTGGATTTTCCAGTTGACTTGTTTTGATTGACTGCGAGCCACTCACACTGTGGCTAAGTGACACTGCTCATTAAAGATGGGTCTGCAGTTCCTGAAGGAGTGAGGAGTGTTGCACTAAAGTCAATGTTGTCACTTACCTATAACTCATTTTTAAATGTTCTTGCTAGCAGTAAAGAGCAAAAACGGTGAACAGAAGGCTGGTGAGGTATTTTCAAGATATTCAGGTGCTCAGTCTGACACAGACTAGCATTGATTTGGTCTCTGTCCTTTTACTTTGGGCTGTTGCTTTTGGGTTTTATTTTACTTCTCCTCTGATCAAGTGAAAAAATATCCCATCTCTGCTAGTAAACACTTCCACATCTCCATTAGACCTCATGTAACGTGGTTTCCAAACCGCAGTGCTGTATTTCAGTCTCCTCACTTAAAAGTTAAGATTATTATCATAGAAATATTTTATTCTTGAGGGGTTCTGGAATTAAGGGCGGTTTTTTTGCAAAACTCTTCTCTTTAGTAAGCATTGATGTTGATATGATATTTTATGAAATTGATAATGATTGGTAATGTAAAACTAACCAGGTATTGTTTCACGTGGGCCCACTAGTATTTTTGTATAAACCCTTAACTGTTATGTTTGGCATAAAAGCACCTTCGCCCTTCTCTTTCTTTCAAGTCCACTCTGGCAAAGGTTTATTATCAGAGAGTCTGCAGTGCTTAAGAACACAAGGAAAAATTTAGGTCTTCTGGAAGAAACAGCCTGTTAGCAATCCAGATTTTTGGACAAGTTGAGGTCAATATGAAGATGAATTTTTGAAGTCTTTGAAATTATAGCCATCGGATAACATCTTCTTTCTTGTGTTCTTGAGTATATTTTTACACTGAGTAGAATTCAAGTCATATTCTTAATTTGGCAAAGGCAGGCATGGCTGAGACAGTAACTGGCTGCTGGAATAGCAAAAAGAATACATACAGTAGAAGTACTGCTTCTCTGACTAGAGGGTTGCTTTATTAAACCATTTCTTAAGTATCTCCTTTAATTAAAATCGTTCTAGCAGAGTGTTTACTTAGATTTGGTACCTAATTATGCTGTAATTGTTCATTGATATTTTGAAATTTTGAAAACATATGTTTAAATCCGACCAAATAAAACAATTGTAATTATTATTATTATACAACCATCAGCTAATGATGATCTTAACTTCCAGAGATGGGATCATAAGCCTAATGTGCCGCAGTTTGTTTGCTTCCATCTTTGTCTCCTTTTGTATAGAACACTAGGGCACAGGAAAAAGATTAAAGACATGGAAATAACTCCATGAAGTTATGCTTTCCTGAATGTAGTGATGTGCTGCTTATTCATAGAGTGGAAGGTTGCGACAGATGTGGGTATCTGAAGTGTCTGGGTTGTTTGTGCAACTAGCTGGAATGGCATTTGTTGAAGTGCCCCCATCAAGGTTCAGAGAAATTCTGTACTTGAAGTAAGCCATTTATCTGGTCTCTTAATACCTGGCTTGAAAACCCTTAGAAATATTGAATATAAAAACTTAAGGTCCTATATGGGATAACTTGAAAACCATCTGCCATCTATATAGCAGGGACAAGAAACTTGAATGCTTCATTTTCATGGTCATAGTTGCAAACCAGGCAGAGAATGCGCAGTCACTGGCCTTTTTGGTTAACAATGCTAATTTCAGGCGTCTTGATGTATTCTGTGACGGCGTCCAGAAAATTATCCTTAAAAAGCCAGTTACTGCCAAGTTAATGGTGAATATTCAGGAATCAGTATGCTCCTTTCTTGATATTACTTTTATTAGGTACCATGGTCAAAATTTTTTCATTTGTTTTCATACTCAATTTGGGAAATTGTTCAATTGCCCAAATTTCTGGGGGACTGAAATATATATTGCAGTGAAAGGTACTTTGTGAAAGTTGCAAAGTGTAGAAGAAGCTGGTCATTTTGGGCACGGAGTACGAAACTGAAGACTTGGGGCATCTGCCTTCCCCTTTATTTGCTGCTGTTAAGGCTTTTGGTGGGGTTTTAGTCTCAGGGTAGGGAGGCGGCAGCAGACTGGGAATAACACAAACCCAGGCAAAGAACTTCTCAGAAGAGTGCTGCAGCTGAGCATGTCTATCCATGGAATAACAGAATAATATTTCTGTCCATCCACAGAAATAACAAAGTGTGCATTTTTCTTATTAGAGAGTCAGGTGACTGTAAAGACTGACAATCATAGTAGTTTTAAATTTGAGCTTTTATGAGATTAATTTGTTAATTTATGTCCTCTGTAAGTATCCAATAGCACTGAGCTGAAGTCGTACAGACAGCACTGATGACTCTGGTCCTCATTAGTCCTTAGCCTGTGAGGTCAAAGCAATGAAGCTTGGTAGCAATTTTGCAAGAGAAGTTTGAGATGAAAGAGTTGTTTTCAGCTTTGGGCAGGAAGAGCCAGTCCTGTGCTCTTGCATCCCCCAATGCTCACTGTGAAAGTAAACACTGTGCAGTAGAAGACAACTCTTTTCAGAGTGCTTAGTGCAGTTGGAAATACTTCTGAAAGATGTTTTCTGAGCTAAGAGTGGAAGCAGGGTTTTACTTATATGAAGATTATTAGTGCTCTGTTATATCATCACAAAATACAGTGATGCTGCCCTGCAGGCCAGAGCTTTTCCAAACCGTGCTGTGTCCATGCTGCAGGGCTGCTTAGATATGAGTTGTATTTAGCAGTAAATGTGTTGTGAATTTCTGTATATGAAAATCTATTTCATGTGCCTGTATTCTACTCTTTACAGGTGCTAGTACTGAATCTGAAACAAACACAATACCCAAATGAACCAAAACAATCAACCAAACAAAAAAAACACCAACAAAAAAATCCCCCAAACCAACCAACTAAAAACCAACAACAAAAAAAAAAAAAAACCCTCAAATCAACCAACCAAAAAACCAGCCAAAAAAATCCCCCAAACCAACCAAACAAAAAGCCAACCAAATGAAAAAAACAACCAAAAAAGAAAATAATCCCCCAAACCAACCAAATGAAAAGACAACCAAAACAAGAAAAAAATCCCCCAAACCAACCAAATGAAAAAACCAGCCAATCCCCAAATCAACCAAAAAAACCCCAACAAAACAAAGCAAAAATATCCCCCAACCAACCATAAAACCAAGAAACCAAAACCCACTCAAATAAAATCCACAAACCAAAAAAACCCCAACCAAAATCCCCAAAATGAGCAAATGAAAAACTAACCAAAGAAAATCCCAAACCAACTGAACAAAATCCCAACCATACAAAAAAGCCACCAGACAAATCCCACCCCCACAAAAAGGAAACAAGATGAAAAATTCCAGTGAAGAAATGACCTTAAGGGACGAAGACTTTTCTGTGAGCTCATCTTCCTTTGTGTAATGTTCCTCAAATAGATGATTTGTAATGAAGTAAACAGGTGGTGCTTGACCCTCCCTTTTTTGACCGAGTTGAGAATATTCAAGCATTTACATTTTTATTCACTAGAACTAAACCTGAAATAAGGCACATCACTCCTTGATAAGAATTTCATGTTAAGAGTCAACATTGGATGAGACCCTAGTGGTGAAACTGAATGTTAGCATGTGTTTAGGCTTTCAGCCTGGCTATCTGGAGATGGAACTCTGCTTTTTCTAGTTTGTAAAGGCTGGTACCCTGAAAAGGCTTTCAAGAAAGGAGAAGTTATACTTATAAAATGCCTAATCAATGAAAGGCTGAAAGGCCGTATGGCAATTTCCATGTAGACAGGAGCAAATTTTACTTTGATAAAAATGATAGTGCTAATGAACAGTAACCCATGAATAACAGCAAAGATTAGTCCCTTTTAATCAACCCAAAAAACATTGGAATTGGACACTCCCAGACTCAGTTCAAAGATGAGTGGCTCTCCTATATCTTGCTGTCATCTCATTTAAAAAAAGGCATTTTGTAGCTTGCAGGGAAGATGGATTTGAGGATTCATGCCTATTGTTTATTGCAAATATAATCTGTATGCATGTATCGCCCATTGTACTTAATGCTGGTGCATAATGCCCTGTGGTTATTCCCTAGTGGATTCCTCTGCTGAGACTAAGGTTTGGAGAGAATATTCCAGCAATTTTGTGGTCCCCTGCCAGGTTAGTAATTTAAGGAGTGATCTTCCTGAGCTCATTGTAGGAGAGGAGTTGTCTTACTCCTTCCAAAACTAAGCAAATAGCTATCTGCCTAGTAGTAGTCTATTTGTATCTTTGGCAGCTCTGTTTTTTAATTTCAAGCATTTGTTCAGCTCTTATTTAAGATGATCTTCAGGAGTGAAGTGATTGCTTAGTTAACTTCATCATGTTGTGGATGAAGACTTTGGAAGACAGTTGTCTCAGTCTGAGAACAGATAAAAGCTTCTCGATAATAAGGAGAAGTAGCAAGGCTCAGCATGCTGGAGTGCCTCTTATCAACAGCAGCTGATGTATTATGAAACAATTTACCGTCTGTAATGTCTCTGGAGGGCCGTTTTGTGCTGTGACTGACAACTGGGGAGCCCTCTTGGTAAAGCTTTCAAAGAGTGCCCTGGATGGTGTAGGACTTTTGTCTCCTGTGCAGAGAAAGGATTTATTTATTCCAGTGGAAGTATCATCTTCCCTCTGACCTCAGTGCATTTTGCATTAAACAGAATGATTTTTCTAGGGGAGCTGGAGCTGGTTGCTTTCTATGAGGTTTGGAACGAACCTTTGCCAGCACTATGTCGCTTATTACAACTGCATCTGTGACTTTGGAAAGGCTGGGGAAGAAGGGAAAGGGAGAGAAGTAGTTTTGAGTATATAAAATGAGTGTTTTATTGTTTTTCTAAGAAAGAGTGATGAAGTTGTTAGCAAATCATTGTTAAAGCACTTGTACAGTGTGGTTTCCCTGATATGCTGTGTTTTCTGTAGCAGAATCACAGGAGTCCTAAGTATATTCAATGACAAAATTACATTTATTATCAAGAAAACACTGTAAATTGTATTCTGCAGCCCTAGAGCCAAAAAAACCAAGCATGAACAGGGGGGTTATTCAAAAAGGCTGCTAAATAGAGAGATGAGAGTAACTAAATAGTTAAGTCTTAAACATGCAGGTATTTAAATAAATGCATTGCTGTTTTACTTAGAGGGGGGAAAAGCAAACATGAGGAACTTTAAAACTGAGGTAGAGGCGACATCTAAGACACAAAAATCCTTGAAAATTTTGAACAGAATTTGGTACATAGCACAAGTTATGTACACAAAGTGGTAAGAGGTAATTAAAAGGTCACATATAGGCCTGGCTTTCAACTTCATTTGTGGTCAAACTTTGCTAATTTTCTGTACTTGGTAAAAGCAGGGATGGAATGACAGACTGCAGAAATAGCCTGGGAGATCAGAGTGGGCAACCACCCTAAACTGATATCATGTGGAAAGAAACGCCTGGATTTTCTGTTCAGATCAGTCACAAACAATTATGTTTCGTGTCAATGTTGATGGAGGAGGTGAAGAATCTGGTTCTGGTCGTCTGGACTCACACTAAAGGAATTTTTGATATACTTTTCTTAGCTTTCAGTGTAAATGTAGGATTTTTGAATATTTATGAGCTGCTTATCAAGTTTGTGTTGTGGAAGATGCTCTAAAAACTCTATTACTGTTTCATCAAATCATTAAACTATTTGCAAGTGATAGTAAGGATTAGCTGAATGATTGACTTATCCCTGTTTTACAGACACAGCACCTAATATTTACTTCATTTTTTTTTTCTTAAATCAAGAACCAAAATAGGAGGGGAAGGAGGAGAAGAAAAATAATGCCCGCTTGATCCTTTGCAGTCAGTAATTCCATGTTCATTTTTCAGCCCTGATTTCTTTCCCCCACCCCATTATTTGGTTCATTGTTTCAATGTATCCTATTTCCATATATTTTCTCCTCGATGCAGACTGCCAGGCTGAAATAATAACTAGGCAAGTAGGTTACACTCTAAAAATATTCTCGTTACGAGATCTTGGTTAACTCCCAACCACAGTTCACATCAGGGAAACATCACCAAGAACTGGAATTGATTCAGCCTCTGGAACAAGCCATCGTATAAAATGCCACGGGCTTTTCTCAGCCCATAAAGTAAAGCAGAAAGAATGCAGAGACAGAAATTATTTGTCCGGAGGGTTTAGGATGATGGAAACAGTTCCAACAGCTATTAGGGTGTGGTTGTTTTCCAGTTTACTGGTCACCTTTTCTTCACACTTACGACATGCAATTTTGGTTGTTGTCCACTAAAGACAGTGCATGGTTTGGTGTTCTGAGTTCTGGGATATGTGCGTGCACTGAACCTAAGTGTTATGGGGCTTGCCTGCCTTTGCTCTCTCTGGGGGATAGTTTATATTGCCTTTCTAGCCTAATTTTCTGTTTCTTCAAAGTTTTCTTTTGCTTTATTTATTTGTTAATAATACTTGACCATAAGTATTTGATCACATAAGTGCACTATCAAGGCTGGCAAAAGCAAATTGGATCTAGGGCACAAATAACCTGAGTTTCATTTGCGTACTCTCAGTGTAAAAAATAGTTCTCTTGTCCCCAACTTCCCTTTCACATGTTGAAAGCACTTTGTAGCCCTGTGGCCCAAAAGGGTATGGCACCATGTCAGGGTCCGCAAATATATGCGGGGAACCTGATGGTTCGTTTTAGGGATCTCAAGGCACAAAAGACACAGCGGGGGACAACTCAGTTTGCTCAATCCAAAATGCAGCTTTATTTAGTGCCAACAAATGCGATAGAGGGAGTTTGAAGGGAAATAAAGGATAGCGAGAAAAGAGAAAGAGGGAGTGGGTTATAGCTACTAACGGAGAGACGAAATCCTCATGGTCCAGCCAATAGATCTGTCTTCTTCTGTGGGGAGATCTCAAAGTCTGTGCTTAATTCAGGGGTCCTTATAGTCCTCTTTGAAGCGACAGGCAGTTGGCCAAAAAGGTGGGGGAAATCATCACAGTGTGTTCATTTTGAGAACTCAGAACATGTCAGCCGTCAGCAGGTACAGTGTCAACCAGTACGAGTCAGCAGGCGCGGTCACTTCACCGTGACTTGCCCATTGTTTCTGCTCAGGTTCTGATGTTCCGATAGAAGTGCGTGCTGGGTTTTTCCATCGAACACACCTGAAGGCAGCACTTGGCCAACATCCCACCAACCTCAGCCAGGCCAGAACTCCTGTGCTGAGATTTTAGAGTCCCTTTTAGGGGTTTCAGTCTCTGTCCTTGACGATGGTCGTGAGGCAGATGAGGGATCTTCGTACCGTCTCTTACACACCAGCACCTCCCATGTCAGTGATGTTGTGCTTCAACTCCTGTGCCAGTGTAAATATGTATTTTAACGTGTCATAACTATAGAAATACATTTTAGTAGAGGTGGGGAGAGAGGCAAGGGAAGCAGCAGTTGGAGCAAAAGCTATTGTCTTCCTGGTATTTTGAGGAGGAAGTTGGAGAATAATGTGTTTTCATAGAGCTTGGACACAAACTATTTGGTAGTTCACATGTGGAGGGTCTTGGGTGTTGCCATGCTTTTCACCTTTCCCTGGGGCATTTTTCAAGTTTGACTTAGCTAAACTGAATTTAGGATTGGGAAAAAAACACTCCCATCCCAAAAAGACATCTTTTCCCAGATGAGAATTGGACTGTCTAAGTTCTTTGTTTGTATCCCAGAATTGCATTTGTTGTCATACCTAACAGAATTTATAATCATGGCTCTTGCTTTCAAGGGTGCACTGGTGTATGTGCAGATGGGGAAATTATTACCTAGAAATATCAGAAGTAATTGATGAAAATTTGAACCTCTAAACTTAAAGAATTTTAAGACTTTTTTTTTTTTTCTTGTAGATGAAAAGAAAAAAGGTTTTCATTTCAGTGGAAATATTGAATTTTGTGGAGTTTGGGACTCAGAAGAAAATCTTGGTGCACTTAATTTTCGTTACATTTGGTATTTGTGTTAGCAGCCACACTTGCGATGTTAGGAATAAGACAGAATTTTTATTATGCACTGGAAATTTCTTTGAAATATATCTGTAGTGAAAATTGTTGCTGAAATCAAGAATGAATAAGCAACTTATTGTATTTGTCTGAAATTAATTCTTGGCTGTTGTAATTCTGCAGATTAATAGATATGTTTGAGAGTATTATGAGAACATAATGAACCTAAGATCCCAGTAGTAATAAAACAGTAGTTCTGTTTAAAGAATAATTGTATGGTTTATAGAGAGAGCCTGTTAATTTGAAAGATTGCATTTAGCTGTGTTCATTTCCCTGCTGGCTGAATCCAAACTGTGAGCATGAATTAGTCATCAATGTTTTGAAAGGGAAGAGTAATACTTAGTTTATTACTAAATGCTTTTGAATGTAGAATTAGATCTTCAAGCAGAGTGCCAAATTTTCAATCTAATGTGTAGTTCTTACTTGTAAAATCATATTTTGAAATAAGCTTGAGGAGCTTTGTTACTGTCACAGGCTCCACCAGAGCGCCAGGTTTTCTTGACTCAAACTTATTAAAGGACTGAGGACTATCTCTGTAGGATTTAGAGATCTGCTCAGTTTTTCCATGTCCATCTTAATGTGTCTGTGAACCGTTCTCTAATTGCACTGATTAGGAAAACTGGAGAATATACACAGTAGTAGAGTGTTGAAGGTGAAGGAAATCAAGTTTTAATAACTGCACTGAAAATCCTTTCCTTTTAGTAACCAGTGTGTTGACTGGCTTTGCACGGTGCAAAAAGATTTTTCATTTTTTGCCCACAGATCTTTTTTCATAAGTACCCTGCCCACAAGCATCTGGTCTAATATTCAATTACTGCTGTACTTATCTGGTGCTGGAATATTCAGTGTTCTGTAGCCTACAGGAAAATGTCATAGAGAACCCAAAAACCACAGAATGAACTTAAAAATAACATGATGACTCATTCAATAGATTAGAGCTGTTTGTATTCACAATTATGGAGTTTCAAAATAAAATAGGAGTGGTTGAGATAAAAACTAAAGAGTGTAAAAGGGCCAAATTAAGATGAAATAACTTCTTTTATTGAATCAAAAAGCAGGATTTTGTAGCTGAAAACTGGAAGCAGTTTAAAAACCTGTGATTTCAGCATAATAAGCGATAGCCTACAAATACTGGGAAGGTATTTCCAAAGATTTTGTAATACTTCTCATTCCTGCTTAAAACATTGAAGAAAACTTGTGTGGCCTCAGGAATGGTCTCCCGTGTCAGTGTCAGCAGATGTTTTCATACTCACATAACCCATCCAAGTTTCAGTTGTCTATAAAACAGGCTTAAAACAACCCTGGTGTGTCAGGATGCCCTTGGCCCTTCCTGTGACAGGGACAGCTTTGCTTCTGCAGCCCAGAAGAAAATGTGGTTGGCTGAAGGAGACACTGGGTCTGTGTTTGCTTATGAGTGCCAAAGTGATGAAATTAAAGGTAATGTGGGTATTAATATACTTAGTACATGTTTCTCACTTAAATGATGTGAAATGACATCCATGTGATAGGAATTTATTTTCTGAGGCATAATGAGGCATAATTTCCAGCATATAAACCTTAGCAGAACAAGATTTGACAGAATTTGATTTTTCTTTTCCATAAAACCAGTTTCTCAGGATTTTCAGGATCTCTGTTGGTCCTGCTCGGTGTGACATTGAGTCACTTGGATGTGGTGACCAATTGGACAGATGCTCTTTCCTGCTGTGCTGGCCTCTGGTCTCTGTTTTGATGCATTAGACTGAGGGTGAGAGAATTCTTCTGAGTGCCAGAAGTTCATTTTGCATTTCTGATAACAGGGTTTTTTGAAATTTAGGGAAATCACCTGTACTTGGATTGTATCAGTGATTTTAGACTTAAGTATAGGTGACTTGTTTCTACTGGGACCAAGAGCTGTTTCCTGTCTGCAGCAATTTTCCTTTAATTACACTTTCATTCACTGTCTAAATAGAACCTATCGTCCTTCTAATCTATATTTGGTTCAAGGCTTATATGATGAAAGAGTGTTTGACATCAAATACTGATGTGTGAAAATACCAAAACACAATTAATGCATGCCTTCCTATGCCTAAAAACCCCCAAAATCTAGCATGTAAACGTTAAAGTCAAAAATTCTTTGGGGTCTTATCTGATAATATATTTGTTACTATTGTATTGACATATATTTTGTGAAAGCTGGTGCTGGATATGTGATATGCATGGGCTTTCCCATGGGTCTTTTCTAAGTGTTTAGGTTTTGCAATAACTTTTCAAAACTTCATTCCTATGACAATGTCATTAGTACATACTATTGGGGGTGAAAAACAGCAAGGATCCAAATGTAGGGGGGAAAATACGGAAACTGCAGCTACAAAAAGATTTCTGCATCCAACAGTTCATGTGATTACAGTGTTATACCCGGGCTTGTGCTCCACTCGCCTTTGAAAGGGAAATGTTCTGTCAGGTTTTTCCTTTATAGTAAGTTAAGCTACTCTGTGACCTTCTCTGTATTAAGCAATTTTCTTATGAACCCTACTGAAAAGCCCAGTAAATCAGACCTGTAACTTGATATCTCATTTTCCTCTTGTTCTACTAATTCCCCCTGTGAGCCATTCTAGGCTTCTTAATGCCTATGGAACAATTTCTTATTGAATGGTGGCTATCATCCTGCAAGTGGCACCCTTTTAACTTGATCTGACTTTGATGTTTTTATTGTTCAAGCATTTTGCTGCAGCTCTGCAGTGCCTGTTGCTTGGAGCCCGTGATGTGGCTTGTGATGATTGTACAAAGGGGCCAGTGGGAGTGACATGGATGCTACAGTAAAGGAAGAGACAGTATTCTGCATGTGTTGGAGCAACTGAGACTTTTCTAGTTTATGATGAACTGTTAATCACTTTTTCTACGATGAAAAAAGCACTCAAGGTCATTTTCTTGATAAACCTGATGCCACAAGCCATGTCAGTCATGCATTAGATGCAAATACAGTAGTATGATACCTTTGCTCTAGTTTAGTTAATCTGTCTTCAGCTGGAATCTGCCAGAAATGTCATCTGCATAGTGTAACTCGGGTCAAATATTGAAAATTGCAGTAGTGGCATCTGGGCTCTGCATCCAGCTCTGGTATTGTGCAAAGCACTTGTGAGGACCTGCTCTGAATGCAACTGTGTCCCTTGCTGCTGCAAATTGCAGTTCCATTAGCTCTCCTGGGAAGTCTTTTCCTTCTCTGTAACAGGAGATATCTCTGGCAAGTATTTATAACTGATTTGAGGTAACTAACTGGAGTGCTGGGATTCTTCTGATGTGGATGTCTACTTCTGTCTTTAACTGTTTTATAAATTACATTGGCTTCCAATTTTATTCAGGCTGAATGATGCCTGAATTGATAAACCAGCTTGGGAGCCTGGGGGCAGTGGAATGTAACAACATGTTAATAAAGTCGCCAATAATTTTTCTCCTGAAGTCCATTAAAAACATGGCAGAAGCATCCCCTGTTTCTGTCAAATGGGGTGGCTCTCGGTTGTCTGGGATAATGGACTGAAGGAATAGCCCAAGGAACAGAGGAAAAGCATGGGCAGTCAAGGTGCAAGAAGAATGGGTGTGGAGATTTAGGAATGATTTGTGACTGCTGTCCTGACAGGGATCAAGTAGTCCAAGGGGCAGCATGGTAATGTTGGTGTGATGCTGCATTTGTCCATCTTGTAGATCCGTCTTGATGGGCATTGTTAGCCCAGGAGTCTGCTGGCCTGATTTGTTTGCTCTGTTTTGGGAAATAACCGACTGATACAAAGACGGAAGAGTCACAGTTACACAGTTACAAGAACATGTTAGCTGTTGGGGAATGCTTGCTTTCTGTGTCATTTAGACTTAAATACGCTTTAAAAATACCTTGTAAATACATTTAGAATACATTTAGTTCTTTGTTTTAGTTAGTGAAATGCTGGAAAACTGTTTCTGTAGTGAAGTGTTGGAACTAAAAAAGCATTGACTTATTTGTAGAATCTAAATTAATTCAGTGCTGAAGGCCCTTGTAAACTTAACTCAGTGCAGAGACCATGTAACAATAACACATGTGCAGCAGCTCACTAGGTCTGCAATCAGGCAGTAGGATGGCTTTGCAAGTCAGCTGTGTGAAACCAGTGTTGCTCTGCAAAAATCCTGCATTTTGTAGCCTCAGTTAGTGCTTTTTCAACAGCAGTTCCAGTTTTCTGATTGATATAATTTGTATCATGCCACTCGTGTTCCTCTGGCTGCCCAAATCCAGTCCCGTAATGTTGCTGTCTGTCCAGTGTGGGGCTCTGGTTCCATCTCTGAGGTGTGTGATGCATCCAGCTGGCAGTGCTGACTGACAGCTGGAGTCAGCAGAGGCATGGGTTAGTTACTCTCCATTCCATTGCAAAGGAATTCCTCTGCTGCAGCCAGGTGTCGGAGGTAATAACTGTCCTGTGCTGCTGATGCACTGCCTTCTCCAGCTTATTTAGTGATCTGTCAAAAAAAAACCAAAAAAGATCATTTTGCTGATTTGAAAAGCAACACGCTGAACAGATCATTCAAGGTAGGAGGCTATTTCACATTTGGGAGACTAAATGTTCTTTCAATGTTGCAGTTCTGAGTCAACTAAATATAAACATGTTTTCTTCCAGCTAGAAGGAATGTCACTCTCTATTTTCATAGAGTTGATAATAAGTTGGAAAATAATGTAGTCTCCTAACGTTCAAGGAATGCCAGAAATATGGCAGGATTTTCTGTGTTTTTTTATGCTCATTTCTAGTGTAACTTGAATATATTCCAAAATTACATGTTGGTGGTACATTCAGGCCAACATTGAAATGACTGGATTGTGTTGGTGGGTCCATGTGTAGGTTTTCCATATATTTACATACACCTTTTTCAAGAAGGGAGTTGTATTTTGCATTTCCATATACCTTCTAAAAGAAGGGAGTTGTATTTTCTGTGACTCCCTGCATAAATCCATAAATCTGGAGATTCTGTAGGGCTTAAAGGACAGTCTGGGGAGCAAAGCCCTCTGAACCCTGTGTCTTAGACTAAATTGACCATTAATCCTCCTGGTGTCCACATCTGAGAGCCATACCCTCTGCTTGCTGCAGGTTTGTCACAGCTCTTTGGGGTCACGATGGCCTTCGTGATCTGAGTAATGCTGTATTGCTCCTGCCTGCTCACCTCTGCTCAGAGAGGTTCAGTATTTACTAGTTCAACTCTTATGCAGAAATTTACCAAAAATTAATGTTAATTAACCCCTTCTGATGGGGTTAAATGGAACTATGGGCCTGATGGTACACTTGCATTCCTAATGAAAACTAATATTTGTTATCAATATCTTAAGTGTTAGTATTGTTTCTTTCATGTTGGCTATTGGGTTTGTGGGTTTCCTGTTGTTTAAATGACTTCTGCCTTTCAACATTATCAAGGTACATTAAGGTGTTTTCAAAATTTGTTCCCCCCATTCTTGTTTCTGTATCTTTGAGATATATATATATATATACACACACACACACATATATACATTATTGAAATACTGCGTAGTTCCTTAAAAATGCAGCTGCTAATTTCCCATTTTTCCTGAGCAACTGTTAGGATTTCCTGAATACATTTGTGAAGCCTGCTTTATGTTAATATTTCCAATTTTTCTTTTTCTTAGTGTATTTTCATTTTGATTTGTTTGCTGTGTCACCTAATTTACAAGAGCATTCACATTCAATATCCATAATTTGCGTGCCATTTTTTGTGTTTGTTAAATTGCACAGTTAACCTAAGAGAGAGAGAAAAATATTGCATGTAGGCCTGGCAGGCTAAGTTTTAGTTGTACATTTGTATCCATGTGTTTGCCATAGTTTTTTTTTTGCATTTGAAATATTCTGTCTATGCATTTAAATATTCTTTTAATGTGAGTTTAAAGGGATTGAATAGAAAGATGAAACTGAGATCACTACACAGTCTTGATGCTGAAATCAGTCCTTTTTAGTCTAAATAATATAAGTGTGTAATATAAATGATACTTTCTTAGGAAGTTGTAGAAAAAAGCAGATAAATAATTCCTTTTAATGGTGGAGTTCTTCAAAACTCAGAAGAATCAGAAATACTGCTTACTGTGTGCTTTCCTTAAAAAGTCTTTACATGAGGTAGCAGGAATAGGCATCAAGAATCCAAGCTTCTGGAATGTAAATTTCTTGAGTGTGTTTTGAAATATTTTATGGAGTGGGTTTCTGTTATCTTGCATCTATCTGGGAGCATATGCAAGTCGTATACCCTTACTAATAGAAGGTAAAAAATAAAGGGTAGTTTTTTAGCGGCCCATCTCCATGGTGTTGTCACAAGGTGCAGCAGTCCGTACCTTAGCAATGTGCTGAGGAACAAAAATGTTCTATTTGAGCGTGTACAGTAATTTAAATGCTCTTCTCTCTGAATTGTCTCCTCAGTTGGTAAGGTTATGTTGGAAACTGTTGGAAGGTGTTATTTTCTTTGTTGTACCCCGAAAGGAACACTTTATAGATCACTTGTGTTACCAAAACCACGTCTAACTGAAGGTATGTGTATCTCTATTCTCCAGCAAGCAGGAAAAACGGGCATTTTCTTTTCTCGTGCAACTGATGAGCAAAAAGAGTACGTGAAAAGGACTGAGGAGGGTGGTATTTGTTTGGCTCAGGTTTCTTCAGTGTGACATTAGGGGACACTTGCCAGCCTTGGGGTCTATGTATGAAATTTATTGCACTTAATTGATTTTGTCCAAGACAATAGTCTGCTTCAGTTGAAAAGTTTTACATCTGAATACCAGTAGCTTTGCAGCTGATCTGATCCTAACATTAACTCTGGGGAGAAATTCAGTCTAGGGAGAGCATTTCTGTATTTTGGATGCTGTGCTTTGAAAGTTTGGACGTGTAATCTTAACAAAATGATGGAGAAAGAACATCAGAAAGTCTGCACTGCATAAGCCATTGAAATGTACTCTTAAATGTCAGTTCAGGGGTGAAATTCTCTGCTCTGTTTGGCATTTATCCTAGGCTACCTATGTCCTGTGCTATCAAGCTGTACTGAAGGGGCTGCCTCACAAGAATTTTGGATATTAGTTGTTTATATCCATCGTGGTAATGGCTGATGTGTTTTCCAGATCAGCCACTAGAAGGTGTGAAAATTGTAAACTGATGAGCACAGAGAGGGTCTGACAGTTTGTCCTGCAGAAGGCAGTGATACATCTGTCCTCAAGCAAATGCTGCATAATCCATACAATTTATTAGTGAATCATGCCTTGAGCTTGGGAATTTCACAGGAGCGGAGCTATTCAGGGGTCTGACATGTCCATACAGTGTTTGTGGAGAGTCTCTTTGCATCCTCAGCAACCCCATCCATGCTTGTCCAGCCTCCTCCTTCCTCCAAAGCAGGGAAGAGATCTCTGAACCCATTGCTGCAGGAATTTACCCCGTTTGATTTATGATGGAAGCAAGCTCAGGTCTGTCAGAAGATCTACTTTCATCCCTAAAATGTGGGAGTGAGGGAAATGTGATTAGGAACATTACCTGCCCTCAGACAAAACTAATTGTGTCTAATGTTTGCTAATACTTAATGGCACTTTTCAGCAGTCAAACTTGAATGAGTTGATGATTGCTTAATGTACTTTGTGTAGAAAAGCTGTCAGTGGCCAGCGCAGGAGATGGGAATTACGTGGTCAAGGACTTGTACAGTTGGAATAGAACATGTGGAGAGTGTGATTGATAACTGGCTAGCTGCAAAAGGTCACGTAGACATGAGAGAGCTTTGCTGAGCACACAGGCACTCTCATGAGAACCAGCAAGGCGGTAAGGTTCGCATGTCCTTGAGCACAGCTGGAATACGATAACAAGACCTTGTAGCTGAAAGATATGAGGGAGAAGCACGGTAAAACAAAAAACTTACTCAAACTATGTAACCACAAAGAAATGTAGAAAGAGGCGTAGCTGACTTTTAGTCTGAGCACCAATCCTGAGCTTAACTTTTGCAATATGCATGAGCTTATTAGTGTTATTATTAAAAGCATTGTGTGAATTAACAATAAACGAGATTTGCCGATCACTCATATTGAGTGCCACATTTCTCCCGCTGCAGATTTCCCACAAGAATGGACTTTCCAGTTCTTAAAACCTTCTTAGTAGGAGGTGTGATGGTGCACTTTGACTAAATTGTGGTCAATTCTGTCTCCTAATAGCTGGCATCTTCAGATTCTACCGACGGTGTTGGAAATGTCTTTTCAAGAGTTGAGAAGGAAAGTTTCTTTTAAGGATTCTGATCTTCCAGTGTGATGCGTGGATACCAGTCAACGTGTAGACAGATGACAGGCACAGACAGTATTCTTGGCAATTGCTTAGAAAATAAACAAAAGATCAGGCAGTAGAATAATCCTGACAACAAGGAGGATAACAGTAACTTTTCCAAGGGACAAATGTCAATGTCACTTTCAGTTACATTGCAGGAAAAAATGGTAAAAGAAGTGGGTGTGACCCAGAATTCCCACAGCCAAGAGGATATGTGAGTACCAGTTTGGCTGAAATGACTGTTGCTTGTCATTCCCCAGTGACAGTTTGGAGAAGTCATCACAGGCTCTTTTAATTGATGAATACTGATGTGTATAAGTCAGGTGTCGGTATATGTATTTTCACATCCTTTTTTTTGCTTTTTCCATGGTGCAGCAGGTAATCTCAGAACAGCAGAGGCTGTGCTGAAGCAATATAAATAGTAATCTCTGATTATTTCCAATGATGTTTGATTGCCAAGTGATATCCTCAGCAAAGTTGGTCAGACCCTCTCCGTCCTACTCCTTGTAGCTACTGAGTACTGAGATTGTGGAAGGCCTTACTGAAGCTGACAGAAGTAATTTTCATTGCCTTCAGTGACTTTTAAATTGGGCTGAAAGTGCTGGTTGATCTCAAAAATACTTTGTGAGCTTTGATCTAATGAGTGGAGACCAGTGGTAAATCAAAATGGAAGGAAGAGCTTTGTGGGCAAAATGCAGTACAGGTTAATTTGCTTTTTCAAATTCTAACTTATTTAAATTTTACATCAGAAGTTGTGGAGGTCTAAATCCCTACTACCACCTTAAGGCATCTCTGCCTCATCATTGCTTAAGACACTGACTGAATGCACATAGTTTAATTTAAAGTTGATTGCATTTAACAACAGAATTTTTTAAAGCCTTTAGTCATGTAATAATGGTAGATAGCACTTAATTTAGTCAAGAATGACCCAACACAGTTATCTATCATTTACAATTCAATTTTATGCTCTTAACATTTAAAACCCTAAATCCACTTTAAATCAATTTGCATTATTTTGAGGATGGGATTCTTAATGTTAAGCTCCTATTAAATCCGCATTTTCTCTACTATAAGGTTGCTTTGAATTTTTTTGTCACGTTTTTGTGGAATGTTGGTCTTAAGCAGTTTTTGTGGGTTTGTCTGTGACTTAAGGAGCTCTCTATTGGATACTGATCTATGCAGTTGAAATAGAACACTGGAAAAACATGATTTATAACAAATGTTCTCATAGCAGACCAGGAGGTTGGGTTGATATTTCTTCTTCTTCCATCAAGGAACACCCATGGCTGTGGGCTATAATTTATAACAACAGTGTTGCTTTGACCGGTTTTGGTTACTGTGGGCTTGTTTTCAGGAATGATGAGTATGTAGTTATCCCATCTTGAAAGAAATACATAGCACATGTGCTTATTTGGATTAATTAGTATGGTTTTATATCACAGTTGATAGAAAGCTGGAAGAAAAGCCCAAGAATAAAGGAATAAAGGAGGCCAACCAAATAACTGAGGGTTGTGACTGTGGTTAAAGTCCCTTATGAATTCTGAGTGCTCCAGCACAGGTTTTCTGTGAGTCACTCTTTGAAGCTGCATTATCATTTTGTTATATATATTCCAATATATGTCAGTCCTGTCAGACCCTAGAGAGAACACTTGCAGTGAGTAATTTCAGGTCTGAGTGCCACAAGCAGGCTGCTGAGAAAGCTGGCCCAGCCTTTTTTTTTCTTGGTGGTTCTGATGGTTTGAGCTGCAAGTTCACTCAGCTGAGCTGCTCTGTGCTCCAGCTCTGTTTCTTTAGTGATGCTGCAATACTTGCTGCACGGCAACTCAGTTGGAAAACAAAGAAATTAATGATACAGACAGAAGATCTGTTCCCAAAGCAGGGTGAAATTCTGGTGGAAGGGCTTCTGCTGCTTGAATTTTAAACACTGCTGTGAAACCTCTCATGTCATCTGTGGGTTAGTGGTTGTATCACCTGGGATAGTCCATCCAGGCCCTGTTGATGCAAACGTGCTTTTCACTGGTGCTGCTCCCTATTTTGGAGAATATCTGAAAATAAGGTGTGAGCAAGTACTGAAAATTTCCATTTTTGCTCCTATTTACCCGCTTGCCTGCTGTTTTAATTTTGAAGTAGGGTGTCAGATAGAATCTGTCTAATGGCAGCGGTGTAAAAAGCATGCCTTCAGTTCCAAACTGAAACCCCTTGCAATCAGCAGATGTCCCAGCTCAAGGAAAATGGCTTGCAAGCCCAAAACATTCACTTTCCCTGCCTCATTTCTTATGGTCTTACCAAGGAAATAGCAAGACTTGGATTGCGCTTACTCTTTGCAATGAAGAAGTTGTTAATGCTGCGTTTTCATGCTCCCATCGTCGCTGTACTCCAAATGTCTGTTCTGTGGAATGGGCAGGATTAGGCTGTTTAAGACAAAGCCACTCCACATTTACAGTGCCTGTAAGGTCCACAGTAAGAGCCCTAAATGGAAGTATCATTTTCAAGATGCCTTCTATTTTACAAGCAGCCAAACAGAAAATGAAACCCTGGGTTGAATTGTAGTCTTCCTGAAGGAAGTGTCAAAGCCTAACAAGGGAGCTTGACCCAGCTTTGTTCTTGTTGTTCAGTGAAATAAACTTTAATTGTTAATGAATCCAAACACTGTTAATGAATCCAATACTACTACTTTACTGAGAAAAGCTGTAATTACTGGACAATCCCCTGATTTTCAGCTGCTGTAAATCACTCTATCTTCACAGAATGGAGAGGGGCACTTCATTTAACAACACTGAAGAATTAAGACAGGGAAATGGCGTAAAAATCAGAAAGGATCTTAGAATTATAATCAGGGGAAACAGAGTAAAGAAAAACATGTAAAGTTGGGCGTTTCTTCTGTGTAAAGAGAAGTTGTACATCCATGTACATGTAGTTGCATTAAGGAAAAGCATTAGTATTCAAGCCGAATGATGTCATGGAAAAACCGGATTGTTTTTTTTAAGCATGCAAAACTTCTGTCAGTTGAAAGGGGATAAGAACAGCATATTAATCTATTTCCCTCCTTACCTGTTGTTTTGTGAAGTAGTTAGGATTGCTGGCATTATCCATCTGGAATTTTATGCCAGTGGCATTTCCCTGACTGTGATGGTAGAAGGGTAAGGACCTCATCCAAATGCATCAAGAGGAATAGTGTTTCACTGTGAAACTGCCAAGTATTTCAGACCGGTGCCTAATAAGGCAAAAACTTGTTGCAATTATGTGTAAAGTGTAATTTATCTAATGTAATTATGAGATGTTTAGAGCCAGTCATTTGAAATAGACTCCACTCCTCTGTTAACTTTTGACATTGGAAGGACTGTAATCATATTGCAGACCATCAGCCCTTGGATTAAAATTTAAACCTACAGTGAGCTTCAAACTGCTTTGCATTTACCCTTAGAAGACAAGGGAGGTTGAATATTTTTCTTACGTTGATTTATCTTAGGAAAATGGGTGTCAAGGTTCTGAATTACAGTAATTATTGTAAGCATGTAAAATATTATCAACTACAAGATACATCTGATGTGGTGTGGATGGATTAGTGCACATGCTAAGACCAATTTGAGAACATTTCACTTTTTGCTACGTTTGCTAGGGCTAGTTACATCCACTTAAAATACAGATTGGCTCTAAAATGGCAGCGGTTTGCAGGTCCTAAGTGTTAGGACTTTGGTTAAAGCAAAAGGAACAAAATAATTCTTTTTCTTTTAGCTTGTCATGCAGTTTGTGCTGAGGCTTTCAGTAGTACTTTATTGTGACGGCTCATTTTCCTTTTCATTTGATGCCCTCATATACACCTTGTCACTCTATTAAACTAGAAAGATTTAGTTTCTTAAAGAGCCCTCAATGAAGCTGTTATAAAGCCTTTTCTCAAAACAACAAATATGGAGCCTGAACACATGAGATTACATTCTTTTAGTTTATGTTGCTTTTTTGAGAAATGAAAACAGGAGAGAGCAAGAGTTTATTGCTTAATAAGTATCAGCTATTTTCATAAAAAGGGTTCATAATTTTGAGTTTCATTTTTATTTTGACCAGAACACTTTTAGATAATAAATGTTGCAATTGAATCTTTTTTTTTTTTAGGAAGTTGTTAAAACAAGCTAAATGCTTTCCATTTATGGATAACAAACTGATGCTCTAAGTTTAGGAATTACTGTGCCAAAATTTGAGTATTTCTTTGATTTCCTTGTAACCTGTAAAACTGACTGTTTCTGGTTATTCTGGGACCTTTGAACTAGGGGTCTTACCTCAGGTGGGATGTCAAAAGAATATATAGATTCTGATGCTGTTTTCTCTCCATTACTAGGAACAGTTTTTGGTCTGGGCAAGTTGTGATTCAGACAATGCCACTAGATTTCTACTTGAGCATCTGCCTTTTGTGGCCTGTTTTATGGGTATTTTCACTTTTTTCATTGCAAGTTTTTAGGATTTTCTAAGCGTGTGTTTCTAAAAAAGCAGCACCCAAATTAATTGCATCTTCTGAGTACGTAAGAACTACTTTATGGCATTTTAACCTGCAAACGCTATGATAGCGTGTGTGGAAATGGAATTTACCTCACTTGGCGGACTTGAAATATATCCCTAAGCAGTAATTGCAACATCTTATCAAATTGTCGAGCAGGAAACAAACCTTTTTCTAAATGGAATTTTTATGAACTGTTTTAAGGACTGTTTACTGGAAAGCTGCCTAATCACTGCATTCCCTGGGTAATGGCTGAAATATGTGTGCTGAATTAGTAGCAGGAAGATGCTCAACTACTCTGGCAGGGAAGAGTTGATACTGCTTTTGCTAATGCATGTAAATCACAGGAAAAATTCTGAATATGGAGAAAATTTTTATCAATAGCCCCATTTAATTGTATCCTTCATTTGAACGGTGCCTTGCTTCAGCGATTTTTAAGGAAATTATTGAGACTATTTTTTAAGTGGTAGAAGTAATAATTAAAACCCGTCCATTAAAGCATTTGGGAATACATTTAATTGATAGAAAGATTAGGTATATCAGGGGAAAAATCCACTTTGCTGGCATTCTTCTGGTTTTGGGTCTTGGCAAAGGAACTAAAATGGGTTAAGAGGAAATTGCTTGTTCCACAGTGTGCTGTGTGTGGCTTCCTGGGGATTTTACCTTTACGGTGAGTGTTCCTCTGAACACAATGAAGCTGCAGGTGTGTGCTAAATCTAGTTAAGGAGATTTCCAGTCTAGTCTTTTGGCTCTGGAAGAGTCCCTAACTGTGCACCTGGGACATAGGATTGTCCAAAGGTGTCCCCATTGCACATTGCGAGGAATCCTGGTCTTCATTCTGCTGGTTTAGTTTGATGTTTCCATATTTTTCTAAAAAAGAATAATTGCTTTCTGTTCAGTGCCTGCATTCACAGCTGTCTGGTTTTTACCTTTTCTTCAGCTGCCTCTTCTCCACACAAGTGCCCTTGTCTACTTAACTCTTTCTTTTATGGCAGCTGTTCAATAGCTGGAGTTAAGCTTCTTGCCCTACTCTGAATTTCCAATTTCCCGTTTGAGGATGAGGCAATCACCGCTGACTTCCCAGAGGGCACTCCTTCGCTTAGTTATCCAGCTCTTAGCAGCTTTGAAAGGGACAGAGAAATGGAAGGGAATAGCTTTGGTTCATAAATATTTTTGCATTAATAATAATTAAAGTTAAGATCAATGATTGTAGTACAGATGACTACCAATAGTGCTTTATAGCCCCTTTGGGAACTGAAATTGTGTGAAATAATTCAAAATAGCCTCCCTAGAATGGGTATTCTGTGAGCAGCAGTAGCTCTGTTTTAAGGCTGGCGTGGTGTCAGGAGGTCTCTGGGCATGCCAGGAGTTTCAGGTTGCTCACTTTTCTATTATTTTTGCCCATCTCCAAGTGTTTCCATTCTACATTCGGTCTTCCTGAAAATATTTGTGTGTCTTCCTTCATTTGGACATTGCAAAGCATGACTGCTTTTGTGGAGGACTTTTCACCCTTTCCCGGTCTTGTGCCTTTTGTTTCTTTTGGATGTAAATCCAAGCAAGCTGCAAATCTTTTATGTCTTATTGGGATTTAGCAGTGGTGTCAGCGAGTACAAAAAAGAGTTCAACATGTTTTATTGTTATCAAAAGCATTTCCAGGAGTGGGAATGAGGGATAGGAATCCAGGGCACAGGGATGGTGGATCCCTGTTTATCTCTGTAGTATTTTAGAGTGTGTTTCACTGTATCCCTGAACCTCTTTTGCAAATATTGTTAAAAAGGCAGTGCTTCCCAAAGCAAGAAATGAACCCAGGAAAAAAAAAATCTCACAGTCTTATCACAGCATGCTTTTTCTTTCTTATAAAACTAACATAATCAAAATAAAAACCAACCAAACCAAAACCAAAACCAAAAACCTCAAAAACTAACCAAGCAAAAACCCCCCAAAGCCCCCAAAAAACTAAAACAAAAAAACCCCAAGCTTCTATCCAGTAAATAAGACTTAAGTTTTAAGAATTATAACTACAGAAGGTGTCTTGATCACAGCTGAAAGAGGTTTGTAGTTATGCACGGCAGGCCTGTGAATTCCTTAGCAAACCTATGATTTTCTTCTTTTCTGAAGTATGTCTGTGAAATGTTTTGGAGTTTTGTATTGGAAAATATTTTTCTGCAAAACACATTTTAGTGGGAATAAATAAAAACGCCAACTAGTATAAAGATGGAATCATGTCTTTAGGAATTTATACTAGAATAATCTTGAATCTAGAGGAAACTTGAATGTGGGGAGGAGAGTGGAGGTATTGAAAACCTGAGAGGGTTTTTGCTCACACCAGTTGTGTTTTCATGCTGTTTACTTGGGCCAATATAGTTCATGCTGCACTGCAAAACTTTTAGGTGCCTTCAGCATGTTGAATAAGAAGCTGTAGTTTTATAAAATAGCATTTATTTTGTTGTGGATGGGCTGCTTTATCACCTACATACAAGGACTTGCAATCACATCCGTTGTATCTCGTGTTAAACAAGGATTTAGGAGAACTCCATGGAGTTCAATGAGCCCATTTCTAGCTGTGTTGACAGCAGATTTCTACCCAGATGCCGGATAAGCATACTTGGTATTTTGAAAAGTTTTTCCAGGCTCCAGCTCTTTTGAAGCAGGCACTTAATGAGCTTCTGTGTATTTAGCAACCTTCATCAGATGCCTTTACATCAACTTGTGCAGGCTGCCTTTGGGCTCGTATGAAAAATCAGGCGTACGTTCTAAAATGTGAGAATGCTTTTTTTCTCTGTGAATGTTTGAGGGATCTCGTGCTCTTTTACCACAATTTAGTCGTTCAAGCCTGAGGTGCTCTGGTCCCAGGGAAGATCGATAGGATGTTGCCATTACGGCCGTGTCTGTCAATTACAGCCAGATTCAGGCGGCCAGGTAGGATTGTAAATTTGTGCCAACCAGTCACAGATGTTCCAGCTGTGCAGACATGTGGCACTATTTATTCTACTCTTTTTTCATAAAGGCCACAGGGGGGAAAACATTGTCCCTACCCAGAGACTGCAGCCATTCTCCTGAAAGCACCTTCCTATCTTCCTCTCCGTGCTGGGATGATGGCATTAGGTCTTTTTAGCCCTCACATGTTTGTTTCAAACTCCCACAGCTCACAAAATTAATTTCTGTTGGGAACACAATGTGGTGATGAGGCAAGTTATTCTGGCTGGGCTTTTCCTTTATCTGCTATACAAAGCAACTGATTCACTTTCTATTAATTACCACCAGCTATGGGGACTGCCTGGTGTTTTTCCTTTGGACTTTCAGCCTTTTGAGCTCGTTCTCAGGTTTGCTGTTTGGAAAAGCAGAGATGACAGGAGCGGGAAGGAAGGATACAGGAGAAAGAGGCTGACTTACCCAAACCTTAAAGCACATCTCAGCTGGGAATGGTTATTGTGTGTGGAGCACTATATTTTACTTATATGCAGCACAATATTACTCGTCTCAACTTCCCTCCTCCCCCAACCCTATGAAAGGAAATTCTAAAAAATTGCTTTTTAACTAATTATAAGAAATCCAATAACACTAGCAGCTTATTTCTTTCTGACTAAATGTAATGAGATTGGAGCATTGCTTCATCAGGAGAATGACCTAATACAATAGCTCATTGGACCATGAAAGATTCATTAAAACTACCTTGCAAGGGGATTTTTTGGGCAATGTTTTATGTGGTGGACTTTTTTTCTTTTAAAAATGACTCCCAAGTCTAAAGCAGTTACTGCATGTAGTTGTAATCAATTTTGTAACACTAGGCAACAGAACTGGTTTTAATTACCTCTTATGTTCTAAAGATGTTACAGAAAAATCCTCACAGCTGAGCTGCACTTCATTTGTTGGAGGCTGAGGTTTGCAGCCAGGTGACTTTGCAAAATACCCAGATGTTACACACTGGGATTTTGCACAAAACTTCAGGAGTTGGTGATAAGTTTCAAACTGCCAGAAAATTTCCATTTCCTGCTGACCTAAATGAAAGAATCTATCCCTTCCCTGAGATGTGAGTGGCAATGTGTCTGTACAGCTTTTGGAGTTGGTTTCTCACAAAGGGTGCATGATGCCCATTTGCCCCTCAGCTTTGTATCTATTACTAAATGATGCATTTTAAACTGTTCTTTGTATCCATGATAACTGTGGGTTCTGAAACAGTAGAGACTTTAATACACTAAGCTTGAGGTATAAAAATGAGGCATCTGTCAGAAAAAAATACGGACTGACTTACAACCTCTATAATTAAGGTGTCAGGAAATCTCAAGCTGTTAAAATTTATTTTGAGCTACCCTAAAACATTACATCCAACAAGACAATATCCAATAACAGTAAGAGAAGGGGCAGAAGGTAAGATGATGGTTTGCAAATGCATAAAAAAAGGAACTAAAAAACTAGATATGGAATTCTAGAGTTCAGTTCAATTGATGTAACTGTCCCCATCATCCTTTCTGCTGCCAGTAGGAAAATGTCCAGAGCATGTGTTTAAGCAACACGCACTAAAGCCTGTGGGCATGTTTGACTCTTTCTGGCAGTGTGCACAAACCCAGGCTGCTTCCACAGGTGAGAGAGGTAAATGCTCTTTCCTCCTGAGATACATCTGAAAAAATCCTAAAAGGAGCACCTTGTAATCTGGGGAAAAACCAAAAGGTTTCTCTTTCTACTGAAATCTTGGAGTGAAATAAAAGGAACCTGCAGAAATCAGCCTCTCTCTTTCTTTACACTGAGTTACTGAGCCCTGCGCCTCTCAGGGTCGTTCACCTGCTGCCCCAAAGCGTTTCCTAGGTGTTCAAACAACAACAACAACATTAAAATATGAACTAACACTCAAATAACAGCAGTTCCCTGCTTTGGCAGGCTTTTCCCTCAGGGCAAACCATCTTTCGCCGCTTTCCTTTTGCAGAGCAGAAGAGCAGGAGAGGCTCAGGAGACAGAAGGACGATGATTTGGCCAAATTGCTGCCAAAAGCTGATGCCTTTAGTTTAAGGAATAAATACCTGTCCAAACTTGGAACTCAGGTATCACTGATTAAAAACCAGAATGCTGAGGGGTTTATTTAAAGGATTTGGTTGTTTTTACCAGCCAGCAACTCCACCTCTGAGTGAAATCCCTGGGATTTGTTCTCAGGAAGAAACCTCCCAGTAATGAAAAATCTAATGAAGAGAAAGGATTCGAAGGTTAGCCCATTTCAGAAGCTGAGGAATGTCTTGAATTTTATTTTTTTGCAGCTCCCAGCTCATTACTCCTCCTGTTTCTCAACCCTGGCCCACAGAAGTGTGTTGAAATAGCAGCTTGGCCCTGTGGAGAAGCAGGAATCCACTGAATTTCCTGGGACGCAGAGCCCAGCGCCAGCAGATGCTCCGTGCTTTGCGGCAAGCCTAGATCCTAGATTTCCAATATTGCCTAAAAATTCCTCCTTCCTGGACAATCCAGAGGATCCTGATGGGGGATGGTGGCTCTGGTGGAACCTGTGAGTACCTGCTCCAGCCTCTTGGCTCGAATTACTCCATGAGTAGCTGAGTCAGGGGCCAGGGGTTGCTCTCTGGCTGTGAAATGGGAAAATTCCATCAGGAAAGTGCTGGGATGAGCCTGGAGGGAGGTGGGGCTTCTCCAGCCTCTCCTTCTTGGACACCTTCCTTGCTCTGCTTCGTTTTTCTGGGGGAGGAAAAGGTGAGGAGAAGCTCCCCAGGGAATATTGCAGAGGAATCTCCAGTTCCAGAAGTACAAAAAGTGCCCAGCCTCAGGAATTTATCCCAGCTCAGGAACAGCACTAACCTCTCCAAGCCTGAACAATGTGAAAACCGATTTATTTTTTAAGACTTAGTGACTAAAACCAATAAAAAGAGGTAATGCAAGGACTGGATTTTGCTTCCAGAGGGAAAAGCCTTGAATTTCATGCTGGAACTCATCATTTTCCCATCATTTCAGTGGGAAGCTCCTTGCTGAACAGGGACTTCCCAGGGCTCCTGCAGAGTGCGCTTTGCTTTGCTTTCATTCCTCCTATAGGTAATTGGATCAATTATCTCTGACCCGAGCTGAGCTTGCTGTAAAGGGGCAGGAGGTTTGTGGAGCCCCAGGAATGGGGAATATTCCTGGGATACTCCAGGAAATGTTCCTGGGATGGCTCCAGGGAATCCTGGTGTGCCACAAAAAGCTCAGGAGCCTTTGACGTTTGTTTGGCTGCAGGGAGAGGAGTCCGTTAGAATCAAAAAGCTGCATTTGATGTAGAATATCCTGAATTTCATCGTTTCAATCTAAGCAGAACTCCCAGTCTTAAAGCTTGGTTTTAAAAGAGATTTTTGTGCAGTGGAGATTTCTTTGACGTGCCTGGAAAATTCTCATCTTCCCGAGGGACATTTTGGGTGAAAGTTCTGGATTCTGGAGGACAATGAGGGGACCCAAAGGAGCAGTTTGGGAGCTCCCTGTCCCCCTGAGCTGTCCTGGTCCTTTCTGGGCTCCTCGGGACCAGCCCTGAGGCTTTGATTGGACGCTTTCCTTGTGAATTTGGGGTGTTTTTTAAAGAAAACCTTTCGTTGGACACTGTCACCCGTGCTTTTTGGTTGTTGAGGGTTCTGGTGTTGCCTTCGGAGGCTTTGGGAAGGGAACTTTATCCCAAGAAATCCTCCCTTTTCCAGGGACCTCTCACTAGAGGTCAGCACTGCCACGTTGCCGGCTCGGGAATGTTGGATGGTTGGGATTTAAACCACCGAGGCTGCAGCTGCTGGGGCTTGTTTGGGTGCCTGATGTGCACCAGCCTTGGTCCTGGCACGAGGTGTCCATCCTGGGGTGTCCATCCCTGGCAGTGTCCAAGGCCGGGCTGGACATTGGGGTTTGGAGCACCCTGGTGTGGTGGAAGGTGATTTTGAAGGTCCTTCCAGCCCAAACCAGTCTGTGATCCCATGGAACCGAGTCCAGTCTTTGGGAAAAGTACCTCAGTGCCTTCAATCAACTTCTCTTTGAATGTTTATTAATGGAAGGCAAAGCAAAGGGATGAGCTGGGAGGGAAAAAAGGGGAGGGGCATGGTCTGAGGGCTGAAGACATGGAGCTGTCAAAAGGGAGGAAGGGTGGAGGGAAAAGGGACGGATGGTGTAGCAAGGCATGGAGAGGGTTGAAGGCACGGGAGCTTCCCACAGGCATCAGCTGTGTCAATCATCAGCTGTGCCTGGAGCTCCGGCTCCTCTGTCTCCAGGCGGTCTCATCTTCTGTGGCCCCTGAAGGTCTTCTAAGGCCACCGGTTTTTCTGAGCCAGCAGATGACTGCAGTTCTGCAATTCGCTCCTCGAACATCAGCTGGACAAAGAGGCTTATCCAGGAGGGGCTGTCGTCATCTCTCAGGGCCTGAAGAGCTGGAAGAGACAGGCACAGAGCCCCGGTCAGAGCCCGGATGTGCGGGAGTCCAAGGAGACCCTCCTGCCAAGGGCCATCCGAGCCAGCTCCTGCCGTGGCCACCACAAGAGAGGAGAGAGGGGCCAACGGGATTCGCCGCAAGGTGCTAAACACGAATCGCCCCGCCCGCGTCCCTGAAATCTCTCCGTGTTCTGCGCACGCCAGCCCTTGTCCGCACAGGGAGCCAGGCCCTCCGCAGCCAGGACAGGGATTGCAGCCCCCTGCGCGAGCATTGCGGCTCCCCCCGGCAGCCCCGCTGAGAGCCCGCTGCCCTCACTCACCCTCGCTGAGGGCCTGGAGCTCTTCCTTCTGCCTCCTCAGGCGCACCCCGGCGATCCCTGGGAACACAGAGCCTGTCAGGGCCCCAGCGGCACGGCGCCCTGCCAGCGGCACTGCCAGCCCTGTGGCCACACGGCCTCCTGCCCCGGCAGGGCTCGGCCCGGGCCCTTGCCGCATCCTGCCGCCCAAGGGCACGGCCGCAGAGGGCGGCAGCAGCCCCGAGGGCAGGCGCGGCTCCACGGCGCCGGGCGCGGATGCCGCTGCCGGGACGGGGGCTGGGGCTGGGGCTGGGGCTGGGAGGGAGCCCGGGCTCGTGGCTCACCGATGAGCTTGATGGCCGCCTCTCGCAGGGGCTCCTGTGGGTGCTCCAGGTAGGGCAGGGCCAGGCGCAGGTGTTCGGCCGCTCGGCTCCTGTCGTCTGCCAGCTGGAGAGAACGGCAGGAGGGAGGGAAGGGTTGGCGCGGGCTCAGCCCCTCGGCCGGGCGCTCCCGGCGCCCAGCCCCGGCCTGCGCTGCCCGCACAGCCCCGAGGCCCGGCCAGCGGGCGCCAGGCTCCGGAGGGGGCGGAGGGCCGGGCGCTGCCCGGGGAGCCGCGGTGCCGCCCCGCCCCGCGGCCCCGCTGGGCCGGCGCTCCGTCGGCGCCCGACTCGGGGCACAGGAGCCTGGAGAAGAGCCCGCGCGGCCCCACGGAAGGGAGCGGCGTGTGGGGCGCAGGCCGGAGCCCCTGCGTGCGGCGCTGGGCAGGGGCCACGGCTGCCAGCCCCGCACACCGAGCCCCGCCGTCAGGGGGCTTCTCCAGAGGCCGTCCTTACCACGCACTCGGCGAACTTGAACAGCTTCTCCGTCTTCAGCACGTGCTCGAGGTCGCTCCTCTTCAGGAAGCCGGCCGCACAATGCAGCGTTTCCCGAGAGGCCTGGGGAGCAGCAGAGACGGGAGCTGGCAGCGCAGCCCAGCCCAGGGCACGGGCCCTGCGTCCCTGCGCCAGGGCCAGCAGGAGGCTGCGAGCCGGGAGAGGTGCCCGGGCAGGAGGCAGCCGAGCCCCCTGTCAGGGATGCACCGGCATCACACAACGCCTCACCTTGGCCACGCGCTCGTTCACCTCGTGGCAGTGCAAGTAGAGTGGGAGCAGGCTCTGGCTCACAACTGTGTTCAGTGGCTCTTTGCCCTCATCCGCTACCAAGCCCATCACCTTTTGGAAAAGCTGAATGGAGAGCAGCTGCACCTGGCTGTTGTCCTGAAGGAAAGGAAGCGGAGGAGGCCTCAGCACCAATTTCTCCAGCCCAGCCGGGCAAAAGCCTAAAAATCCCCAGGGCACAAAGTTTCTGCGCAGCAGCTAATGCCCGTGGCACGCAGAGCCTTACGTTTCCAAAGAGCGACAGGAGGAGGTCGGCTAGCTTCAGGGCAGTGGTCCTGCCGATGACGGAGTCTTTCCGCTGGCACACATTGGTGAGCGCAGAGAGGGACATGGCGACCACCTCTCCGTCGGCATCCCCAAGCCGCTCCAGGAGGCTTGGAAGCAGGCTGCGTACACCTCCGGCCTGTATGGAACACAAGGCTGTGCTGGGAAGCCACCAACAGCTGCAGCGCCAACACCGCCCTGGCTCTGCTAGCCCACCCTGCCGCTGCTGGGCCCAGAGGCCAAAGGCCTGTCCCGAAGCACTCGAGCAGCTGGAGCAGGAGGCAGGAGAGCTGGGAGCAGCTGCCTCAGCTCCTGAAGCCCAGCCAGCCCAAGGGGCTGCTTTCCCCAGCGCAGCTTCAGCCGCTGCCCCCTTCTCACCATCGAGGGCTCCTCGCTGAGCAGCACAAGGCCTTTGAGCGCCAGGTGACGTCTCTGCCTGCACGTGCCCCGCAGGTGCCTTGACATCTCCTCCAGGACACGGCCTGCGCATTCCCTCAGGTCCAGGAACTTGATGACCTGAAAGGCACAGGGCAGTGACAGGTGACCCGAACAGCAGGAGCCCAGAAGCGCACAGGGCCGGGCCCAGGCAGCAGCAGCAGCAGCAGCACAGGGCTCGGGCACCGGCCCAGGCAGCTGCAGCTACGAGAGGGCAGAGGGCTGAGAGGCAGCTGAGCGAGGCAGCGCTGGCTCACCTCCACCAGGAATGCCAGGGAGGGCAGATCCCAGTGTGGCTCCTCCCTGCTTAGTGGCTGGAGTAGGTAGAAGCCAATGCGGGAACAGCTGTGGCCCAAGTGACGGCGCATCTCCCTGTCAGGGGGAAAAAGGCAGCAAGAGCCTGAGGTGGGGGGGACAGTCTTCTCCCAGGAGGTCTAACTCACAGGTCCGGTCTTTCCCCAGTATCCCTGGAGGGGGATGTGGGCGCTTTGGGAGGCGGCCCCTTCTGGGCACCCTCCTCTGCCAGCCTTTTCCAGTCGGCTTGGCCGTCCTTCGGTGACGAGGCCCTCGAGGCCATGAGCACAGGGACTGTGTGGGGCACAGGGGACAAATGTGGGAGAGAAGGGGTTCTCACCTGGCCAGCAGACCCACGGCATAGTGCTGGGTGTCAGCACAGAGCAGCGTGTCCCAGCCACGCTTGCGCTCCATAGCCATCATCTCTGTGTTCCACCACATTTGGCTGAACAGAGCCTTCATGGCCTGCACCGCAAACCTGTGTGCAGAGCAAAACCCAGGTCACACGGCGAGCGCTGGCGCCGGCCACAAGGACATTGAAAAGACAGGAGGACTGGCACCTGTTGGGGTTGCTGGGAAGGCCGTGTTCCTCCTGGCACGCTCTCCAGAAGTCAGCAACTTCCACTGGCATCTCTTGTGTGGTGATGACAATGTGGAAGAGGAGAGCAACAAACAGACGGGCTGAATGAAGGAGCACTGCCCTGTGGCATTTGGGCACCTGGACAGTCAGCCACAGCCCCAGAGTTGCCTGCAAAAGAAGCAGCCCGAGACAGAGCTCAGTGCTAAGATGTCCGTGTGGCAGGGCCCGAGGGGAGACGCAGGGGGAGCAACGGGCCTGGAGCCCCCTGAGCCTGCCCTAAGCCAGTGCCTGAGGCAGGGAGAGGACGGAGAGCTGATGGAGAGGCGACCGGGGAGCGAGCAGAGGCCGGTTCCAGAAGCTCACCGCCAGGGCAAAAACGTCCTCGTCGTCGCCATCGGAGGTGGTCGTTGTATGCAGAGGCCAATCCTCCATCACGCGGATGAGTGCTGGCAGCACCTTCTCCGCTGTCACAGCTGACGAGCCTATGGCTCTCCACATGCTTGCAGCAGCTCTGTGGGATTGGAGCTCTGTGTCAGGGCCGTCTCAGTGACAGTAGCATGCCCTGTGCAGCTGTGGAGGCCCAGGTGACAGAGCCCTGGTGCCCTGAGGGGCAGGGAGGGAGCATGGCAGCAGGCTGGTGGAACAGAGGGGCCCAAGGGTCCTGGACCGCTCCGCCTGTCTGGCAGAGCCCATTGGACAGGCTCTGCAGGGCAATGGGCCCTAAAGGCTGCTGAGCCCTGAGCTCTCAAGGCAGGTGGGCCCCATACCTGTCACACGTTGGGGCACAGCGCAGGAGGGTCAGCACAACGTCAGCAGGTTGCTCTTCGGCCAGCCTCAGAAAGTCCAAGCGCATCCTGGCATCCAAAGTGACACAGGCCGCCAGTCTCTGGTGAAGGTCCTTCACCATGGCTGGCACCTGGAGGATACATGGGGAAGACCTGGAGCGCTGTCCAAGGGAGCAGCTTTCCCCAAGAAGTGCTTCCCCTCCTGCCACACTCTCCTGGCCTCCAAGACTCAGGGTCTCCTTTGTGTTGGTGTTTCTGAAGACCACGCACTCAGTCACTGCCATGTCCGTATTTGCTGTGTCACTGATTGCAGCATCCAAGCGCTGAGCCAAATCTGGGCTGACATTGGGCTCTGCCTGGAGCTCAGTCGGCCTGCGGTCAGGCTCAGCTGTTGCACGGCTTCTGGTCATCCTACGTCGAATGGGCACGAGCCTCCGGAACATCTGCAGGAGGGCAAAGGACAGGGAAGAGAGACGCGTTCCATGGAGTGCTCCAAGCACGGAGCTCGGCCGAGCAGTGACAGCAGGCCCAGCCCAGGCGGGGATGGCTGCACGTACCTTCAGTGATCTGCGGAAGCGGCCACGGGTGGGCTTCTTCTCCTGTGTCTGCTCCATGGCTGCATCTGGCAAAGAGCGAGCGTAGCCAGAGCTGAGGGGTTGCAGGAGAGGCCAGAGAAGCCAGCCCTGCTCTCCCCAGGCAGGGACAGCCCCGGGATGCCCCAGGGGATGGAGCACAGCTGCTGCAGGGGCAGCCTCGGCCCCTCTTCCATCCTGTCAGTGGGCGGAATGGGAACGGGGATGGGATGGGGCCAAGCTGTCCGCAGCCATCGGCCTTGTGGCCCGGCTCTGCCACTCACCATCCTGCTGTGGCTGGAACTGCTCCAGCTCTTGAGGGGGTTGTGCTGGAGCATCTCCAGGGCTTGTATTTCTTCTCCTCCAGCAAACTGTGAAGAGGTCGCGAAATCTGCCCGCCATGTCAGTGTCTGGCCTCGAGGGCACCTTCAGACAGATGCCTCTGAGGAAACCAGGGAAAACCCTGAGGCAACAAGTCGTGCAGTTGTGCCTTGAAGGCACCTGCGGCAAAGAAGCCTCAGGAAGGCTGCAGGATAGCAAGTCCTGCACACTGGTCTTGAGGGCTCCTGCCACAACGACAGGAGACTCCTTGTGGTGCTTCAGGTGACCAGATCCTGTGGTCTGGCCGCGAGGGCACCGACCGCAGGGTTGGGAGATGCCTCGGGAAAGCTCCGAGTCACCAAGTCCCGCAGTCTGGCCGCGAGGTCAGCTGCAGGAGCAGCGCTTCGGAAAGGCTCCGGGTCGGGCACAAACGAGCGGGCTGTGTGGGAACTCCTCACAGCACCTCTCTGGCGCGTCCTGTCCCGTGGCGTGCTCCGAGCACTGTGGCGTGGCTGCGTTGTTGCCAGCACCTATGTCACCGCGTGTCACAAAGGCTCCTTGGACACCCTGTGCTGTTCCCTGCCACGGTGACCACGCTGCTGCACCATGTCACAAAGGGCCCATGCACACCCTGCCACCTGCCCCGGCCCTGCCCCCGCTCCACCCAAAGTGGCCCAGGTCGGAAGGAATCCCTCGGCCCAAGTGTCTAAGAGAGCCCAACAGGACCTTGAATGATTTGATGGCTCGAGCCATCGGCAACCGCTGCCCTGCTCTGCGGGCTCAGGGCGGCAGAAGGAGCCCCCAGGGCTGCCGACGCAGCCGCAGCGGGAAGGGCACGGGGCCTGCCACAGAAGCTGGCACGGCCTCCCTTCTCTCAGCTGATAATTGTCTTCAACCAAAGTCAGACTTTCACTTCAAAGCCAGCTCAGTGCAGGCATCCATCTTTCCATTTGTTGTGTTTCCAAAGCAAGGAAGGGGCAGGAGTTTAGGAGGGGCTGGTTCAGCTCAGCCTTGCTGATAAAGCAATTTGGGTTTTCCCTCATCAATCTGTTTCATTAACTACAAATGCAGAATTGGAGAAGTTGTTGGATATTTTTGCGTTTTTCTGCAGCTGGCGGCAGGAGACTTTGCTCAGACTGCGGGTTGGGGCTGTCCAGCCTGGAGAAGAGAAAGACCTGGGGAGATTTCATTGGGGCCTTCCAAGACCACAAGGGAGCCTGAAAGAGCTGCAGAGGGACCTTGGACAAGGACCTGGAGAGCCAGGACAAGGAGGAATGGCTTTAAACTACAGGAGGAGAGATTTAGATGGGATCTTGGGAAGGAATTCCTCCCTGGGAGGGTGGGGAGGGCTGGGCTGGAATTCCCAGAGCAGCTGTGGCTGCCCCTGGATCCTTGGGAGTGTCCAAGGCCAGGTTGGAGCCCCTGGGACAGTGGGAGGTGTCCCTGCCCGTGGCAGGGTGGGGCTTGAAGGTCCTTCCATCCCAAATTCCATGATTCCAACCCAAAGATAACCTGGATTGGAGGCAGCACTGCCTGGGGGCTAAAGCACCTTCCCAGCTGTTATCAGAACAGGAGTTGCAGACATTTTATCCCTGGGTTTTCTTCATTGTCCCTCAGCTGGGAGGTGATGGGAACGACCAGCAGGAGCTTCCCCAGGCCCTGGGACTGGGACACTGGGAAGGGGACACTGGGAATGGGACACTGGGAGTGGGAAACTTTGGGAATGGGATACTTTGGGAGTGGGACACTGGGACTGGAACACTGGGAATTGGACACTGGGAGTGGGACACTGGGAGTGGGACACTTTGGGAGTGGAACACTGGGAATGGGACACATTGGGACATTTTGGGAGTGGGGACACTGTGGGAATAAGACTCTTTGGGCATGGGACTCTTTGAGAATGGGACACTGGGAATGGGACTCTTTGGGAATGGGACACTAGGAATGGGACACTTTGGGAATGGGACACTGGGAATGGGACACTGGGAATGGGACACTGGGAATGGGACAGTTTGGGACAGTTTGGGAAGGGGACTCTTTGGGAGTGGGACGCTTTGGGAGTGGCACTTTTACAACCACTATTGGCTTTGTGGTTTATCCTGAGACAACAGACCCAACCATAAATTGTCACTTCAGGGCCAGCATTTAGTGCCAGCTCAGGGAAATGCAGGGTGGTTGTGGCAGGTATTAAACACCCCCAATAAATCCTGGAGGAGGATCCCAGGGTAACAATGCCTGCTTGCCAAATCTGTTTGCAGAGCGCACAAAAGCAATGAGGAAAACATTGCAACAGCACAAAGGTTTTCTCACAGCTCCACCACAGGCTTCTGCCTCAGCAAAGCTGATTGTTGGTGCTTTTCTTCCAGCCCCAAACTGGGATTGAGCCAGGCCCTGCATCCATTGGGACTGGGATGCTGTGGCTGTAGGATAAACCCCCAGCCAAGCCCCGCAGGGAGCCATTTATCCTGTTTGGAGCCCGTTTATTTTTCCTCCTTCCCCTGAAGATGTGTGTGAGGAGCAGAGATTCAGCCAGGCCCTCTTCCCAGGCCCATGGGATGTGTGTTTCTTTCCCGTTTCCTGGAAGTGCTCGGTGTTTGGGGAAGGTTGCTGGGCCACGAGGAGCTGCTGGACACCATCCACAGCCCCTCTCAGGCATTTTCTGCTGGGTGGGACTCCCTGAAAATCCCTTCAGCTTTGTAGGGAAAGCACTTTTCCTACGGGGCACACAGGGTGTGAGGCTGGCTCTGGGAAAGAAATATTCCCAGGGAAGAAAGGCTGGGAACGTGCTGACGGCAGCACTGTTCTTTCAGGTGTCACTGTAAGAAGCTTCTAAAAAGCTCCATTTCTGCTTGGTGGGCAGAAAGTGCAGGAAAAAGTGCTGGGAATGTGTGGAGTAGGAGCTGAAATGATGTTGGGACAGCTCGGGCTGGAGGCAGGAATGCTCAGCAGGGAAGGAACAGGCAGCCTTAAAAGAAGAGAAAGCTTGAACATGTGAATTCTAGACAAAAGAATTTATACAGAGCTGATGAATTATGACTGATTCGCAGCGTGTTTGGGCTCCTGAAGACACAGATTTGGGGTCCCTGACTGTCAGAGCTGTGCTGTGAATTTTGTGGTGGTGCCATCCCCTCCTCCCCAGCACCCCCAGAGCAGGGCTCAGCTGGGCCTCATCCCACCCCTTATCTCCGGTGCATCTGCTGGCTCCAATTCCCCGCAAGAATCAGATTTGAAGGAGTGACAAATGCCCTCATCGGTTGTTTCTCCTCTTTGGGTGGGGATGTAAACTCAGAGAAGCCAAGGAAAAGAGCCCAAAGCTTCGCAGGGCTTGGGCAGATTCCCAGGGGTGAATTCCCAAAGGAATGAGGAGTCTGTTCCCCAGCAGGCTCCATGTTCAGTTGGATCCAGGGAATTCAGCTGGACATCCTGGAGCCAAGGCCTGCCCCAAAGCTTTTCTTGCTGGGGTGGAACATAAGAAGTGTGAGTTCCCAGTTTGCCAGGCAGCTCAAACAAGGCAGCAAACACCCCACTGAAGGCTGGGATGTTCTGACTTGGCATGGCTCTCTAAAGCGGGATTTTTATCCGTTCCCTTTCCTGAGGTCACTTTTCTCTCCCCATTTTCCCCTCCCTATCGCTTTCCAGAGCCATACCCTTGGCACTGGTTGGCAAATGTCAGATATTTCGACTTGAGTTGTGTTTTCTATGAATGTTTTGTGATGTGGATCTCAAATTTCCAGGAAAAAAAAACACCAACAAACAAACAAACAAACAAACAAACTCAACAACAACAACAACAACAACAAAACAGTATTTACCTTCCAGATAAGGAAAAAAAAAAAGAAAAAATTCATTCCTTTTTTCTTCAGTTTCTTCTCATCTGACTTCATCTCCTGGTTTCCATGCCGGGAGTGGTGGAGGCCCCAGCCCTGAAAGTGTTTCACAATCCTGTGGATGTGCTGGGTTAACAGCTGGGCTGATGCTCCTGGAGGTCTTTTCCAACTTTAGGGATTCTGGGATGATTCTAAAAGGACAAAGAACTGGTGGTTCCAAAGGGTTTCAGCTCCTCTGGGTGTAAGCAAAGCAGATTCCACAGGAGATGTGCATGGCCAGGTCAGCCTGGTGGGATTTCCTTCCCCATCCAAGGGGAAACTGGTTCCTATGTGCACTCACAGTCATTTACATGTTAATATCTTTGGGAATGTTGTTCCCAACGGAAGCAGGGAGAGGTAAAATCCCTTGCAGCCTTCCCAAGTCTCTGGGATCCATTCCTCGTGCTGGTGGTCAGGGGTGGGTGGAATTCAGGATTTGCCCAAATGGAAGAACTAAAAATAGAAAGAAACCAAGTTGTGAGGGAAAGCTTCTCACAATTTCCACTAAAACAATCCGAGAACTTGCTTTACTCATTTCCTTCTGCTCAAACCAGGTTCTTGTCAATGAATCCTGTTCTTTTTCCTCCTTCTCAAGGAGCATGTGGAGCCCAGGCCCAGCTGTGACTCAGGTGAAAGCACAGCACCATTTTTCCTGCCTCGGGGGAAGAAGGTGAGTCCTGGAGGTCCCCTAAGAAATGACCAAATTTTGCAAGCCAAGGAAGCTGGGATGAATCTTTCCTTGAAACTCTGGGCTGGGAATAATTCCCTTCGCATTTCCTGAGTGGGGATGAGCTGGTTGTGGTGCCAGGAAAGGCCAGGGGAATATCTCAGATACTCACCTGTAGGATTTGTGTTTTATACACTTGGCATTTGTGGGGAACAGCAAGGTGAACACACTCGTTTCCTTCTCTCAGGCCGTGAATAACACTGAGGAAATTGTTTGCACTTGGAAACCACAAGGTGGGGAGCTCAGGGACATCAAAATGCAAAGAATTGTAATCTGTGGGTGAAACTCTGAAATCGAGTGTTGAGCAAGATGTTTCTAAAGGAAACAGTATATTTTCAGAATTAGATCACTAGGGATTTTTTTTTTCTGCTGTGCAAAATAATTTCTCATTCACTCTTTAAAGGAAATAAGTTACAGTAATTACTGCAATAATTACAATTTTCCACATAATGTCCGCAATAACTCTTAGTCTATCTCTTCGTAGTTCTGAGTGAGCTTCAGCTTCAGTTCGTTATCACCTGGTGTGATCTTCCAGATTCCTTCTGGGGCTTTCTTCACTCGGGAGTGATGGATCCAGGCTTTCTGTTCTTTGATCTTGATTGCAGTGAAGGTAGTAAGAAGCACCTGGAATGGTCCTTCTCACTGTGGTTCCAAGGTCTTTTCTGCAAAAGACTTAACATATACATACTGGCTTATCTAATTCTCGGTTTTGAGCTTCGGCCACGTATTTCTCAATTTCTCGAAGTTGTTTATTTAGGGCCTTTATATACTCATGTAGGGTTTCTTCCCCTACTTGCATGGGTGTTGTTCTTTTTTGAACTGCATATGGCCTTCTATACAGTATTTCAAAAGGGCTTAGTTTCTTTTTTTGCCCTTGGTTTTGTTCGAATTTGCAATAGTGCCAATGGGAAAGCCTGGGGCCGGGGCAAATTTACTCCTTGCCCCAATCTCACAATTTGTTGTTTAATCAAGTGCTTCATTTTTTCCACTTGACCACTAGATTGAGGGTGGTATGGGGTATGCAATTCACAATCTATTCCCAGGTGATTACTTATTTGCTGCACAGTTTTTGAAATAAAGTGTGGCCCTCTGTCTGAGGATATGGTGGCTGGAACTCTAAACTTCGGTATTATTTCTTGTAACAGTGCTTGTTTACCTTTCGGGCCTTAGCTGTCCGGCCAGAAAAGGCTTCTGGCCATCCTGAGAAGGTATCAGTTAACACCAATAGGTAACGATGTCCTCCCTTCCTGGGCAGCTCTGTAAAGTCAATTTGCCATTGTTGCCCAGGTCCACAGCCTTTCCCAATTTGTCCCACTTTAGGCTTTGGAGTATTTTTGAGATTAGTTGGGAGGCAAAGGCTACACTGACGAGTTACTTGTATCACTGTGCCCTGCAATTTCCTGGCCATGATCTTTTCTTTGAAATGGTTAGACAGGGCATCCATTCGCCAGTGTGTTTTCTCATGCTCCGTCTGTACTAATGCCCACAACAAATAGGAGGGTACTACAAGTTTCCCTTCTTCTGTTACAGCCCATCCCTCCTGGTTATAACTTGCCTTTTCTGCCTTAATGAGTTTTTTATCCTCTTTATTGTATATTGGCTTACCCTCAATAGAAGTTTTTCCATCTGGAATTAATGCTGCTTCAATTGTCTCATTAGGTATCTCACTTTTTGCTGCTTCTTTTGCCTCTCTATCTGCCAGCATGATCCCCTCTTCCAATTCCGAGCTCACCTTCTGGTGTGCCTTGATATGCATGATGACTGCCTTCTCAGGTAGTTGTACTGCCTCCAACACTCTCAATATTTCTTGTGCGTGTTTAATATTCTTCTTTTGTGAGTTTAGCAGTCCTCTCTTTCTCCAAGTGGCTCCGTGGGCATGCACAACTCCAAATGCATACCTTGAGTCTCTCTGCTTGAGGTAACTGCATACTCAGCATGCTTTTTCCTACTGTTGACATAGCTGCTCCCATCAGTAAAGCAGGTCTGGGCATTTTCAAGTGGGCTATCTTTCAGATCCGGGCGACTGGAGTAGGTGGCGTCAATGGTCTCCAGGCAATCATGGATCGCTGCTTCTCCCATGCTTCCGCTGAGGAAGGAAGCTGGGTTCACAATGTTAGTTACCACAATCTCAACATCATCCTGTTCCACCAGTATAGCTTGGTGCTTCAGGAATTTCTGTGGGGAGAGCCAATGCCCCCCTTTCGCTTCCAGGACTGTACACACTTTGTGAGACACTAGCACCGTCGTCTTCTGGCCCAGGGTGAACTTGCGTGCCTCTTGGATGTTCACTGCCACTGCTGCAACGGCTCTGAGGCACCCTGGCCACCCCTTAGCTGCCGTATCCAGCTGCTTAGAGAGGTAGGCAACTACCCTTCAATACGGGCCCAGGTTTTGTGCTAGTATCCCTAAAGCGATCCTTTGCTTCTCGTGAGAAAACAAAAAGAATGGCCTACTTACATCTGGAAGTCCCAAGGCTGGTGCTGACATGAGGGCTTTCTTTAGCTGGTCGAAGGCTCGAGCCGCTTCTTTGGTCCACTGAAGATCTCTGCTTCCTTCCGTGATCAAGGCATACAGAGGTTTAACAAGTAATCCGTAATTATAAATCCACAGTCTGCACCATCCTGTGATGCCTGAGAAGGTTCTCAGTTCTTTCACTGTCTGAGGCTTTGGGGTCTGGCATATTGCCTCTTTGCGATCTTGCCCTAAGGTTCTCCGTCCAGCACTCACTTCATAGCCCAGGTAAATTACTGTTTGTCTCACCATTTGGGCTTTCTTCTGGGACACCCGATATCCCTGCAGGCCCAAGAAGTTGAGGAGGCATACCGTCCAGTCCACACATGTTTCCTGGGTCTGGGTGGCTATTAGGAGGTTATCCACATACTGGAGCAACTGTCCTTCTCCTGGTGGAGGTTCCCAAGACTCCAAATCTTTTGCAAGCTGTTCCCCAAATATGGTGGGGGAGTTTTTGTACTTTTGAGGCAAACACACCATGTGAGCTGAGTTTTTCGTCTACTTTTGGGGTTCTCCCACTCAAATGCAAAGATTTTCTGGCCGGCTTCATGGAGAGGGAGGCAAAAGAAAGCATCTTTCAAATCTAAAACAGTAAACCAGGTTAGTTCAGGGATTAAACGAGTTAAAAAGGTGTAAGGGTTAGCAGCTACTGGATACGAGTCTTCAGTTATCTTATTAACAGCCTTTAAGTCTTGTACTAGCTTGTATGATCTCTTAGGCTTCTTCACTGGCAAGAGAGGAGTGTTAAAATCAGACTGACACTCTTTTAGTAGTCTTATCTTCAAATGTTTTCAATAATTGGACTAATCCCTTCTCTGTCTTCCTTCTTTAGGGGTTATTGTTTAACTTTTACTGGCTGCCTTCTTTCTTTAAGTTTGACCTATACGGATAGTGCATTCTTTGCCCTGCTTGGTATGTCAGAAGCCCACACCCCAGGAAACACTTGATTTATTATTTTTTTGAAATTCTCTTCTTCATTGGCAACTTCAGTTTCTTTGGTTATCATCATTAAGCTTAACAGTTCTACATATTGTTGATCTTTTACCTCCAAAATAATTTTCCAATTCTTAAATACTATTTTTGTCTCCAGCTGCTCTAGCACATCTCTGCCCAAAAGTGCAGATGGAGCTTTAGGCATATATGAAAATCAATGAATTCTTCATTGTTTTTCAATTTATACTTCAATGGTTTGCAAAAAAAATAAGCTTTTTCAGATTGGCCAGTTGCTCCTTTTACCATAACATAGTCGTTGTTTACAGGTATTAGGGCCTTATTCAGCACTGAAAATGTTGCCCCTGTGTCTATTAAGAATTCTCTTTTTTTTTTTTTTTTTTTAATGCTTTTTGATCTTATTCTAATTCTTAAGTTTCACTTGGTATTATTCTGGTACAAAAATATGCTGGCCACACTCAACTTTAGGAATTTGTACTGGTTTCTTTAAGATCTTTGAAATTTCGTTTTCCAGCAACTCAAATATTTTACTGCTGCGCGGGCTTATGGTTCCACTCTTAGGTACTAGCCACTTGTACCCTTATCGGACCCACGAGCCTTGACAGAGTGCACCACGAAGCACAGTCCACTGCTTACAGTAGCAGCCCCTCCTTGGGCAGGGGAACTCTTTTGAACCAGCTTCCCAATTCTTGTGCCTCCTATTCCTGGGCATATATCAAAATCAACACAAGAGAGAAAAAACAACAAAACGAAACAAAAACCAGTTTGTTGACTTTAAAAAGGAAAAAGTTAGCTGTACTTTCAGCTGTTGAGGAAAGAATTATGGTTAAAAAGCAAGAAAGGAAAAATCGAAACAAGGCTCGAGGCATAAAAAGCAAAACAGATGTTTTCAAACTAAGGCTCGAAGCATTACCTGTTGAGACAAGAACTTATGGTTAAGAAAAGGATAAACGTCTTTTTATTAAAGCAAACAAACGAAAAGCAAAAACAGACAAACGAAAACTTTTCCAATCAGTCAGGCACAGTTTTAGGCTCGCAAAGGAAGCAGCCAAGGTGGGGGGGAGATCCTCTATGACTCTGAATACATTCTTAAAATCCTACAGACTTCGGCCGGGACACAGCACAGACCCTCCTGCAGGAAAGGGGGGGCGGGGCTCGATCCCACACTCCCCCTTCGCTCTTCTGCAGTTGCAGCCGAGGACTACAGCACTTTGAAGATATTATCACACACTCTGGCAATTGCAAACTTCCACTTGCCAAAAATCCCTCAGCGTTTTACAAAGAGCTGGGAAACATAGCCTTAGGCTGTGAGTTCAGCCTGTTGTCTGACTACCAAGGTGACACTAAGTACCCTTGATCACCAGCTATGTCAGGCATAGATAGAAAGAGAGGGGAAAAAAATCTCCTTGCCTGTTTTGTTCCTTTTTTTTTTCCTTTTTTTTTTTTTTTTTTCCTCTACAGTTTATTCACTCACGGGGCTTTTCTACTGAACAACAAACTAATTGAAGTCACACTATCAGTTAAACGATCAAAACTAGCACACAGCCTTCCCGTGAGACGCCACAGCCTTCCCAAATCCCTTCTCCTTCTCAGACAGAGGTATCTCTCCGCCAATGAGCGGGGATTTTAAAATCTCTTCCATGTTGCAGAATTTCCAAAAACACAGAGATTAGAGATTAGTAGCAGATTCCAAAATGACACAAACAGAAACGACTGCTCTACAAGCTTTCACAAACCGCAGCACAAACGGTACAAAATTGATTCACAATCACAAAACCTCGGGATCGCCAAGCAGACACAGATCTGCCCGCAATACACACACACACATCCGGTGCGCGGGCCCACGACTCAAAACGGGACCCTTTGCATCTCAAAACTCAGGCTAGCCCCTCAGATTATGCTTTACCAAGGTGCACCTTTAAACTACAAGCCGAAACCGGAGCTAGTACTGCTTTAGAACCAACAAGACCCTAGACCAGCGGCTCTGCTGCCGCCGTTGCTGCCCCGCCACTCGGGATGCAGCCACCAACTGCCAGGTTCTTTACCTGGAAACAAAACAACCATCTACGATACTCCGCGGAGTTTTTCCAAAACTCATTCAGGCCTCTGCTTTGCATAAGATGTCTCTTATGACTTACAAGCTGCCTCTATTCAAAGGTACCTGTCTTCAGTATTTGTTCTTTACTTTATTTTTTAAACATACCTTTTTGTCCGTAGTTCCAGCAGGCTCTGGTCTGTCTCCGGGGGCATCAGGGGGTCGCAGGAGCCTTCTACCCAGAAAATCCTGGGGGGCGCCCAAAAGGGTCCTAGACCCCGATGGCCCCCTCAGCGAGAGAGAGCAGGCTCCTGCCTGGCTCGCCATAATGAATTATTAAAAAAATATGAATATCGCCCTAATGCCGATATCCAACTATGACGGACAAAAGACTCTCTAAGAGTTTAAAGTTAGAAAGTGTATGTTTAATTACGATGCCGGGCAGCCTGCGGGATAGCTCCCAAACACACGCGCGCTCACAGAAGATCACAGGGTCTTTTTATCTACAGAAGTATTGAATACCCAAAACACAAATGTATATTCATGACTTTAGTACATCCCATTCCCCGCTTCGAATGGTAATTAGCCAAAAGCTATTAAGCGTGCGTGGTTTGTTCTTTGAAATGGGTCGGTGGTCTTTTTTATGGGGCGGGGTCTCAAAATGATGAAGTAAGTGAGTCTTCTTTGCTTTGACTTTTTAACCTTTTAGTGTTGCGTGACAACTGAATCCTGTTTTCCCAGGAGTATTTGATTTATGAATTCATTGTCCTTCTTGAAGCCTATTGATTAGTCAGAATACACAAACATAAGTTGACAGGCCCCATGATTTATCAGTTCCTTAAATCCAGCTTCTGCTTATCAAAAGGGAAGTCTATCTGTCTTACTTCAGCAATATCTGGTTCAACTAAAATCTTTAATTCTTCAAAATGAATGTTTCAGGAATGGAGCTGGAGCACCGGGAGAGGCTGAGGGATGTGAAGGGGCTCAGGAGGGACCTCCGTGGTCTCTACAGCTCCCTGACAGGAGGGGCAGCCAGGTGAGGGTCAGGCTCTGCTCTCGGGTGACATGGTGAGGCAGAAAGGCTCCCAGAGGAGGTTTAGGTTGGATCTGAGGGAAAATTCCTCCTGGAAAAGGCAGTCTTGGCCCAGGCTGCCCAGAGCAGGGGGACTCCCCATCCCTGGGGGGGTTTCACAGCTGTGTGGATGTGGCACTTGGGGACGTGGCCAGGGGTGACCACAGCCTTTTCCAACCTCAGCCATCCCCTGATCCCTTTGGGACCAAACACCAAAAACTCCGGGTTAAATTGTGCCTCCCCACCCCGGGGGGCTTTCCTTGGCCTCTCCCCCCAGCCTGCATCCTGCCTGCCCTGCTCTTCCCTCCCTGGAATCCTCCCCCTTTTCCTCTCCCCAGGTGCCGGACGGAGCGCCCCCTTCCCCCCGGCAGGACTCTGGGGTGAGTGGTGACCCCCCCCGGACACTCCCTGACCCCCGTGTCCCCATCCCTGCACCCCAGACCCCCCCTCACCTCAAACCTCACTCCCCCCATCCCCCCCCGCTCGCCGGGGCAGCGGAGAACGCGGGGGCGGGTGGGATTTGAGGGGGCCGAGCTGGGAGGGGTGCGGGACAGGGCAGGGGGGTGCCGGGGAGGTGAGGGGGGCAGAGCAGGGGGGCATTGAGGGGGTCAGGAGGGGCCTGGGGGGGGCAGGGGGCGCTGGGAGGTATGGGGGGGGGCACTGGGGGGCTGGGCACAGCGGGGACAGGGGAGGCACAGCGGGGACAGGGGGGCGCTGCCCGTGTCCCCCCATCCTGTTCAGGTCCTGTCTCCCCCCCACGCCCCCGGGTCCCACCCAGGAGGGGAAGCAGCATCTTATCTTATCTTATCTTATCTTATCTTATCTTATCTTATCTTATCTTATCTTATCCTATCCTATCCTATCCTATCCTATCCTATCCTATCTAATGTAGTCTAATCGCCCATCTCTACGAGAGATTTAAAGGGGTCGTCCACAAAGTCCATGACATCCGTGTTGGGCAGCGAGGCCTGGATGTTTTCAGCCCCTTGCTCCAGGAAGCTGCAGCTGGGGAGGAGATTCTCCGGTGTCTCCTCGTTCCAGGCAACCTCCAGGAAAGCCGCGGCCGTCAGGTTTTCATCCAAGCCCGGCGTGGTGAGGCCGGGCTCGGCGGGGATTTGCTGCTGCTCTTGCTCCCCTGCCGGGCACAGGGGCAACACTTCAGCCAGGGTGGAAGGTGGCAGCTCCAGGTTGTCGAGAGCGAGGAAATCTTGCTCCAGGGAGGGGCTGAGCAGAGCCTCCCAGTCAATGCTGCCCATCAGTGCGGTCAGCTCGTGCGGCTCCTCGGGGTCGCCCGGGGCATCGCTGGGCAGGCAAGAAGCCTCGGCCACCAGGGCTGTGGGGCAGGGCTCTGGGAACTGCTCCGGGAACTGTTCTGGGAACTGCTCCGGGAACTGCTCTGGGAACTGCTCCGGGACCTGCTCTGGGAACTGTTCTGGAAACTGCTCCGGGACCTGCTGCGGGAGCTGCTGCGGGAACTGCTCCGGGACCTGCTGCGGGAACTGCTCTGGGACCTGCTGCCCCTCCTCGTTCCCCATGGGATCGCTGTAGAGGTTGCTCCCAAACTCCTCGAACTCTTGGAGCGGCTGCTGCAGCTCCGCGCCCACCTCGAGGCTGCCATGGGCCGGGCTGGGCGCACGCTGAGCTGCTGGCTGGGCTCGCTTGCTGGAGGCTGGCGGGATTTGCTCTGGAAACGCCCCGCGGCCCTCGGAGCTGCTGCTCTTGGGCCACTTGGTGTATTGAGGGTGAAACTTCCAATAGGCGCCTCTGCCCGGCTCCCCCTTGTCCCAGGGAACTTTGACGAAGCGCTTGTTGACGCACAGGTTGTTCCGGATGGCGCTCTAGATGCAAAAGAGAACAAACCCCAGGGTTGAAGTCCTGCCAACGGCTCCTACCTGCCAGCTGGGATGAGCGCGGCAGAAGTAGCTGAAGTTGTCGCGGATCCACTTGCAGATGGCGGCCAGGGTGAGCTTGGACTTCCCGCTGGCTTCCATGGCCGTGCAGATGAGGGTGGCGTAGGAATAGGGCGGCCTGACGTGCGGGTTGGTTTTGTAGTCGACGTCCTCGGCGGGCGGAGGGGGCCTGGGCACGGTCTGGGGCAGGGACGCAGTCACCTCGCCTGCGCTGGAGGCGGAGGAGGAGGACGCGGCCGTGCTGGGAATGTCGAGGAAGTCGCAGAGCTCCTCGGAGGTCAGGGGAAAACCCGGGCTCTGGAAGTCCACCAGGCTCACCAGGTTCTCCCAGATGCTGCAGCGATCATTGGGATCCTCGGAGATGGGAGGCAGGCCGAGGTCGGCGCCCGTGAGATTGACCAGCCACAGCAGGTTGGGCTCCTCGCGGCGCTGCTGCTGCTGCTGCTGCTCCTGGCTGGAGCTGGATTGCTCCTGAGCCTCGAGCACGGGGCTGGGGCTCGCCATGGCCTCGGCGCCGGGCAGGGCTCACGTGGAGGCAGAAAATGCACGGGGCAGATGCTGCAGGGAGAAGAGGCAGAGGGTTGAGGTTCAGCGAGAAGCAGCACCCGGACAGCGCCGGGTGTCCCCGGTGCCGCTGGGTGACACGCGTCCCCGGGGCGCTGGGCGCGGGAGCCGCAACGTCCGCCCCGGGGGGGAGCTTTAGCAGCCCCGAGCCTCGGGGAAATTCCCTCGAAGCCTCGCGACCCCGGGCCCCCCAAAGCCAACCCCGCCCAGTGCCCGGCGAGGTTTTGGCCGCAGAAAGAACGAAAGAAAATCAACATCCCCTCCCCGCCCTCAAACAACACAAATCCAGTCCTGCCCTCCCACCAAGCAAGGCGGTTTCTCACACCTGCCACGGGTCAGGACGGCACCTCAGAGTCCGACACCTCCACCCTACGGACCCTAAACCACTCGTCCATCCCCTCCCGCCCCATCCTATCCCATCCCCGCTCCCTTCGCTCTGCTGCTGTTCGTCATTCCCCCTGCCTCCGGTCCCCCAAACTAACCCGGAGCAGGGATCCACCCCAAGCGCGGCGTCCCTCGGAGCGACCCGGCGGCTTCAGCCTTGGGGAAATGCCGTGCGGGGGACGCGGCCTTGGCTCCGGCCTTGCAAAGCCGGGATGCCGGCGCTGCTTTTGGGCCAGGAGACCGAGAAACGGAGAGAGTCAGAGTGCGGCCGGAGCGCAGCAGCTGCCGCTGTGCGGGCTGGAGCGGCTCTGGGGCAACGGCAGCGCTGCCGAGCCTTGGGCTCGAGGGGGACGCTGCCACCAACGGGCATTTCCCCGCCCGGCTGCTGAACGGGCTCCTCTGGCGCCGTGCGGGGCTGAGCCCAGCCCCCGCCGCTTCCCGCAGCCCCTCGAGGGCAGCCCCCCGAGCTTCACAACTCCATTTCCGGCCATGTGGGCATGGTTTATTGACGCCGTGGGGGGAGCTTGATGCTGATTGGGCCGTAGGGGTGGGGCTGCTCCACTTGCAGCCAATGAGCGGCACCGAGGTCTGGGGGAAAGGGGGCGGGGCTTCAGTGGGCAGAATGTAAGTGGGAAGTGAAGTGGGAGGAGCATAAAGGGGTGGGGTTATAGCAGGGATAATGAAAGTGGGCAGGGCTTGTGTGAGCGGGGCTTAAAGTGGAAATAGGCGAGGCTTAAAGGTAAAGGGGTGGGGCTTAAATGGGTGTGGCCAAACGGGAGTGGGCGTAAAATCGCGTTGAGGAAAGTGGGCGGGGCTTCGGTGGGGGGGTTGAATGACAAGTGGGCGTGGCGTAAAGTGGGTGGGAGATAATGTGGAGGGAAATGAAGAGGTGGGGCTTAAAGCATGGTTTAAGGGGAAGTGGGCGTGGTTTAGGAGAAAGGGGCGTGGCCAAAGCCCACTCAAGCTCGGCCACCGGGGGCGTGGCCATCCCGGCTGAGGATGGCGCCAAGCTCCGCCCCTTCCGGGGGCTGGGCGTGGTCAAGGAGCAGCCTGGGAGGGGGAGGAGGAGAAATTTGGGGAAAAATTCCCAAAATTCCCCGAAAAATTGCGAAAGTTCCCAAAAAATTCCCCCCAAAATTAAAACATTGTAATTAAAAGATCAGGAAAATCAGGCAAAGTTTGGAGAAATTTTGGCCAAAATTTGGGAAAAATTTAATTCAAATTTCATTAAATTTCAATAATTTGTTTTTTAAAATTTGTTAAAAATTGATCCAAAGTTCTGACTCAAAAAATCGCGAAAACTTTCTCCAAAAACACCAGAACTGAACTTGACCAAAATCATCCCGAAAAAGTTTAACAAAACATTCCCTAAAATATTCCAGGAAAATCAGGAAAAAATTCCCGAACTTTTCCCCGAGTTTTCCCAAAGTTTTGATGGTTTTGGGATGAATTTTTGAAGAATTTTGATTCAATTTTTTTACCAAATTTCTACAAATTTTTTTCTTCACAATTTTCCCCCAAATTTTCCCGATTTTTTCCCAAAATTTTGATGAATTTTGGACAAATTTTAAAACAATTTTGACAAAATTCCAACAAATTTTCACCGACCCCCCCAAAGGATCTCCAAAAAATCCCAAAATTCTCCCCCAAATCCCAAGAAACTTGGAACAATCCCCAAAAATCCCACAAATTTCCCCAAATTCCCAAATTTCGCCCTCAAAATTTCAGGATTTCACCTCGAGATCGAGCGTCGGTGGCTCCGGAACTTCCGGGACGACCTCGGGGGGCGGGGCCGGAAGGGGCGGGATGGTAATGAGGGAGAGAAGTCGTGACATCATCAGGACACGCCCCCTTGACATTCTCACCCTGAGCTCATTTTGTGTTTAAACGCTGTCATGTCCTTTTTAAACCACGCCCACGTCCACTTTTCACGCCGCCAACTTCCTGTTGAAGCTCCTCCCACTCATTAGGGACAATTAAAATTGCCAGAATCTCAATGTCCGGATTTCTCCGCCCACTTCCAGTTCAAAGCCCCACCCATTTCCTGTTTACACGCACACACTTCCGGTTTAAGCTCCACCCGCTGTTGGCCGCCACGTTGGGTTTTTCACCGTTTTATTTTATACATTCTCTCCAGAATTTCTCAATAATTTTACGATTCCTTTGGGAATTTCGCCCCATCTTTGGTCTTGGCCTCGCCCCCGAGTCTCGTTTGGGGCTCTGGCTCCTCCCACTTCCGTTTTAGGCCCCGCCTCTACGTGGGCTCCTCCTCCAGCGGCTCCAGCGAAAGCTCTGAGGAGGGGGAGAGGCAGAATTAGCGAAAAATTCCCAAAAAATCCCAAAATTTCCCCAAAATTTTCTCAAAATCCCTCAAATTTCCAGACATTTTCCTGATTTTCCTGAAATCCCCCAAAATTTTCCCCCAAAATCCGCAAAAAACCCCCAAATCACCAAATTGCACCAAATTCCCAAAAATCTCCCAAAATCCATAAAAATTCTCCAAAATTTCCCCCAAATCCTCCAAATTTCCCCGGAAATTCCCGATTTTCCTGAAAATTTCCCAAAATCCCTCAAAATTGTTCCAAAATTTCCCCAAAATTCCCGAAATTTTCCCAAAAATCTCCAAAATTTCCCCAAAATGTCCCAATTCCCAAAAATTCCTCAAATAATCTCCCCAAATCTATTAAAATTCCCCCAAATCTTCCAAATTTCCCCAAAAATCCCCAATTTTCCCTAAAATTTCCCCAAATTACCTAAAACCACCAAAATTCCCCCAAATTATCCCAAAATTCCCCAAATTTTCCCCAAAATTCCTGATTTTTCCCCAAATTTTTCCCTAAATTTTCTCAATTTTGGACCCAAATTTTCCCAAATTTTCTGAAATTTTTCCCAAATTTCACCAGTTTTGACCCAAGTTTCCCAAATTTCCACCAAAACTTCCCAAAAGCTCCCAAAATCCTTTAAAATTTCCCATGTCCCCCCAAATTTCCCAAATTTCCACCAAAATTTCCAGAATTTTTCAGAAATTTCCTAGTTTTTGGCCCAAATTTTTCAAAATTTACAATTTTCCCCCAAAATTTCTCCAAATTTCTCCATTTTTACGCCAATTTTTCCCAAAATTACCCCAAATCCTCTAAAATTTCCCATGTCCCTCCGAAATTTCCCAAATTTCCACCCAAATTTCTCCAATTTCCCCATTTTTTACCCAAATCTGAGGGATTTCCCCCCATTTCCTCACGTAGGGGGAGGGGCAGCTCCAGCTCCGGCGCCTCCTCTGCGGCAGGAGGGGAGGGGAGAGAAAAAGTCACAGAAATCGTCAAAATTGACCCAAAATTGACCCAAAATGAACCAAAATGTACCAAAAATGATGAAAAGACACAAAGTGGTTCAAAATTGACCCAAAATTGACCCAAAATGGCCGAAAAATGACCCAAAAATATTCAAAAATGAGTCAAAATTGTCCAAAATTGACCCAAAAGGAGCCAAAACCACCCAAAATGATAAAAAAGATCAAAAATGTCAAAAATGTCCAAAATTTGGCCCAAAAGGAGCCAAAAAATAAGCCAAAAAAAAAGATCAAAAAATTGACCAAAATTGACCCAAAAAAATGAGGAAAAAAAAGGTGAAATGCAATAGGCGAGCAGGGGCCGGCGGCCAGCACGGAGGGGCAGAACCCCGCAGCACCGCTCGGAGCCCCTGCCTACAGCAAGAGGCACTCGAGGGCAACAAGAAGAGTCTTGGTGGGGGCCAGAACAGTCTGCAGACAGTCCAGCTGCTTCTAGCCGAGTGTTCACACCCCTAAGTCACCCAGATGTCTGATCAATTATCCTTCTCTGTGCTGCCAAATTCAGGTCCCTTGTTTTGTGTACAACGCAAACAGTACCTGCAGTAAGACGGATTCTCCCCACACTCCCCATTTTGATTAAAGTAGCTAAAGCATTGCTATTGTAAATGTACATTGACTCTTTTTTACATGGCAATAGGAAGTTCAAGTATTTAATAAAAACCTGAAGTATGTATTTACACGGTGATCTGATCAATTGATTTTGGTCAAAAGGTGATAGATACAGAAACTACACATTTACTGCTGGAATAAAGATATTTCAGATCCTGTACATTACTTATCCTGGAATTCAAATGTGAACATGATGTTGTGACTAAACCAAACCTTGTCACTCTTCCCCCATCACCCTCTCAGCCACTGAAGGACTAAGCAACAGTTTTCAGTTACTTTGACCAATTAATTCTTCACGACAGTAAAATCAAGGAGTCGCACAGATTTCTGTGCCACTTTCACAACAATAGATTAGAATCCCATTTAGATCTATTTCTTATTTCTTACCAATATTGTCACTAGTTAGTCTAGTCACAGCTAATGAGAAAGTTTCATTAGCTTCCAGCTGTCTTTGAAAACAGATGTAATCATCATGTGTGCATATACTTACATAGATTTACAATGGGCAGCTTAAATTCCTTCAATGCTGTTAGTGATGCAGAAGCCCAGAGAACTTCATTAACCAATTATCTGGTATCAAACTTCTTTTGATCCGCATGTCTAAGGATCAAGGGTTTACAAGATTTGCTGAACTGACATTGGTTTCAACTAAATGAACTCAAGAACTGAATCAGAACACTTTCAAATTCTCCTTAGTTTTACTGTTGTTTCACTCCTCTGGAATAAAGAAATTGACCAGTTGAATGTTAATCTAAAGCAAAAAATATGCAATATTATGGCCACCACTTAAAACCCAAACTTTTGTAATAAAGCATTATTCCATGCACATGTCAAAAATGCTTAATCAACCCAAAGATCAGAAATAATATGCAAGAAAGGAAATAAACATCTGAAAGCCTTTAAAGCTCAGTAACACTGGATATGTTCAATAGCAACTAAGACATAATTGGCTTTATTTTTTTTTCAAGCTCCATCATTAAGAGACTGATTAATTACACAGTGCAGAAATTAAAATCTCATGGCAACTCACTCCAAACAGTCTGCACTGCAAAGCATCTGTAATTCAAATAGAAGTTTCAGATAAATGTAGTGTGCAGTGAATTCCAGCAGTACCTCAGGCTCTGGGGTACTGGGTAGACGGAACCACACAGATGCCAAACCCTGCTGATCTCTCACACAAGTGAGCCTATGTGGCCAAAGGCTTCTTTTGCAAAAACCCAGATGCTTGTGCTGGCAGGCAGAATGCAAAACACAGTGGTCTGTAGCACCTGCCTCTTCTGCATCTTCACATTGGTTAGTCCCCAGAAGTTTTAGTTATGTCTGCTTTATTCTCTGTTCCAGTTCATGCTTGTGTTTAATAAGCCGTTCTATTTCTGTTCCTAAAGTTTGCAGGTTTTCCTTCGTGGGAGGGAAAAAAATGATAAGATAAGTTATACAGGGAAATTAATCCATCAGCACAAAATACACTAATAAGTCAAAATTAGTGTTTATGTCAGCAGGTTGATACTTTCAAGTATCCAGAACAAATGCAAATTATCAGAGTCAGAAAAAAACCAAACTCATTTCAATAAAAAACTCAAAGCTCTTGGCAAGTCCTTTTTTGCAGTTACCAGTACTCCACAGGATGCCCAGAAGGTAGAATGCTAGTTCCCCTAAGCATTTAAGGGAAATGATGATTACAGGAAGAGATCTCCAGCTTGTGCACAACCCTGCAGCCCAGCTGGCAGCCTGCACACCATTTTCCAGCCTGCCAGCTCTCCGTGGCAGCAGAGGTGCTGCCCCAGCAGCTCAGGAGGGCCAGGCAGGCAGAGCCCATGCTCCTGGTTCCACATGCCCAGGGGAGAGCATGGAGAGACCCTGCCCTGCTGAAGGCACAGGCACTCCAGGTCTTATCTCAAGCAGCAGCCCATTAGTGCAGCATACTCTGAGGGTACCAAACTGGAGGAACATGGCATCATGTCACGTAACTCCCCGGTTAACCTCAATGCTATCAGTGGCACCAAATCACAATGAGCTGACTTCTGAAAAGCCTTTCACAGCATGCAGTGAAGGAAGCATCTAAGAACCACAAGAATGTGCACAAGAACTGGCACAGCTACTCACTTTCAATGTAATATTCTTCAGGAATGTATCTTCTAACACAGCCTGAAGCTTCCTGTTTATCTCTAAGGAGAGTTCCAAGGTGAGCCCACTGTCTGCAGGGTGAGATGTATACAGAGATGCCATAATCCCACCACGCCTGCTCAAGTGAACTTTGTTGAAGTCAGAGGCCTCTGATGAGAGGGTTCCAGCCTCTTCCCTCAAAATATAGCTCTGAATAATTCTGGAGGATAAAAAAATAAAAAAAACAACATCATAGCATTGCACGGCAGAGAAGAGTCTGATGCTGAAATAACTTTAGATTCCTGACATGAGTAATTTTACTTTCAAGCAGTACTGTATTACCAAAAAAAAGCAGTAAAAGTTTACTCCTGCAATTTCTATGCCAGAGGAAAACCTGGGATACCAGTAGTGATACAGGAAATGCTGGCAAATCAAGAGACTACAATGTGCAGCATTTACTTATTTAAAAGTATTCTGAAAAGATACTGGGACAAGAAAGATCTTTCTGGTAAAAAGTCTACTTTTCTTTGCTGAAGGACTCCAGACACGGAATCTTAAGCTTTCTACACATGAGAAAAAAATTACAAAGTCACTTCTCAAGAGTTTAGGAGGGGCTGGTTCAGCTCAGCCTTGCTGATAAAGCAATTTGGGTTTTCCCTCATCAATCTGTTTCATTAACTACAAATGCAGAATTGGAGAAGTTGTTGGATATTTTTGCGTTTTTCTGCAGCTGGCGGCAGGAGACTTTGCTCAGACTGGGGGTTGGGGCTGTCCAGCCTGGAGAAGAGAAAGACCTGGGGAGATTTCACTGGGGCCTTCCAAGACCACAAGGGAGCCTGAAAGAGCTGCAGAGGGACCTTGGACAAGGACCTGGAGTGCCAGGACAAGGGGGAATGGCTTTAAACTACAGGAGGAGAGATTTAGATGGGATCTTGGGAAGGAATTCCTCCCTGGGAGGGTGGGGAGGGCTGGGCTGGAATTCCCAGAGCAGCTGTGGCTGCCCCTGGATCCCTGGGAGTGTCCAAGGCCAGCTTGGAGCCCCTGGGACAGTGGGAGGTGTCCCTGCCCGTGGCAGGGTGGGGCTTGAAGGTCCTTCCACCCCAAATTCCATGATTCCAACCCAAAGATAACCTGGATTGGAGGCAGCAGTGCCTGGGGGCTAAAGCACCTTCCCAGCTGTTATCAGAACAGGAGTTGCAGACATTTTATCCCTGGGTTTTCTTCCTTGTCCCTCAGCTGGGAGGTGATGGGAACGACCAGCAGGAGCTTCCCCAGGCCCCGGGAGTGGGACACTGGGAAGGGGACACTGGGAGTGGGACACTTTGGGAACGGGATACTTTGGGAGTGAGACACTGGGAATGGGACACTGGGAGTGGGACACTGGGAGTGGGACACTTTGGGAGTGGGACACTTTGGGAGTGGGACACTTTGGGAATGGGACACTGGGAGTAGGAGACTGGGAATGGGACTCTTTGGGATACTGTGGGAATGGGACACTTTGGGAATGAGACACTGGGAATGGGACATTTTGGGACAGTTTGGGAAGGGGACTCTTTGGGAGTGGGACGCTTTGGGAGTGGCACTTTTACAACCACTATTGGCTTTGTGGTTTATCCTGAGACAACAGACCCAACCATAAATTGTCACTTCAGGGCCAGCATTTAGTGCCAGCTCAGGGAAATGCAGGGTGGTTGGGGCAGGTATTAAACACCCCCAATAAATCCTGGAGGAGGATCCCAGGGTAACCATGCCTGCTTGCCAAATCTGTTTGCAGAGCGCACAAAAGCAATGAGGAAAACATTGCAACAGCACAAAGGTTTTCTCACAGCTCCACCACAGGCTTCTGCCTCAGCAAAGCTGATTGTTGGTGCTTTTCTTCCAGCCCCAAACTGGGATTGAGCCAGGCCCTGCATCCATTGGGACTGGGATGCTGTGGCTGTAGGATAAACCCCCAGCCAAGCCCCGCAGGGAGCCATTTATCCTGTTTGGAGCCCGTTTATTTTTCCTCCTTCCCCTGAAGATGTGTGTGAGGAGCAGAGATTCAGCCAGGCCCTCTTCCCAGGCCCATGGGATGTGTGTTTCTTTCCCGTTTCCTGGAAGCGCTCGGTGTTTGGGGAAGGTTGCTGGGCCACGAGGAGCTGCTGGACACCATCCATAGCCCCTCTCAGGCATTTTCTGCTGGGTGGGACTCCCTGAAAATCCCTTCAGCTTTGTAGGGAAAGCACTTTTCCTACGGGGCACACAGGGTGTGAGGCTGGCTCTGGGAAAGAAATATTCCCAGGGAAGAAAGGCTGGGAACGTGCTGACGGCAGCACTGCTCTTTCAGGTGTCACTGTAAGAAGCTTCTAAAAAGCTCCATTTCTGCTTGGTGGGCAGAAAGTGCAGGAAAAAGTGCTGGGAATGTCCACATGGACTTCAATTAGCATCAAGCAGCATCACAAGTGGTTTCGTCCAGGCAGGAGTCACAGTCACTGTGAGGTGATGAAAACGGAGATGGGATCTGCTTGAGGCGGATGGTGCAGCGGCTGCGCACCTGCGACGTGTATCCCTCAGGGTACCTATTTCTTTAGAACACTATGAAGACTAGAGGGAATTGAAAGTCCACTGCAGTTTAGGTTGTTCTTCACGAGATTGTTCAAGTCGAGCACAGCCATTCTGTTCAGCAGACACACGGGCAGGGGCTTCTTGGAGCGCTGCTCTGGCACCCATTCTTTGGAGGAGGGGATTGCAGGAAAGAAGAAAAGAAGCTCATCAACTACTGAAGAAGAAGAGTCACTGACAGGAAGCAGTGGGTTAAGAAATGTGAGGGGGAAAAAGGCAGAAAACATGAGGTGACAAGTGTGAGAAATGGGAGAGGAAAAAGGAGGGAAGTGTGAGGGAAAAAAGGGAAGGAAACCTGAGTGGGAAAGGCTGAGAAAACTGAGGGGAAAATGGTGAAGACGTGAGTGAAAGTAGGAGAGGAAGGTGAGAGGAGGAAAAGGCAGGAAATATGATGGGAAAATTCTAAGAAACATGATCAGGGAAGGCTGAAAAACATAGAGGAAAAAATGGAGGGAAATGTGAGGGGAAGAGAGTGAGAAAATTACTGGCAGAGAGAGAGAAACAGGCAGCAAATGTGAGGGGAACATTGTGAGAATCCTGAGGGGAAAAGAGGGAAAAACCAGAGGGCAGAAAAAGGCAGGAAACATTAGGGGGGAAAAAAGGGTGGGAAGTTGGATGGGAAAAGTGGCAGAAAACAGGAGTGAAAAAAGGGCACAAAATGCTAGAGGAAAAGTAGAAGCAACATGAATGGGAAAGAATGATAAACGTGAGGGGGAAAGTGGGAGAAATGTAAGAGGGAAAGCCTGGGAAACATGAGGGCAAAAGTGAGAAACATGAGGAGACAACTTGGAGAAAAATGACTGAGGAAAGGAGAAAAGCATGAGGGGGGAAAAGGGCAGGATAAGTGAGGGGAAAATTGTGAGAATCGTGAGAGAACAAAAAAGCAGGAAAAAGCAGGAAGTTGGGGAAATGTGAGAGGCAAAGCGTGAGGAAAGGGAGCTGAAAAGGGTGCAGAAAATAAGTAAAACTTGGGAGGCAAACATGAGAGGAAAACTGTGAGACTCGAGAGGGGGAAGGGGTGGAAATGTGAGAGGGAAAAGAACAGGAAATGTGAAGGGAGAAAAGGAGAGAAGGCAGGATTGGCATGACAGCTGAAATGATTCCTAACACATTCCCCCATGCATTTGCCCATTTATTGCACTAGCCCAGGGCTTCTCTGTATGTCCGTCTCCCCCTGTGCCTTGATTCCTGTTTGGAAGCAGTAGAAGTGCAGGATGTGCCCACCAGCAGGAGCTGCTCCAAGCTGGGAAGGGGCCAGGTGGTGCTGATTTCCAGAGGCTTCTGTGTCCCAGGTGAGGCCAGGGCAGGAGTGGGTTGAAAGGTGCTGCTGCTGCTCCTCTGTGCCAGAGAGCCCTGGCTGGGCAGGGCACGGCGCCCACTGCACTGCGGGCTCTTTCTCCTGCCACAGCTGGGCACACCTGGCAACAAATCATGACGACTTGTGGGGAAACCAAGGGCTTTGTGGAGGCTGCCTTGCTCTGCACACACCCGGGCCACCTGCAGCACAGAGCTTTGGCCCCCAGAAAGGCAAACCCGAGGGGAACAGCTGGAAAAGGTTTCATTTTCACCTGTCAATAGATGACTTTATTTCAGTGCTGGGTGTGTGGGGAATCACTTTCCTAACACGTGCTCAGCCAGAAATCCCACCTACTCATTAATAACCATGGAAATAAGACCGACTCATTACTTTGCTGAAACTCACAGGCTAAACATTCCCTCAAATTAGTTGACATATTTAAATCACTTCTCAGAAGTTACTGACAGGAGAGTAGGGCTCTCTTGAGAGTCTCGGCTGGTCATTTGGGGAACATCCCATTCCTGCAATTCTCCTCTGATGCTCAAGAGCCTCCTACAACCACTCTTTTCCCCCTGAATGCATTCCAGCTACATTCTTGGGAAGACTATTCTCAAGGCTAAGGTAGTCACTTGCACACATCAATCACTGCTCTGGAGGAATAGAGGGCTCAACAGTCTGTTAATGCAAAGGGAATTCACAATTTGTTACAGTTCAGTATTTTCTCAAAACCTGCCTTCTCTGGGCATTGCTCACAAGCATTTCTTTAATTCACCTTGAAAATGTTTTTGCTGACTGAAGCCACATTGTGTCTTTCCTTCAGCAATTCAGAAGAAAAACACAAACTGCCTGCTGAAACCCTTCTGCTCCCTTCCAAATCAGTTCACTGCTCAAGCACGAGCCACAGGCTCCTGCCCGATTCCCTCTGTGAGATAGGAGGTAATATTTTGCTGCAGCTGCAGGGTTATGAGAAGAAAGAACGAAAGCTGTTGGTTCTTGGGGTTGTTATTTAGGGTTTGGGTTTGTTCTAGTTGATTTGTTGGGTGTTGCTGTGAGCTGGGAGAGGGGCCAGCGTGAAGACCAAACCAAAAGGGAAGTAGGAGAAGAGGGGAGGGGACAGAAAAGGAGGCGGTGGGGACAGAATACAAGTTTCCTATTTCCCAGCCAAAGGGAAAGGGGACACGGTTCGCCCTGGGCTGGGAAAGGCAATAAAAAGCAGCATTTTCTGTGTGTGTGTTGTGTGTGTGTTTGGCTCTTGGGAGAGGGAGATAGACACCCAGCTCAGGTGAATCCATCCTAAAAAACAGTTCTCTTTGGCTTTGATGACGTTGTCACCCCATTAAATTTCATCTGACAGTTGGCTCCTCTCTAACACCTCTCTATCTCCCAGCAGCTCAGGGCTGCATTGCACAGTGCTTGCTGTGTGCCAGAGAGCTCAAAGCAGGCTGGCCTGGCGCCCCGGAATATTTCTGCAGAACACTCTGCATTTCACTCTTTTGCTCTGGCTCAGTGCACAACTCCAGCACTGCAGGCGCTTCCTCCCAGAGCCGTGTGAGGCCCCGGCTCCTGCAGATGTGAGCTGACAAGCTGTCCCTGCCTGCCGCTGGCCTCGCTTCCCCCGGCAGAAGCGCCGTGCCTGAAGGAGGCTGCCCTGTGCCGGAGCCTGCGGAGCAGCCCGGCTCCCTCCCCTGTGCCCAGAGCGCTGCACACACTGCTCACCTTGGCCAGGAGTTAGAGGGCAGCCGGCACAAGGGTGGCAATCCTCAGCCAGGCCTGCAGCCCTCGCCTGTGGTTTGCCTTTCTCTGCTCCTGTGCACGCTCCGGACGGCCGATGCCACCGGTCTGTGCTGCGCCCAGCACGGCCACGCTTCCCCTCGGGAGAGCCTTCCCCACTTTCCAACTGTACCAAAGAAGCCATCAATGTCACTCTCCACCTCTAAGAAAAAACTGACACTTCAGAAGAAAATGTTGAGCTTTGTCAGAGGCTCAGAAGGAGGGGAATCTTTGAAAGGAGTTGAGGTTTCACAAACTTTATTTCCAATCCTATGCTACTATCCTACTCCACTGTCCTAGCTGCAATCCTACTCTACAGTCCTATTCTACAATCCTTCTCTATACTGGTGTTGGAGAAAACAGTTGTCTGATTCCTGTCTCCTCCTTCCACTCTTTCACTGAAGTGATCAGTGGCACCAGGCTGGACACAGGCTTGGCTGATGTTACAAATGGATGCTGCACAAAGAAAAAAAAAAAAAAAACAAGAATGAACCATTACTTTGCAAGCTAAGAGCCTCAAAGGCAGGGCAATATTTTTCAAAGGAAAAGGAGATTGAATCAGAGTACGTCTAAGGAGCAACAGTGGGGCCACATTGGCACAGCTTGCTGCAAGAGCTGCTATGTGCCCCAGGCCTGGAAATATCTCCGGTCTGAGCATCCTGATCTCTTGAAAGAGGTCCCTGGTCATATTGCAGGGCACTTGGAGCAGATGACCCTTACAGGCCCTTGCCAGCCCAGCCCAGTCTAGGATTCCTGACTGTTCTCATTTGAACAGCACCAAGAGTGGAGGTGAGGAGGAGGAGGCTCCCCTGATGCCTTGCACTTCAGTGCAGGAGGAGCCCGTCCCTGGGACACTGTTTCCCCTGCAGCCCCTTGGCATTTTACCTGCAGCAGCTCCTTGGCAGACCAGCGCCGCGCCTCGTCTCTCTGCAGGCAGCAGCTCAGGAAGTCACGCAGCAAAGGGGAGCGGAGCTTGGGCTGCTGCAGCTTTGGGATCCCTTTGGTGGCTTTCAGGAGTTGAGCCTGGAGAAAAAGGAAACACGAGTTTCTCACCCGCTTCTTTCACGTCTGGAACAGCTCTCCCAGATCCCATTGTTTCAGGTGCACTCTGCAGTGGCACTTTCTGCCGTGGCACAGAGGCAGAGATGACTTTCCTGACCAACAAAACACCCAAAGCCCAATGCAGCCACAGCTTTCCCAGCATCCAGCAGCTCTTGCCTTGGCAGTTGATTTCATTGACTGGCCTTGTTAGTGGAAACAATAGCAGCAAAAGCAGGTTTCCTTCTCTGAGGGTTCACCTGAGCAGCTTGACAGGCTATTTGGAAGAGGGACTTTGCTCTACTAACTCACTCTACTATTTCCAAAGATAATTACATGAAAAGCATCTCTGCAGCTCTTGTTGGTCCCTTAAGCACAGCTGCCATCAAACCAAAGCCATCAAGCTTTTTCCTTGGTTCTTGAAAACAATGGGAATTGCAAGCAAAGAAAGGAAATCCCTCAGTTATTCCTCAGGTAAGGAAACAAACATTTGGAATCTCATCTTCCACACAGACACATGAAGATGCATGCACAAATGTCTTGGGACGAAAATGCCTCTTTGGGCACACAGGAAACACCTGCACCTCCGTCTCTCATCAGACTGCAAATTTCAGCTTCCCTTAGGCAGCAAAAGGAAAATTTTGGTGGTCAAAGCAGAAGAGGGAGAAACGCCATCCATGTGGTAGCCCTCTGCTCATTTGGACACTCAAGTCAATGCATTAATGGCATGGCCATCCTAGAAAGTGCCTGGAAACAAAGGGGTGGGTTTGGCCGGCTCTCCACATGGCCAGGCTTCATCTTAGTGACATGGAGGTGACGGCTTGGCTTAGGAAAGAAAGACGGTCACTGAGTGTTTCAGCAGCACCGCACAAGAAGCACAAGAGACTCTGTGGCCTTCACACCCTCTTGTCAAGGTTTCAGGCAAATTTCCTTGTGAGAAGAATGGGGGTGCACTTCTTCTCTCCAAACCACTGTTTTATAAACATCCTCGGGTTTGGGTTACTTTCCTTCATTTCAGGAAAGATAACACCACTTCTAAGATGCTTGTTTGCTGCTATTAGGGCTGTCTACAAAGCCAAAAGAGCTGGAACGACTTCTAAGCCAAAGCCCAGTGTTGCCTGAGAAGGGAGATTGTTTGCCTGGGCTAAGGCTTGAGTTCCCCCACGGATGCAACCAAAACCCCAGCAGATGCTGATGTGCTGCCGGGACATTTTCAGAAAGGGACTGTGGTGGAAGTAGTTCCAGCGGATGGCAATGGCATTTTGTCCAGTGGCACACACAAAGTGGGATGGGGGAGAAAGACAGCGGGATCAGAGAGTATTTACACCTTACCATGGCAGAATTTTCCTCCCAGTCAGGAGCTTCTCCTTCCACCATTTCAATGACCACGATTCCCAAAGACCATATGTCCACTTTGGGCCCATAGGGTTCACCGTTCACTTCAGGTGCCATCCACTGAAGAGTCCCGACCACCGATCTCCGTCTACTCTGCTCAGGGGTGAGTTGAGCAGAGAGGCCAAAATCAGCTGGGGAGAGAGCAAAAGACCGTTTTTATTTGAATCCTGTGCAATTAGGAAAGCACGCAAAAGAATTTCCCGGTAGAAGTTTGAGAATGTGCTCTTGAATCTCCTGGACAACTGTCCCTGCTCTGTTTCCTCAGGACTTTAGCCAAGGAAATATGGTGCTGGCTGCTTCAGAAATCCCCACATTTTTTACACTGCCTCCAGCAGGGGCTTTTCAAACTTTAGACATCTAGCTCCCTCCCTCTGGAAGGGACACGCACAGAGCAATGCCACTGTGGACTGCTCGAGCCTTGCCATAGGTCTGTGCACGTTGCCACCGCGTGGTCAGCTCACAACAGGCTCCCTGCACTGCCACCAGCGCCATTTTGGGGGGGCTGGCACTCACTCAAAAGCAGCCCCACAGCCCACATATCCCTGGAACGCTGCACCTGCCCAAGAATATACTGACCCAGCTTGACAGAGCCATCCGTTTTGAGAAGGATGTTGAGGCTTTTCAAATCTCTGTGCATCACATGGTTGGCGTGGAGAAAATGCAGTCCTTGCAGGCACTGAGAGAGAAACCAGAAACAGGAGGGCAAATATCAGTGATGTGATTTCATCACACAAGAAAGGAAACAGCTCTCCAAGATTCCCTCTGCAGGGGAATGAGGAGTAATGGCAGAACACAGTGCCACTGAGGGGAAGAGCTCGCTGCTCCAACACAGGCAGAGCAGCACCTTTCTAAAGAAAGGCATGTCAGCTTGCCAAAGAGCAACAGCAACTGCTGGTGTAGACTCTGCCCTGCAAACCAGCCAGGATGACTGCTGCTGCAGTGGATGTGCTCAGAAGCACACAGCACTCTGGCTGCACTGCTAACCTTTCCAGCTGAGGACTCAGAGAAATGAGTCTCTCTTTCTTCTTTGCTGTTCCTTTCAAATGCTCCCACCATCACCACCTTTGCTTTTACAGGCAAGGAATGCAGTGCCAACAGACCAAAGTTTAGAGAGGCAAGATGGAGAAGAGCAAATACAAGAGCCAGAGTGAGAATGCAACAGCAGGAGACAAGAGGACAAGAACAGAGTCCAGTGAGTGCAGGGGCACTGGCAGGCAGTTCATTTGAGAGGCTCTTGCTTGCCCAGAGCATATCAGCCACACAGAAACAAAGCCTGGCTCATGGAATCGCTCCTGTTCTGAGCCCCTTTCCCAGACAATCCTGCCCAAGCTCTGGGAAGCACAGCTGGGATCCCCGACTGACCTCCCGACTGATGATGGCAATCTCGTCTTCTGTCAGGCGAGTCTTTTGGATTGTGTCGTAAAGACTGCCTCCATCCATGTACTCCATCACCAGCCACAGTTCTTCATGCACAAGGTAGCTGAAAGAAGGGAACAAGGCCATGCAGATGAACATGCATTCGTTGGCTCCTTTGCTTGATTCTTGTTTCCGGGTTGCTTTGTGACAAGGACAGAATTAAAAGAATTAAAGACATTCCCTCCGGGCTGTGGGTTGTTTGCAGTCTGTGCAGTCTCAAGGAGAACAGCACATCTGTCAAAAGGAGATGTCTCTGATGGCCAGCAATCAAAAAGTGCAGTTTAGTATACGCCAAGATGAAAAACCTGTCCCGCGTGGTATTTCTGGAAAGAAGCACCTAGTGTTCCTGGCATGGCCAGCCCTGGAAAAGAGGGGCAACAGTCCAAGGGAAATCCTCCCTAGCATGCTTCATCAGCATTGAAGAAACCTTAAAAAATCCATCCTGAGACAACATGGAGGCAGCCAACTTACAGGGTACTGACTTCTTATGGTAGAGTTGATGCAGGTTTTTGAACAATTTTTCAACTATGTGTTGGAAAGCCAGGGATGACTCACGGAGATAAACTGCACTCTCTTCCCATCCATTGGAGATGAGTAGAGAAATAATAATGAAGCAATAATTAACAGCTTTCTTTTCTGCTAGTGTCCAAAGTGGGGTTTTAACCTTGCATACTTTTACTATGTAAACAAACCTTCATGGGATGAGACCATGACCACTCACCCGTCTAAATAATGGACAAGATGGGGACTCATATTCCTCTTCATGACCGTGATTTCAGTAACAATATCCTCCATCTCGCTCGGTCCCCGAAGATAGATTTTCTTGATAGCCACCTAGAATGACATTGAAAATCAGTAACTTTAGAAGTTGGAGGAATGAGACCAAAACACACATGGGGAGAGAGATTTTGCAATGACACCGCCAAGCCGTGCCAAAGTGCCTTGTAATTAGACAAAGGAGTAATTAGGAAGTGACATTCCTACAGCCCATTTCTCTGCTCCTTTGGGGGCCAGATCCAGGACACGTGGCCACTGACCACATTTTGCCTTGTCCACTTGTTAGCAATGGTGTGTCAACTCTCACCCCCCCAAAGCTCTGAGCACACTCTCTGTCTGTCTGTACTTGAGAAGAAGTAATGCGTGACTTGGTACTCTGTGGATACATCTCGGGCTATAGGCAGGGCTTGGGGCTTTTAGGGACACCTTGCAGATCTCTCCCTACGTGCAGTTCCCAAGTGCAGCACTGCAGGTGGCTAAGGAACTGCCAGGAACATTCAGATGTATTTGCTGGCAGCCAGAAATGAGAATTCAGGACTCTGAAGCCGTAGCCCCAGAGAGCAGTGAGATGCTCCTTTGTTGGAGCATCTGAGAGCCAGGGAGAGCATCCTTCTCTGAAAGGAACCGCTGTCCTCCTTGCCTTCCTTCTGGCAGCTGAGCAGGACAAAGACTGCCCCAAATGCAGTTGGCAGGCTGGCACCAGTCTGTGCTTCTTGTGCCTTTGCAGCACAGCTCTAGCCACAGCTGCAGCCGCAGCTGACACGAGACAGGAAAGCCCTGGAGAGCAGCAGAATCTGCAGGGGCTCTTGACATTTACCTCTCCGCCCGTGGCAGTGTCGATCGCTCTGCAAACCTCTCCAAAAGCCCTAGAAACAAAACAGCAGCAAAGAAAGGAGAAGCCATTTAGACCTTGGAGTGAAAGCCAGCCCAGACAGGAGATGTCTGCTGGAAATGCCTCCAACCTGCAGCATGCAGGAGGGCACTGCCAGAAGGCAGATGATGCATGTTCCTCTCCAGTGCATGGGCACTGGGCCTGTTTCTGAAGCATTGGGGTTTAGTGCCTCAGCTCCAAAGGCCAGGTGATTCTTTCATCGTGGATTTCAGTTTCTAAACTGGGCGGTTTTTATCCTCACCACAGACTATTTCCTTCAGCAAACTCTTGGGAAGAAATGCTCCTGAGAAGTGTTATCTGACTGCTATGATAGAGGGTAGGTTGCTGTTTCTGGCAATGAAATAGAAGTGTCTTTGATAATGCCTTCTGACCACACTTCCAAATTCTGGCCGGTACTGAGAGATGGGGCAGACTAACCCCAGTGTCTGAATATGTTTGCAGCTTGCCTGACTTCACACTTGACAGATATTCCAGCAGCAAATCAGCTGCCCCATGACTGTGTAGAAGCAACTGTGGTTGGACTCACCCTCTGCCAACAATTTCCTTTTCGGTGTATTTCCTCCGGGGATTTTCTGTGCTCACCATTTGCCCTGAGGGAAACAAAATGCAAAATGCTCACTTGAAAGCAGACATCCCACTATCCAAGAGATACAAAAGGCAGCCCTGTTGGGGCTGTACACTCTGGCCTTCTGAGTCCTTTGTGGCCAGCTGGGTAACAACAACAACAACAACAACAATTGCAACAAGACAGGCAGCTCTGCAGTACAAGCAGGTCAGCACAGAGAATGATTTTCTACAGTCCTTTGAAGAGATGCCTTGGCAGAAAACAAAGCACAGGGAGATGCATTCCCAGGAGAGGAGGGCATCTTCCCCACCTTGCAGCAGTTTCCCAAAGGAATGCCTTTCCCTTTGTAAACCCAAGCAGCTCATGCTCTAACCAACCCCAAGGGGCCTTCAGCAGCAGGACCCTCACCCTTGATGAGCAGGCTGAGCTGGAAGACGCCCTTGCCCGTGGCCCACGTGAAGAACCACACTGCTTCTCCTCCCCCTGACAGCAGGGATCAGTCCCTGCCATTGCACTCGCCCTCTCAGCCCCGCACACGTGCCCACCTTCCCGCAGCGGGCAAGGGCAGCAAGGACAGCAGTGCTCCTCAGGTGCCGGCGGGACACGGCCAGCTGCCCAGAGGAGATGCTGACCCTCTGTGAGCCCAGCCCAGGCCGTGCAGGAGCCGGCCCAGAGCAGGGGCTGCTGCCTCGGGGCAGCTCCGCGCTGCAGCAGCCGGCCGGCAGCGGCACTCTCCCAGCTAAGGAAGGCTCCAGCCTCGGCGCTCACACCAGCCCTCAGGGCCAGGGCAGCCACCGCCACAAAGCTGCCAAAGCCCAGGCACCAGCACTGACAAGCAATGGCAAGAAGGCACGGCCACACCCAGCCCCTTCCAAGCTGCTGCCCCCACTGAGGACACAGCAGGATTGGCTTGGAGAGCAGACACACCCAGGTGCACGTCAGTGCCCTTTTGTGCCAACAGGTGATGGGAGGCAGAGAGTCAGCTGGGCTCTCTTCTCAGCCCCACCAGGTCTTATCTGAGGGCACAGGACGGGCAGCTGCTCTGGGCAAGAAGCAGCTTCAATGACTTGTGCTGTACAATCACAAAGGGCACTGAGATGAGGAGGATCAATGGGTCCAGCTATGCTGACACGTGCTCACAATACACTGTCCCTCAGAGAAGAAAGACACAAGACGTACTCATGAACCCCAGGAAGTCATCCTCCTCATACTCCATCTCCTGTTGCTGAGCAGCAGCTTTGTCAGTGCTGGAGATGAAGGAACTGCCCAGGCTCCACTGCTCAGCTGGGGCAGGCCAGGCCCCTTCAGGTGACACTGCTGCTCCTGCTGCTGCAGCTTCAATAGAAGAGCCTGTGGAGATCTGAGACAACAAAAGAGTTTGTGTCAGAAAAGTGGCTGGCAGAGATTAGCCCCAGATCCCATTTTAAATGCAAGCCCTTAGGAAGGTGCTGTCAGCCAGTGACTGGGAGCTGCTGTCAAGCTCAGCTTTTTCACCTTTCTGCCCACAATTCACATTAATTCAGCCACTTCTTTCTGCTTCCCTGCCCACCTCTGCTTCCGTTTTACCAAAAGAACAACCTGGCAACCAAGGCACCAAAATCCCTGACTTGAAGCAGAAACTCCACGTCCCCAGTGTGTCTCTGAAATGCTCCCAGGTAAGCACAGCCAAGAAGCTCGTGGGGACAAACCGCCCCAAAAAGCTTGTGTTGTCACATCAATACTTTTTGTGCCTGTGGGTACTTGGCGAGTCTGTGGAGGGGGACAGGTGTCCCCAGACCACAGCGTCCCCTACGTATCCACCAAGGCTGAGCACAGTGCCTTTGACATGCTCCCTCCTCTGCAGACAGGGAACCTTCCTGCTCCAGGCTGGCCTCTATCAGAATCCCAGCAAGCTGGGGCCTAAACATGGCAGCTCAAAGCCCATTTTCCAGCTGTCACTGGCTGAGGGGAATGGCTAGGTCTGGCAGGACTGCAGCACTCGGCATCCTCAGCCACCAACAGCAAGAGCTGGCTGCTCAGAAACTTGCAGCTCTGCCTCGCACTAAAGACAGCACCCTCCAGAAGTGGCACTTACCGTCTTGGAAAGTTGCGGCTGTGGTGTGACCACAGCTGGAGCCTTGTGGTCATTTGGCTCCTCTTTGCCTTCTCGTCCAGGAGCAGAGGAAGCCAGAGGAGAGTCTGCTCTTGGTTCTGGGATCTGTGGACAGACAGGAGCGTTAGACACAGGCCATGACCTATCATTTAGAACCTTCTTTCTCTTCAGCTCTAGACCCAGCTCTACTAAGCACAAATCATCAACTTGCAGAGCAAGGGGATTCTAAGTCCCTCAGACTAAATTCTAATGGGCTGATTCAACTGGACACTGCAAATTGCTCCGAATTACATATTCCCCCCTGACTACTATCAGGAAGCACATTCTCTCTGCAAAACTTATCTTTTAGTTCTTTTAAAGCTCTGAAATGGAAAATTAGGAAATAGGCAGTGATGCCTTTGCTCTTGCTGCTGTAGACATGGAAATGGATTTTCTTGCAGCCTACTCAGCTGGCCCTCTACACTCTACTGCCACAGGCCAAGCTCACAGCTTGCTGCACAATTCTTAAACGCCAAGAACATCAAATGTTCTTTCCTTACTCACCTCGGGATCAGCACCTCTGAATACCCGGCTCAGGTGACCTGCAGTGGGCAAGGGAAAATGAAGCAGATGCTTTGAGAAAACTGGAGACAACCAGAGCATTTTTAGAAGACCTTCCAAGGCCTCCCAGTCTACATTTTCAAAGTTGTCCTGCTTGACCCAGCAAGGGAGGAATTGGCAAACTCTGCTGCCACAGACTCTCCAACAGAGGGAACGCAACCCCTGCAGGCTCCCTTGCAAATGCTGCCCGCACGGCCGTGGCTACACACACCCCCTTTTGAGCTGAACATGTTGACAGGAGTTTTACCCAAGCGGCATCTGGATGGCCTTTCTGTTTCCAAATGAACTCAGTCACTAAGAAAGAGCAGGAAGACACAAAAACCAGGTTAGGTGACACTCAGGGAAAACCTCTACTTACCTGCCAGGTTAGTTAGGAAATAGCAGGAATAGGCAACTCCATAAACAGTGAAAACTGCAGCGGCGAGTTGCCCAATCATTGTGGCAACTGCTGTGCAAGTTTGCAGACTGCGCTCTAACGCTAGCTAAAAGAAGTCTCCTGTCAGTCAGCAGCTGCCCCCTGACAAAAGCCTCAAGCACAGGACCAAGTTCCTGCACTGAGCAAGGCCAAGAGCTGCTCTGACACCCCTGAGGCCTTCCGTGCACCAAGGCAACCTTGTGATGTCACCACGACCACGTGACAACCGTGCCCTGACATCACAAAGCAAACGCTCTGCCTTGATCTGGATGGATGGAGGAGGGCACGTGGACTCGACTACTGAGGACTCATTGCAGATGCTAGAATTAAGGGCTGTCCTTTGGATCATTATGAATTGGCCTGATCAGGGTGTAAATATTGTCACAGACTCATGATACGTAGTAGGGGTGGTGCTGCGGATTGAGGATGCATTGATAAAGGATATAAAGAATGACAGGTTATGGGAACTTTTGAGGCAGCTGAGGCAAGCTGTTCGGCTGCGCTCAGCTCCTTTTGCGATTTTGCATATTCGAAGCCACAAATGGTCAGAAGGTTTGGGTCAGGGTAATGCCATAGCTGATCAGTTGGTTTCTGTTGCAGTACCACAAGACGGATTTCAGCAGGCACGTATTGCTCATGAGACTTTTCACCAGAATGCGCGAGGCCTAAAGAAACAGTTTCGCATATCTCTGAATGATGCCCGTGGTATTGTCAGATCCTGTCCTCTCTGTAGTCAGCATGGGCCTGGACTAGGGATGGGAGTAAACCCACGGGGCCTTGGACCCAATCAGATCTGGCAAATGGATGTAACTCACGTATCCTCCTTTGGTAGATTGAAATATGTGCATGTTACAATTGATACTTTCAGTAAATTTATTTGGGCTTCAGCGCAGCCGGGAGAGAAAGCTCTCCACGTGGTACGACACCTAACTACTTGCTTTGCAGTGATGGGGGTGCCAGAACAGATTAAGACAGATAATGGCCCTGCATATGTGAGCAGCAGGATCCAAAGGTTCTTACAGAAGTGGGGTGTGACACACATCACAGGTATCCCACATTCACCAACAGGTCAGGCGATTGTGGAGCGAGCCCACCAAACACTCAAGGATTATCTGTTAAAATATAAGGAGGAGGTGGATGTGCAGACCATGCTATCAAAAACACTATTTGTATTAAACTATCTGTGTGTAATGGGGGACCACTCGGAGCCCCCTGCGGTCATCCACTCAGGCGGAGTAAAGGAGGAAGCAACTAAGCCATTGTTTAAAGTCATGTACCGAGATCCCAAAACTGGAGTATGGGAAGGTCCCGCAGAGGTTCAGTACATGGGTAGAGGTTATGTTTGTGTTCTTACCCCCACAGGGCCCCAATGGATACCTAGTAAACGGATCCGTCCTGCTAATGACCCTGCAAGAGCGACATCGATACTGGACAGCCAGGGTTAGAGGGGGTACACTTAATTGAAGACTTAAGGGCAAGAGAAAACCTACAACTGCTCTGGCAGTTTGACAAGGTAGTACAGAGAGATCACTCCATGTCAATTCATACCCAAATAGCTAAGTTGTAAGAACTCACTAGTCATTTGCAGCAAGACACAGGCTTGGGTTTAACAGATTGGCTATGATCTTTCGGGCTAGGGCCTTGGATAACCTCCCTACTGCAACATGTAATCAATATTGTGATTGTTATTATACTGCTTGTACTTTTTGTATCTTGCTTTTTTTGCTGCTTGCAACAGATGATGTATCGCATAGCAGAAACAGTAACTACTCGACACGCTGCGTTTGCTGCACAAAATAAAAAAGAGGGAATTGTTGAAGAATGGTTAGCAGAGCAAGGCCACGGATCATTAGAGGCCTCATGGCCCGATACCAAGTGCTGGCAGCCTACGCGCTGCTAAGATAAGCTGTCCTTGGGACAGCAGTAAGCACGGATACAGGCCAAAGATAAAAGAACTTGTGCTTAATAGAGCGTAGCAGTAAGCACGTATACAAAGTTTTCAGCATGCCAAGAGGAGGAACCTTCTCACGCTTGATATAGCCAATCAAGTATAGATGAGTAGTGTATGCTAACCAATTATAATTTGACAAGTATGCTGAATGCTTGGGGCAAAAGTATAAGAACGGATGTTATGAGCAATAAAGTTGAACAATGCTTTACCAATCATATTGATTGATTGCATTCTTCCCTCGCCGAAATCCTGCGCAGTGCAGCACATCCTGCGTAGGAGATGGTCCTGGTGTCCCAGAGGGAATTGTGCATGGCTTTGGGGACAGTGGTGCAGATGGAGCCCAGGTCGCTGAGGGCCAGGTTGAGCAGGAAGAAGAACATGGGGCTGTGCAGGTGGTGGCCGCAGGCTACGGCGCTGGTGACGAGGCCGTGGCCCAGGAGGGCAGCCAGGGAGATGCCCAGGAAGAGGCAGAAGTGCAGGAGCTGCAGCTGCCGCGTGTCTGCCAACGCCAGCGGGAGGAAGTGGCTGATGGAGCTGCTGTTGGACATTTGCTGTGGCTGCATATGGGGACGTGTTCATGGATAAAGGACAGTGACAAGTCAGGGCTGGCTGCTTTGAGCCAAACCCGTGCCATTCCCTGTAGCCTGTCCTGCTGGTGTTGGTGTCTTTGGGGCGGACCCTGACTGCCGACAAAACAGCAACACATTCGCTTAAGAGCTGGACTAGGTCAGTGCAAAAGATGGCGGCCAGGGCTGAGGGAGCCACACACAAGATGGCGGCCAGGGCTGGAGAGCCACACACAAGATGGCGGCTGGGGCTGGGCTGCCAGGGCGGCTGATCTCACTAGGAGGCGCAGCCTCAGCCCTCTGGCTGCCATCCTGTGTGGGGCAGGCAGAGCCCCCCTTCAGTGCCTGTTGAAATGGACATTAACGGACACCCGGGAAAAGGACACGGTCTGGCACCTTTGCTCTGTGCACACAAACACAGACCAGCCAGTTTGGAACGCCAACTGGCAGTACTTTGATGTCAAGGCAATTCAAATAGGTGAAAATACGAAAGTCCAGGCATTGAACGTTTTAAAATAAAAACTTTTTTTTTTTTTTTTTTTTTTTTTTTTTTTTTTGAAAGAGGGCTAAAAGCACTCCTTGTGCACATGGACTCCAATTAGCATCAAGCAGCATCACAAGTGGTTTCGTCCAGGCAGGAGTCACAGTCACTGTGAGGTGATGAAAACGGAGATGGGATCTGCTTGAGGCGGATGGTGCAGCGGCTGCGCACCTGCGACGTGTATCCCTCAGGGTACCTATTTCTTTAGAACACTATGAAGACTAGAGGGAATTGAAAGTCCACTGCAGTTTAGGTTGTTCTTCACGAGATTGTTCAAGTCGAGCACAGCCATTCTGTTCAGCAGACACACGGGCAGGGGCTTCTTGGAGCGCTGCTCTGGCACCCATTCTTTGGAGGAGGGGATTGCAGGAAAGAAGAAAAGAAGCTCATCAACTACTGAAGAGGAAGAGTCACTGACAGGAAGCAGTGGGTTAAGAAATGTGAGGGGGAAAAAGGCAGAAAACATGAGGTGACAAGTGTGAGAAATGGGAGAGGAAAAAGGAGGGAAGTGTGAGGGAAAAAAGGGAAGGAAACCTGAGTGGGAAAGGCTGAGAAAACTGAGGGAAAAATGGTGAAGATGTGAGTGAAAATAGGAGAGGAAGGTGAGAGGAGGAAAAGGCAGGACATATGATGGGAAAATTCTAAGAAACATGATCAGGGAAGGCTGAAAAACATAGAGGAAAAAATGGAGGGAAATGTGAGGGGAAGAGAGTGAGAAAATTACTGGCAGAGAGAGAGAAACAGGCAGCAAATGTGAGGGGAACATTGTGAGAATCCTGAGGGGAAAAGAGGGAGAAACCAGAGGGCAGAAAAAGGCAGGAAACATTAGGGGGGAAAAAAGGGTGGGAAGTTGGATGGGAAAAGTGGCAGAAAACAGGAGTGAAAAAAGGGCAGAAAATGCTAGAGGAAAAGTAGAAGCAACATGAGGGGGAAAGAATGATAAACGTGAGGGGAAAAGTGGGAGAAATGTAAGAGGGAAAGCCTGGGAAACATGAGGGCAAAAGTGAGAAACATGAGGAGACAACTTGGAGAAAAATGACTGAGGAAAGGAGAAAAGCATGAGGGGAGAAAAGGGCAGGATAAGTGAGGGGAAAATTGTGAGAATCGTGGGAGAACCAAAAAGCAGGAAAAAGCGGGAAGTTGGGGAAATGTGAGAGGCAAAGGGTGAGGAAAGGGAGCTGAAAAGGGTGGGGAAAATGAGTAAAACTTGGGAGGCAAACATGAGAGGAAAACTGTGAGACTCGAGAGGGGGAAGGGGTGGAAATGTGAGAGGGAAAAGAACAGGAAACGTGAAGGGAGAAAAGGAGAGAAGGCAGGATTGGCATGACAGCTGAAATGATTCCTAACACATTCCCCCATGCATTTGCCCATTTATTGCACTAGCCCAGGGCTTCTCTGTATGTCCGTCTCCCCCTGTGCCTTGATTCCTGTTTGGAAGCAGTAGAAGTGCAGGATGTGCCCACCAGCAGGAGCTGCTCCAAGCTGGGAAGGGGCCAGGTGGTGCTGATTTCCAGAGGCTTCTGTGTCCCAGGTGAGGCCAGGGCAGGAGTGGGTTGAAAGGTGCTGCTGCTGCTCCTCTGTGCCAGAGAGCCCTGGCCGGGCAGGGCACGGCGCCCACTGCACTGCGGGCTCTTTCTCCTGCCACAGCTGGGCACACCTGGCAACAAATCATGACGACTTGTGGGGAAACCAAGGGCTTTGTGGAGGCTGCCTTGCTCTGCACACACCCGGGCCACCTGCAGCACAGAGCTTTGGCCCCCAGAAAGGCAAACCCGAGGGGAACAGCTGGAAAAGGTTTCATTTTCACCTGTCAATAGATGACTTTATTTCAGTGCTGGGTGCGTGGGGAATCACTTTCCTAACACGTGCTCAGCCAGAAATCCCACCTACTCATTTGTAACCATGGAAACAAGACCTACTCATTACTTTGCTGAAACTCACAGGCTAAACATTCCCTCAAATTAGTTGACATATTTAAATCACTTCTCAGAAGTTACTGACAGGAGAGTAGGGCTCTCTTGAGAGTCTCGGGTGGTCATTTGGGGAACATCCCATTCCTGCAATTCTCCTCTGATGCTCAAGAGCCTCCCACAACCACTCTTTTCCCCCTGAATGCATTCCAGCTACATTCTTGGGAAGACTATTCTCAAGGCTAAGGTAGTCACTTGCACACATCAATCACTGCACTGGGGGAATAGAGGGTTCAACACTGTTAATGGGAAGGGAATCCATGATTTGTTACAGTTCAATATTTTCTCAAAACCTGCCTTCTCTGGGCATTGCTCACAAGCATTTCCTCAATGCACCTTGAAAAAGTTTTTCCGGATTGAAGTCACATTGTGTCTTTCCTTCAGCAATTCAGAAAGAAAAACACAAATTGCCTACTGAAACCTTTCTACTCCCAAATCAGTTCACTGCTCAAGCACAAGCCTCAGGCTCCTACCCGATTCCCTCTGTGAGATAGGAGGTAATATTTTGCTTCAGCTGAAGGGTTATTAGAAGAAAGAAGGAAAGTGGTTGGTTCTAGGTGTTGTTATTTAGGGTTTGGGTTTGTTCTAGTTGATTTGTTGGGTGTTGCTGTGAGCTGGGAGAGGGGCCAACTTGAAGACCAGACCAAAAGGGAAGTAGGAGAAGAGGGGAGGGGACAGAAAAGGAGGCGGTGGGGACAGAATACAAGTTTCCTTTTACCCAGCCAAAGGGAAAGGGGACACGGTTCGCCCTGGGCTGGGAAAGGCAATAAAAAGCAGCATTTTCTGTGTGTGTGTTGTGTGTGTGTTTGGCTCTTGGGAGAAGGAGATACACACCCAGCTCAGGTGAATCCTTCCTAAGAAACAGTTCTCTTTGGCTTTGAGGACTTTTTTGCCCCATTAAATTTCATCTAAGAGTTGACTCCTCTGTAACACCTCTCTCTCTCCCAGCAGCTCAGGGCTGTATTGCACAGTGCTTGCTGTGTGGCAGACAGCACAAGGCGGGCTGGCCTGGTGCCCCAGAATATTTCTGCAGAACACTCTGCATTTCACTCTTTTGCTCTGGCTCAGTGCACAACTCCAGCACTGCAGGCGCTTCCTCCCAGAGCCGTGTGAGGCCCCGGCTCCTGCAGATGTGAGCTGACAAGCTGTCCCTGCCTGCCGCTGGCCTCGCTTCCCCCGGCAGAAGCGCCATGCCTGAAGGAGGCTGCCCTGTGCCGGAGCCTGCGGAGCAGCCCGGCTCCCTCCCCTGTGCCCAGAGCGCTGCACACACTGCTCACCTTGGCCAGGAGTTAGAGGGCAGCCGGCACAAGGGTGGCAATCCTCAGCCAGGCCTGCAGCCCTCGCCTGTGGTTTGCCTTTCTCTGCTCCTGTGCACGCTCCGGACGGCCGATGCCACCGGTCTGTGCTGTGCCCAGCACGGCCACGCTTCCCCTTGGGAGCAGCCAGCTGCCAGCTGGGCTCTGAGAGCGCAGGATTCGCCCGGGGCCCCCAAGAGGCACCCAGGGCCGGGCTGCTGCCTCTTGCAGCTCCAAGGGCCTCCTTGCAGCTGCCTCTGCCCAGGCTCAGGCTGCTCCGGGCTCTGCCAGGGCTCTGCTGGGGCTCCAGCCTGGGCAAGGCGGGGCCTGGGCTCACCTGGCAGCCGCTGACAGCTCTGCACCAGCTCTGCGCCTTTCCCAGCAGCCTCCCTGATTTTTCTTGCTGTCTCACTTGGGCAAAACTCTCCCCCAGACAAAGAGATTGCACTTAGGGATACAAATGCAAGTGGCAGGAACCCAAATGCTCTCGAGTCAGAGCTCAAGGCCTGCATCTGCACAGGGTATTTGGGCTGCCCCACTTGTCCTTTGGTTCTGCCTGCAAATGCCACCACCCTTCCTGCCTCAGACACAAGTGCCACAGCTGGGTAAAACCCAGCCAGTGGGCCATATTCCAAAGGCACTGCGGTCTGGAGAGCATGACGAAAGAAGAGCCTACTCCCCCTTCAAACCGTACCAAAGAAGGCATCAATGTCACTTTCCACCTCTAAGCAAAAATGGACAGTTCAGAAGGAAATGTTGAGCGTTCTCACAGGCTCAGAAGGAGGAGAATCTTCAAAATGACTTGAGGTTTCAGAAACTTTATTTACAATCCTAGGCCAAAATCCTACTCTACAGTCCTAGCTACAATCCTACTCTACAATCCTCTACGATGCGGGTGATGGAGATAACAGTTTTAAAGTGACTGTTCCATTCCTGTCAACTCCTTACACTTCTTAAATGTAAGGATGAGTGGCACCAGGCTGGATGTAGGCTTGGCCGATGTTACAAATGGATGCTGCACAAAGGAAAGAAAACCAAGAAGGAGCCATTACTTTCCAAGCTAAGAGCCCCAAAGGCAGGGTAATATTTTTTTAAAATGAAACTGGGGATTGAGTCAGAGTCTAAGGAGCAACAGTGGGGCCACATTGGCACAGCTTGCTGCAAGAGCTGCTATGTGCCCCAGGCCTGGAAATATTTCAGTTCTGAGCATCCTGATCTCTTGAAAGAGGTCCCTGGTCATATTGCAGGGCACTTGGAGCAGATGACCCTTACAGGTCCCTGCCAGCCCAGCCCAGTCTAGGATTCCTGGCTGTTTTCATTTGAACAGCACCAAGAGTGGAGGTGAGGAGGAGGAGGCTCATCTGATGCCTGGCACTTCAGTGCAGGAGGAGCCCGTCCCTGGGACACTGTTTCCCCTGCAGCCCCTTGGCATTTTACCTGCAGCAGCTCCTTGGCAGACCAGCGCCGCGCCTCATCTCTCTGCAGGCAGCAGCTCAGGAAGTCACGCAGCAAAGGGGAGAGGAGCTTGGGCTGCTGCAGCTCTGGGATCCCTTTGGTGGCTATCAGGAGCTGAGCCTGGAGAAAAAGGAAAGACGAGTCTCTCAGCTGCTTCTTTCACATCTGCAACTGCTCTCCCAGATCCCATTGTTTCAGGTGCACTCTGCAGTGGCAGTTTCTGCCGTGGCACAGAGGCAGAGATGACTTTCCTGGACCAACAAAACACCCAAAGCCCGATGCAGTCACAGATTTTCCAACATCCAGCAGATCTTGCCCTGGCAGCTGATTTCATTGACTGACCTCCTTAGTGAAAACTACATCAGCAAAAGCACCTTTGCTTCTCTGAGGATTCACCTGAGCAGCTTGACAGGCTAGTTGGAAGAGGGACTTTGCTCTACTAACTCACTCTAGTATTTCCAAGGAGTATTACATGAAAAGCATCTCTGCAGCTCTTGTTGGTCCCTTAAGCACAGCTGCCATCAAACCAAAGTCATCAAGCTTTTTCCTTGGTTCTTGAAAACAATGGGAATTAAAAGTAAAGAAAGGAAATCCCTCAGTTATTCCTCAGGTAAGAAAACAAACATTTGGAATCTCATCTTCAACGCAGACACATGAAGATGCATGCACAAATGTTTTGGGATGAAAATGCCTCTTTGGGCACGCTGGAACCACCTGCAGCTCTGTCTCGCAGCACACTGCAAATTTCAGCTTCCCTTAGGCAGAAAAAGGAAAATTGTCGTAGTCAAATCAGAACAAGGAGAATTGCCATCCCTGTGGTAGCCCTCTGCTCCTTTGGATCCACAAGTCAATGCATTAATGGTATGGCCATCCTAGAAAGTGCCTGGAAACACCGAGGTGGTTTTGGCAGGCTCTCCACATGGCCAGGCTCCAGCCTGGTGACATAGAGAGGGTGGTTTGGGTTAGGAAAGAAAGATGGTCACTAAGTGTTTCAGCACCACTGCACAAGAAGCACAAGAGACTCTGTGGCCTTCATACCCACATGTCCACATTTCAGGCAAGTTTCCCTGTGAGAAGGATGGGGGTACACTCCTCTCCAAACCAGTTTTAGAAACTTTGTTTGGTTTGGGTTTCTGTCCTTCATTTCAGGAAAGATATCAGCAGCTCTAAGATGCTTGTTTCCTGTTAGTAGGGCCATCTACACGGCCAAAAGAGCTGGAACGACTTCTAAGCCAAAGCCCAGTGTTGCCTGAGAAGGGAGATTGTTTGCCTGGGCTAAGGCTTGAGTTCCCCCACGGATGCAACCAAAACCCCAGCAGATGCTGATGTGCTGCCGGGACATTTTCAGAAAGGGACTGTGGTGGAAGTAGTTCCAGCGGATGGCAATGGCATTTTGTCCAGTGGCACACACAAAGTGGGATGGGGGAGAAAGACAGCGGGATCAGAGAGTATTTACACCTTACCAAGAGAGGACCTTTATTCCCGTAAGGACGTTCTCCTTCCACCATTTCAATGCCCACAATTCCAAAGGACCATATGTCTGCTTTGGGGCCATAGGACTCGGCTTTTGCCATTTCTGGCGCCATCCACCAAGCAGTCCCGACCACCGATCTCCGTCTACTCTGCTCAGGGGTGAGTTGAGCAGAGAGGCCAAAATCAGCTGGGGAGAGAGCAAAAGAAGGTTTTTATTTGAATCCTGTGCAATTAGGAAAGCAAGCAAAAGAATTTCCCGGTAGAAGTTTGAGAATGTGTTGTTAAATCTCCTGGACAACTGTCCCTGCTCTGTTTCCTCAGGATTTTAGCCAAGGAAATATGGCATTGGGTGCTTCAAAAATCCCCACATTTTTACACTGTCTCACAACAGGCTCCCTGCACTGCCACCAGCGCCATTTTGGGGGGGCTGGCACTCACTCAAAAGCAGCCCCACAGCCCACATACCACTGAAACGCTGCACCTGCCCAAGAATATACTGACCCAGCTTGACAGAGCCATCGGTTTTGAGAAGGATGTTGAGGCTCTTCACATCTCGGTGTATCACATGGTTGGAATGGAGAAAATCCAGTCCTTGCAGGCACTGAGAGAGAAACCAGAAATAGGAGGGCAAATATCAGTGATGTGATTTCATCACACAAGAAAGGAAAGAGCTCTCCAAGATTCCCTCTCCAGGGGAATGAGGAGTAATGGCAGAACACAGTGCCACTGAGGGGAAGAGCTCGCTGCTCCAACACAGGCAGGGCAGCACCTTTCTAAAGAAAGGCATGTCAGCTTGTCAAAGAGCAACAGCAACTGCTGGTGTAGACTCTGCCCTGCAAACCAGCCAGGATGACTGCTGCTGCAGTGGATGTGCTCAGAAGTACAGAGCATTCTGGCTGCACTGCTAACCTTTCCAGCTGAGGACTCAGAGAAATGAGTCTTTCTTCTTTGCTGGTCTTTCAAATGCTGCCACCCCCACCTTTGCTTTTACAGGCAAGGAATGCAGTGCCAACAGACCAAAGTTTAGAGAGGCAAGATGGAGAAGAGCAAATACAAGAGCCAGAGTGAGAATGCAACAGCAGGAGAGAAGAGGACAAGAACAGAGTCCAGTGAGTGCAGGGGCACTGGCAGGCAGTTCATTTGAGATGCTCTTGCTTGCCCAGAGCATATCAGCAACACAGAAACAAAGCCTGGCTCATGGAATCGCTCCTGTCCTGAGCCCCTTTCCCAGACAATACTGCCCAAGCCCTCGGATGCACAGATGGGATCCCTCACCTCTCGACTGATGGTTGCAACATGGTCTTCACATATGCAAACCTCAGTGATGACATCATTCAGAGTGCCTCCATCCATGTACTCCATCACCAGCCACAGTTCTTCATGCACAAGGTAGCTGAAAGAAGGGAACAAGGCCATGCAGATGAACATGCATACATTGGTTTCTTGGCTTGATTCTTGTTTCCGGGTCCCTTTATGACAAGGACAGAATTCAAGGAATAGACACTCCCTCCAGGCTGTGCATTGTTTGCAGTCTGTGCAGTCTCAAGGAGAACAGCACATCTGTGAAAAAGGAGAGATTTTAGATGGCCAGCAAGCAAAAAGTACAGTTTAGTATCAGCCAAGATGAAAAACCTGTCCCGCGTGGTATTTCTGGAAAGGAGCACCTAGTGTTCCTGGCATGGCCAGCCATGGAAAAGAGGGGCAACAATCCAAGGGAAATCCTCTTGAGCATGCTTCATCAGCATTGAAGAAACTTGAAAAAATCAATCCTGAGACAACATGGAGGCAGTGAGCTTACAGGGTATTGACTTAGTATGGGAGGGTTGATTGAGGTTTTTGGCCAGTGTTCCAACTCAGTGTTTGAAAGCCAGGGAAGACACATGCAGGCAAAATACACTCTCTTCCCATCCATTGGAGATGAGTAGAGAAATAATAATTAACTAATTATTAACAGCTCTATTTCCTGCCAGTGTCCAAAGTGGGTTTTTAACCTCGCATGCTTTTACAATGTAAACAAACCTTCATGGGATGAGACCATGACCACTCACCTGTCTAAATAATCCACAACACGAGGACTCTTATTCCTCTTCATGACAGTGATTTCATTAAGGGTTACTTGCTTCCTACTCCGTCCTTGAAGATTTATTTTCTTGATGGCCACCTAGAATGACATTGAAAATCAGTAACCTTAGAAGTTGGTGGCACAAGACCACAACACACATGGAGCGAGTGATTTTGCAATGACACAGGCGAGCTCTGCCGAAGTGCCTTGCAATTAGACAAAGGAACTGACATCCCTACAGCTCATTTCTCTGCTCCTTTGGGGGCCAGTTACAGGACACGTGGCCACTGACCACATTTTGCCTTGTCCACTTGTTAAAAATGGTGTCTCAACTCTCACAACCCCAAAGTTCTGAGCACACTCTCTGTTTCTCTGTCTGTACTTCAGAAGAAGTAATGTGTGCCTTGGAACTCTGTGGATACATCTTGGAGTCTAGGCAGGGCTTAGGGCTTTTAGGGACGCCTTGCAGACCTCTCCCTATGTGCAGTTCCCAAGTGCAGCACCGCAGGTGCCTAAGGAACTGCCAAGAACATTCAGATGTATTTGCTGGCAGCCAGAAATGAGAATTCAGGACTCCGAAGCAGTAGCCCCAGAGCGCAGTGAGATGCTCCAAGGCACCACCTTTGTTGGAGCATCTGAGAGCCAGGGAGAGCATCCTTCTCTGAAAGGAACCGCTGCCCTCCTTGCCTTCCTTCTGGCAGCTGAGCAGGACAAAGACTGCCCCAAATGCAGTTGGCAGGCTGGCACCAGTCTGTGCTTCTTGTGCCTTTGCAGCACAGCTCTAGCCACAGCTGCAGCCGCAGCTGACACGAGACAGGAAAGCCCTGGAGAGCAGCAGAATCTGCAGGGGCTCTTGACATTTACCTCTCCGCCCGTGGCAGTGTCGATGGCTCTGCAAACCTCTCCAAAAGCCCTAGAAACAAAACAGCAGCAAAGAAAGGAGAAGCCATTTAGACCTTGGAGTGAAAGCCAGCCCAGACAGGAGATGTCTGCTGGAAATGCCTCCAACCTGCAGCATGCAGGAGGGCACTGCCAGAAGGCAGATGATGCATGTTCCTCTCCAGTGCATGGGCACTGGGCCTGTTTCTGAAGCATTGGGGTTTAGTGCCTCAGCTCCAAAGGCCAGGTGATTCTTTCATCGTGGATTTCAGTTTCTAAACTGGGCGGTTTTTATCCTCACCACAGACTATTTCCTTCAGCAAACTCTTGGGAAGAAATGCTCCTGAGAAGTGTTATCTGACTGCTATGATAGAGGGTAGGTTGCTGTTTCTGGCAATGAAATAGAAGTGTCTTTGATAATGCCTTCTGACCACACTTCCAAATTCTGGCTGGTACTGAGAGATGGGGCAGACTAACCCCAGTGTCTGAATATGTTTGCAACTTGCCTGACTTCACCCTTGACAGATATTCCAGCAGCAAATCGTTGCCCCATGATTGTGTACAAGTAACTCTGGTTGGACTCACCCTCTGCCAACAATTTCCTGTTCAATGTATTTCCTTCGGGGATTTTCCGTGCTCACCATTTGCCCTGAGGGAAACAAAATGCAAGATGCTCACTTGAAAGCAGACATCCCACCATCCAAGAGATACAAAAGGCAGCCCTGCTGGGGCTGGACAGTCTGGCCTTCTGAGCCCTTTGTGGCCAGCTGGGTAACAACAACAACAACAATTGCAACAAGACAGGCAGCTCTGTAGTACAAGCAGGCCAGCACTGATTTCTACAGTCCTTTGAAGAGATGCCTTGGCAGAAAACAAAGCACAGGGAGATGCATTCCCAGGAGAGGAGGGCATCTTCCCCACCTTGCAGCAGTTTCCCAAGGGAATGCCTTTCCTTTTGTAAACCCAAGCAGTTCATGCTCTAACCAACCCCAAGGGGCCTTCAGCAGCAGGACCCTCACCCTTGATGAGCAGGCTGAGCTGGAAGACGCCCTTGCCCGTGGCCCACGTGAAGAACCACACTGCTTCTCCTCCCCCTGACAGCAGGGATCAGTCCCTGCCATTGCACTCGCCCTCTCAGCCCCGCACACGTGCCCACCTTCCCGCAGCAGGCAAGGGCAGCAAGGACAGCAGTGCTCCTCAGGTGCCGGCGGGACACGGACAGCTGCCCAGAGGAGATGCTGACCCTCTGTGAGCCCAGCCCAGGCCGTGCAGGAGCCGGCCCAGAGCAGGGGCTGCTGCCTCGGGGCAGCTCCGCGCTGCAGCGGCCGGCCGGCAGCGGCACTCTCCCAGCTAAGGAAGGCTCCAGCCTCGGCGCTCACACCAGCCCTCAGGGCCAGGGCAGCCACCGCCACAAAGCTGCCAAAGCCCAGGCACCAGCACTGACAAGCAATGGCAAGAAGGCACGGCCACACCCAGCCCCTTCCAAGCTGCTGCCCCCACTGAGGACACAGCAGGATTGGCTTGGAGAGCAGACACACCCAGGTGCACGTCAGTGCCCTTTTGTGCCAACAGGTGATGGGAGGCAGAGAGTCAGCTGGGCTCTCTTCTCAGCCCCACCAGGTCTTATCTGAGGGCACAGGACGGGCAGCTGCTCTGGGCAAGAAGCAGCTTCAATGACTTGTGCTGTACAATCACAAAGGGCTTGATGTGTTTTTCTAGAGACTGATCTGAGCAGGGCTTGGGCCAGTGGGTAGCATTCTAACAGTCATGGGAATGACTGGGAATCAGGTAGGAAAAAGTGCCATGGATCTGAGGAATATACAGCAGATGGGCTGGAGGCTCACTCCTGAGAAATGCCTACAGTGCACTTTTATCTGATCATGCCCCAGGCCTATGTCTCTTGGATGTATCTTTCTAGGAACCAAACTAGGATATTAAATACAGATTGTAATAAAAGGATCTGTTTTTTCATTGGGGGCACAAAAAAAACAGCTCTTGCTCTCTGTTTCTGCTGTCACCTGATGTTCTTTCCAAAGAGTCCTCACTGACAAATATATAATATTCTCATTAAAAAACCTGCAGATGTAGTAGTGGTAAATAGGAACAGTCATCAAAATGACGCCACTAAGACACATGGGGCAGAAGAGCTCCTTCAAGATGGAGAAAAAATCTCTACCCCAAAAACATCCAGAAAAAAACCCAAACTAAAACCACAACCAAAAGACAAAATGCCAAAACCAATCAATTTCCGTGAAGGTTTTTTTTGCTCTGATGGCAGATGAGAAGTCAGGAGTCTAAGGAGCATTTAGGAAGCTAACTATTCTATCCAGTTTGGCCACTAGCACACAGGACTTGCCCAGATCATTTGCTAGCTCACAGCCTTCTGCTGATGCAAGGACAACCCCTGCCTCTGCCTTTAGCAGATGGGGAAGCTCAGGCAAACCCCAGGCACGTCCAAGCTGCCCTCAGAGGCAGCGGGAACACCCAGAGCACTCTCTTGCTGCCTTTGAGCACCGCCTTTCCTGTGGGGAGCCCTAAATGCTCCTGGGACATCAGAGTGAGGAGGATCATTGGGTCCAGCTGTGCTGACACGTGCTCACAATACACTGTCCCTCAGAGAAGAAAGACACAAGACATACTCAGGAGCTCCAGGGAGTCATCCTCATCATCCTCCATCTCCTGTTGCTGAGCAGAAGCCGTGTCAGTGCTGGAGATGAATGAACTGCCCGGGCTCCACTGCATAGCTTGTGCAGCGAAGGCGCCTTCAGGCAACACTGCTGCTGCTGCTGCTGCAGGATCAATAGAAGAGTCTGTGGAGATCTGAGACAACAAAGGAGTTTGTGTCAGAAAGAAAAGTGGCTGGCAGAGATTAGCCCCAGATCCCATTTCAAATGCAAGCCCTTAGCAAGATGCTGTCAGCCACATGCAGGGCTCTGCCATGGATTTGTTCTGATGTCCACTCCTCAAACTGGATGGCTCAGAGCCAAAGGCTGGTTTGACTGGAGTTCAAGGCCAGATTCACTGTCCATTTTCTCCAAAATGCATTTGCGTGGGTTTTCTGAAGGGTGACTGCCAAAATGACCATTCCACTTTCTCCCAAGGACTCTTTTCCCCCTCCAAGGGCTGCAGACACACTTGCAGCTCTTTGTTCAAATGTTCTACCTCCTCCCATGAAGTCCTCTTTTCCTCCGGCATCTTCTGAATGTGCCCAACCGGCAGCGCTGCTGCTTGGGACAGTTTTTGTGCCTCACAGGAATCTTGGGGCTCTTCGCTGCCAGTCACTTGATGGAAATCTCTGCAGGCTGCCAGGCGAGATGTCAACACTTCCACCTCAAATCAAAGAGAACAAAGCAGTCAGAGAGTCCAGCTTGTCCCTGTCAGCCAAGAGTCCTCGACTGTGAGGAAAGGGAGAGGACCAGATTCACAAGGGATACAGACAGCTTCTTTGCAGATCCATCTGGGTCACCGTGTTCACCTGCAAGAACACCTCAAGAAACAAGGAGAGCAGGAAGAGGCCAGCAGGAATGCATTCAGATGACTGCTGGCCAAAAGGTCAAAGCACTAGTGCCACTGTGCAAGGCAGCAGCTGAGATTCAGCAGAGCAGGGAGTGTCCTTCAGAGTGCCTGTGACACACACTGGAGCAGGACGGCACTCAGAGGCATCACCCCACCCCCCTGCTGCTCTGCAGGGGAAAGGCAAGAAGGGCAGAGAGCACCAGGTTGGTGACTGCAGTGGCTATTGCTCATTCACTCACTTGTTTCCGTAGAGCTTCTCGCTCCTCAAGGAGGAGACAAATTTTCGCTCGGTCTTCTGCTAGAATCTCCATTTCTTCCTCCAGCCGCTTCTGCTCTGACTTGATCTTTGCCTGAGTTTTCTGCAGCTGTGCCTGCAGCTTCTCACCAAGGTTCTTCTCCCTTGCCTTGATCCTAGCCCCAGTTTTCTTCAGTTCTGGCTGCAGCTTCTCTCCAAAGTTCCGTAAAGAACAAGAGACAGAAACTTCCAGCAGGGGAGTGGCTACTGCTCTTCCGCCTACAAAGTTTTGTTGATTGCCCCTCTCCTGATGGAGTTTCCATTGATCCTCAGTTCTTCTGATGTCTTCCCTGCTCTTCCTCCTCGCTGCCGTCGTGTCACTCGGAGGTTTGGGCGGCTCTGCTTGTGCCTCTGCCTCCACGTTCTGTACACACAAATGCAGAGCAAGTGACTGGGAGATGCCATCAGGCTCAGCTTTTTTCCTTTTTCAGCATACAAATCATATTCATTCAGCCACTTCTTTCTGCTTCCCTGCCCACCTCTGCTTCCATTGTAACCCTCCTGTCCCAGTGCTGATCTCTGCAGATGACAAGGCTCTGTGCTTTCAGTGCCTGGGGGACTCCTGGCCTCCTCAGTCCCAAGAGCTCCATTGAATTCCCCTCTTCCTGCCCTTCACTCTGTCCCACTGTGACAATAGCAGTACAATCAGCCTCCATCTGGGGCTGAAGCTCCAACAGCCTCTTTGGAAGCTGACAGGGAACGTGTCTTTTGCCACACAAGAGAAGAGTGGCCCCCCAAAGATTCACGGACAACACATCATCTCTTAGCAGCTTATTAAAAGCCAAAAGACAGGTGGACTCCGAGTGCCTGTCAGCTCTGCAACTGACTGCTCCGCCTGAAGAGGCAAAAGAACAACCTGGCAACAAAGGCACCAAAATCCCTGACTTCAAACAGCAACTCCACATCCCCAGTGTGTCTCTGAAATGCTCCCGGGTAAGCACAGCCAAGGAGCTCACGGGGACAAACCACCCCAAAGAGCTTGTGTTGTCAGATCAATACTTTTTGTGCCTGTGGGTACTTGGCGAGTCTGTGGAGGGGGACAGGTGTCCCCAGACCACAGCGTCCCCTACGTATCCACCAAGGCTGAGCACAGTGCCTTTGACATGCTCCCTCCTCTGCAGACAGGGAACCTTCCTGCTCCAGGCTGGTCTCTATCAGAATCCCAGCAAGCTGGGGCCTAAACATGGCAGCTCAAAGCCCATTTTCCAGCTGTCACTGGCTGAGAGGAATGGCTAGGTCTGGCAGGACTGCAGCACTCAGCATCCTCAGCCACCAACAGCAAGAGCTGGCTGCTCAGAAACTTGCAGCTCTGCCTTGCACTAAAGACAGCACCCTCCAGAAGTGGCACTTCCTGTCTGGGAAAGTTGCGGCTGTGGTGTGACCACAGCTGGAGCCTTGTGGTCATTTGGCTCCTCTTTGACTTCTTTTCCAGGAGCAGAGGAAGCCAGAGGAGAGTCTGCTCTTGGTTCTGTGCTCTGTGGACAGACAGGAGCATGAGACACAGGCCATGACCTATCATTTAGAACCTTCTTTCTCTTCAGCTCTAGAACCAGCTCTACTAAGCACAAATCATCAACTTGCAGAGCAAAGGGATTCTAAGTCCCTCAGACTAAATTCTAATGGGCTGATTCAACTGGACACTTGTTTTGGTTTAGATACACTGCAAATTGCTCGGAATTAGATATTGCTCCCTGGCTACTATCAGGAAGCACCATTCTCTCTGCAAAACTCATCTTTTAGTTTTTTTAAATCTCTGAAATGGAAAATTAGGAAATAGCCAGTGATGCCTTTGCTCTTGCTGCTGCAGACATGGAAATGGATTTTCTTGCAGCCTACTCAGCTGGCCCTCTACACTCTACTGCCACAGGCCAAGCTCACAGCTTGCTGCACAATTTTAAACACCAGGAACATTGAATGTTTTTTTCTTACTCACCTCTGGATCAGCACCTCTGAATACCCGGCTCAGGTGACCTGCAGTGGGCAAGGGAAAATGAAGCAGATGCTTTGAGAAAACTGGAGACAACCAGAGCATTTTTAGAAGACCTTCCAAGAAGGCCTCCCAGTCTACATTTTCAAAGTTGTCCTGCTTGACCCAGCAACGGAGGAATTGGCAAACTCTGCTGCCACAGACTCTCCCACGGAGGGAACGCAACCCCTGCATGTTCCCTTGCAAATGCTGCCCGCATGGCCGTGGCTACACACACCCCCTTTTGAGCTGAACATGTTGACAGGAGCTTTACCCAAGCGGCATCCCAATGGCCTTTCTGTTTCCCAATCAACTCAGTCACTAAGAAAGAGCAGGAAGACACAAAAACCAGGTTAGGTGACACCCAGGGAAAACCTCTACTTACCTGCCAGGTTAGTCAGGAAATAGCAGGAATAAGTAATTCCATAAACAGTGAAAACTGCAGCGGCGAGTCGCCCAATCATTGTGGCAACTGCTGTGCAAGTTTGCAGACTGCGCTCTAACGCTAGCTAAAAGAAGTCTCCTGTCAGTCAGCAGCTGCCCCCTGACAAAAGCCTCAAGCACAGGACCAAGTTCCTGCACTGAGCAAGGCCAAGAGCTGCTCTGACACCCCTGAGGCCTTCCGTGCACCAAGGCAACCTTGTGATGTCACCACGACCACGTGGCAACCGTGCCCTTACATCACAAAGCAAAGCCCTGTGACGGTCTGTGAATCGATAGAGACGGATAGACTGATGTTTGTGTAGGCCTAGGCTGCATTTTTACCTCTTTCCCCCACTCAGCTGCCTGTTTCAGCTCTTGTTTCTCTCCCTGTGCCCCCTGTGTCCCCTGTTGCTGTGCTGGGTCCGAGCTGGCGGCCGGGCCGGGCGGAGCAGCAGTTCCAGCCCCGGGTGTCCCTGGAGCGCTGGGAGCTGCCGGTGGCCCCAGGCACTGTCCCCTGAGGAGCTGCTGAAGGACGGGGAGACACAGGGGGCTGAGGGGGCCGAGGAGGTGCTGACGCTGCAGGGACGGTGACCTTGAGCTGCTGGGGGACTGAGGGCTGTGGGGGAGCAGAGGGCCATGGTGGCACTGAGGTGACAGGGAAGGGGCGCAGGCTGAGGGGGGTCTAAGGGGCCGGGATGGGTCAAAGGGATTGAGTGGGGTGAGAGGACTGGCAGGGGCTGAAGAAACCCAAGGGGGCCGGGGGTTTGCCGAGGGGACGGTGGGGCTGAGGGGATGGAGGGGGCCAGCAGGGAGCACAGAGGGCTGCGGGCCTGCAGCTCTGCCAGGCCTTGGAACCAATTCCAGAGGCTCCACTTTTGCCACGGCTGCCCTGCAGACCTTGAGGACAGGCAGAGAGTGACAGGAGGCAGCAGGGAGAAGCTGAAGGCCACCAGCTCCAGCAGGGACCAGGGAGCTGCTGCTGCCAGCCCAGAGCCCGGCTGAGGCCGCAGGGCCGGTGAGGCAGCTGGGGGTGAGGGTGGCCTGGGCTTTGGCCGTGGGCTTTGGCCGAACTTTTTCTTTCTCACCCTCCTGGGGAGGCGCTGAGATTTTCCCTTCCCTGACTGAAGGGCAGGTGCTGCCAAGGGAAACATCTGGATTCTTACTCAGTGTTCCCTTTGCTTTCGCACATGTGCCATCTGCTGTCCTTGTCCAGGGGTGCTGCTCTGCAGGGGAGGAAGCAAGAACAGAGTGAAAGGCTTTGAAGATGGGGTGACTGGAATCCCTCTGCTTAGATTTCTGTTTAAAGATATATGGACTGTAGCATAGAGAGGAATAATTACATGGATATTTATATATGCAAGTTACTATTTGTATAGGAATATTTCTGTATGTATCTTGGTATATTTATAAATGTATGCTACATATATATGTGTCTGTACATATGCATACATCTTTGTAATAACATATGTATATATGGATGCAAGTATATGTATATGTAAGTACGCTGTTCTATGTGTGTTTTAATTCTATTTCCTATGAATACAGTTGTGTAGGTATTTCTATTTATGCAGTTGGAGTTATATGGCTCTTTAAATAGGTATATTGGTATTCCTAGAAGTAAATATATCTAGCTTTCTATTTACATATGTGTATTGACTTCTGTATTTTGAGGTGGGTGTATCTGGGTGTATCTTTCTATTTAAACATGTATGGAGATGTATAGTTGTGTCATTGTATCGATTGAGATCTTTGTAGACGACTGTTTAGATAGAAATACTGATATTTTTGTATTCCTAGATGGGCTTTAGGCTTGCAGTAATATGTAATAAATTAAGTTGCTAAACACCTAATTGATCTTTGTGTCTAGTGAGTTGTTGTAGATGTTGGCAATAAATTAAGGTTTTCTTAACTGAAGTGGATATTTCTATATTTTTACATAGCATTGTTGTAAAAATCTAATAAATTCCTTTTTTTAAACTTAAATTGACATCAGCATAGTTCTGTATTGTCAGCACGGGTGTAGCGATTTGTAATAAATGACATTTTCCATGTGAAATCAATTCTGGTGTATTTGTTGATCAGCAGCGCAGCTGTAGGAATCTGTAAGAAATTACAATTGTCAACTGTGATGGGTGTTTTGTGATTTGTGCTGTCCAGAGCAATGAGCAGTTGTAAATACTGGAGGATTTTGGCCGTGGAAATCTCCATCCGTGCCCAGCACGTGCCCCACTTGCACTCAGGCTGGGCAGGGCAGCTGCAGATTTGGGATGGCAGCAGAGCCACACCTTGGCTGAGAACTCGCTGCAAAGGCAGCTGAGAAAACTCCGGGACTCCACGGAGCATCCAGCTCCAACCAGAGCCACCCAGGGAGGACAAATCCACCCACCATGCCACGGGCAGCTCTTCAGGAAGCGCTCCAAGTGTCCCTCTGAAGGTCATCCTGGAGCCCAGGAGCCAACAGGGATCCTGAGCCAGCTCCGCTGCCTTTGGCAGCACTTTGCAAATGAGCTGCAGCAAGGGGGAGGCCGCAGGGGCTGTGAGTGCTGCAGGCTGGGGATGAAGGAAGGGCCACGGACACCTGTGCTGACATGCTCAGAAATCCACAAGGATGGTGAAGAACTGGCAAGCAACAAGTTCCCACAGCCACAACAGTGATGGAAGCCCTTGGTGTGAAGTTCCCTGGAGGAACTCCCAGGGGAGTTGCTGCTCGGATCAGCAGCAGCAGAAGCCAGCAGGATCTGCTGCTTTTCCTGGCTCTGTGTGCAGGGCACAGGCTGTGATGGCCCCTGCCCCACAAAGCCCTTGCCCATGGAGGCTGCAGGCTCAAAGCAATCCCATTGCAGAGAGAGGCTTTGCAGTTGAAGTCCACTGCCCTTGTGTTTCGGGCTGGAATGGCTCTCGTGCCAAAGCACAGCAGGTAACCAGGGCTTTGGGAGGCAGAGCCTTTAGAGGGAAAGAGAGGTCAGGCACTCACATGCCTGAAACTCCTTCAGCTCTCTTCTTTTATAGAATGAGAAAGAAGCAAGCTGGGGGGAGGCACATGCAGTCCTTTGAAAAAACACGGTGTCTAACAAGTCCTGTGGCAGAAGAAAAATAGCTGGCAATCTTGCCTTGTTTTCATAGCCTGCATCTTCTGCAGAGGAGACAATGGGATGGGCAGGAGGAAGGGAAGGGCAGGGGAGGAATGACTGTGCTAACCCAGTCTGCCTTGCTGTGTCCTGCTATACTTTGTAGCAGTGAACATTAGAGGTAATGCCAAATTCCTATTTAGCACCATGACACGCTGCTGCTTCATTGCAAAACTGCCTCAGTGTTGTTATAAATACATACTAAGTGTTTGGCTTTTTACAAATATGAAAATGAATCTTATATGCGTTATGGTAGAAAGTTATGCTACAGTAATATACCCTCTTGTAGTAGTGGGATAAATACAGTTTTTAGGCTATAGCAGATGCTTTTTGTAACTAGCTCAAAAAATAAAAATAAAAGAACCAAAACCAAAAAACAAACAAACAAACAAAACAAATGGGAGAAGCAATTAAGAAATTCCTCACAGCATCTCATGTGGATAGACATAACAGCAAGGACACCAAGGACTCCAACAAGAAGAATTTATTGCCTTCGTTATCAAGAGATTTGCGACTTTGTGAAGCCACAAAAACTTTATGTGCGGGAAAGAATGGTGGGGGAGAAAAGTTGCAATTAAGCAGAAACACCTAAAGTCAAAAGGAATGTTTAAATCGCGGATGAAATGTATGAATATGCCATACCTATGGTATTTAAAGGTCCTTTGCTGGCAAGCCGTGCCTTGAGTGGAAACACCAGGCACCCAGATGTCTGTCATTTTGCTTTTCTTATGTCTCTTCTTGTCTTATTGTTTATTATTAAACTTTTAAAATTTTAACAAAAAATGAACCGTGTTTTTCACAGAGAAAGTCAGCTGAATTTCTTGTTAGTTACATTAGGTGTGGTGAGAAACAGTGACAGTGATTCAAACAGGTTTTCTAGCCTCATCATCCAAAGGGAATTTAGTGTTCCCTTTTCTTCATTGTATGCACAACATTTTGGAGTTGTTCTGGATTCTTCAAGGGGGTATCCACTACAGACCAAAAAAGAAAAGGGGGATTATTGCATTCATTCTCTTTTAACACCTATTTGCACTAAGCTGTAGCTTCAACTTAGTAAGGAAAAGGAGAGATTTTCTTTAGTCATGCAGTGTGGAATCAATGGTGTAGAACAGCCACCATCCCAGCTGTAAGAACAGCGTGTTCTTGCTCTTAACAGCACATTGTGGACAAAAAAGCACCACAATGCTCATGATTCACGTCTTAGGTAAAACCAGAATGGTTCATGGTGTCAAACTAGCAGGTGATAGAAATAACAAATGTCCCTGGGCTGGGGCAGAAGCAGAAGTTTCCCTCTCTTCCCCCGTTGCCTGAGGTGCTTGAGAGTTACATACTTCCCAGAGTGCCCAATACCCAAAATTCCTCCTTAACGTACAACCCCCTTTAAACTTTGAATTTTTATGGAATTTATGGGGTTTCCCCATTGTTTCTTTCATCTTTCAACATCCATTTTCATTTATCAGCAAACCCACCATTTGTTTGTGAAGGCAAACATCTTCTTTTCCATTCATCAATCAGTGGGATCCTTCCCATTGTTTCTTTTCTCTCTCAGTGCTGGTTTTATCCACCAGCAGACCCAGAGTTTGTTTGTAAAGACAAACCTGTCATTCCTCTCAGAAGTGTCAATGTAAAGATAAATGTCAATGTTCAGAAAGGTGATGAGTGTATTTTCTGATTGGGACAGAGTGTGAATAGCAGAAAAATTCATTTTTTTCTTTGTGACATCTGAGACTGACCAAGCCAACAATTATGAGGGAGAGGTCATCACCCTACATAAAAGCTGCTGGATTTCTAGTTTCTTTATCAAAATAAAACCAGCCAAAACCCACGTTACCAAACACAAGAAAAACGCCCACAAACAAATCGATCAAATAAGATAATTAGGAAAACTTAAAACAAGCAAACAAAAGGTTTTAATATCTATTGAATATGTCAAACAGCAATCCTTAAAAACACAGCCATTGAAAAGAGAAGGGTGTTGCTTTCTGGTGAGGCACCCCAGCTGAAACGTTTGCTCTTATGTCTCCTAATTGTCTGTCTTTAATTTTTATTCAACTCATAAACATTTGAAAAGAGAGTGGAGCTCATTTTTTACACAGTGGAAATGAATTCCCTCCTGTCCTGGCAGTCCCTGATGAACACTCCCACTCCGGTTTCCCTGTAGCTCCTTCAAACACTGGAAGTTTTCTCTTCTCCAAAGTCATTTTGTTCTTGAGCTCTTTGCTCCAAAAGGTTCTTGCCATATTATTCAAACCTTTGAAAAACCTACTACTTTTTTTTTTTTTACTGTGAAAAGCTCCAGTCTGCTATCAAATTTCATCTCCTTGCACCAAAAACGACCTGAATCCTGTGTGCCCATCAATTGCTTTCTGATTAAAAGATGTTCTTCTTAAATAAAATGTGCTTTTAACGAGGCAAAACCACGTTAAAAAACTTCTGGACTGAAGCCAGAGGATTTATTTACCTCTTCAAGGTGTAGAAAGCAAAGGGCTGAGTTTTATCTGAGATGTTGAACAACACGTTCACTTTCCAGCGACTCAGGCATGAATTTGAGAAGGAACCACAGAAAAAGAAAAAAAAGTCAAAACAACTTCTCACAACACGCAGGTATCATGTTGGGAATCAGCTGCAAACTCCTCTTGGACATAAAACGCTTCATTTCCCTTGATCCGTGTCTTTTCAGAGATCTGTCAGAAGAGAACTGTGTTATTAAATGGATCGCCTTCAACTGCTCTGAAGTGGTTTCGATTCCTGGAAACCCGAGCATCTCCGTTTGCTACAGCTGCTGTGAAAAACACGGGCTCGAATGACAGGGCTTCGTTAGGAAAGGAATTGTGCAACAAATTGGGAAGTTTCAGGGACCAGCTCAAGGATTTCAGTGACAAACTCGAGGGGTTTTGTACAAAACTCGAGGGTTTCTGTGACAAAGTTGAGGATTGCAGTGACAAACTCGGGGATTTCTATTGCAAACTCCAAGATTTCTATGACAAACTCGAGGATTTTTATGACAAACTCCAGGATCTCTATGACAAACTCGAGAATTTCTATGACACACTCGAGGATTTTTTGTAAGAAACTCGAAGATTTCTGTGACAAACCCCAAGGTTTCAGTGCCACTTGAGGGAGCTCAAAGATAATTGACCTCGCAGAGCCACCTGGAGTTTCCTAATTCCAGGGAAACAATTTCTATCCACAGATAAAATGCGTAACTTTGGAAAGCTAAAGCTAAACCGAGCCTGGGGTTGTCTTTTTCTTGTTCTGTGTAACACCAGGCTCTTTATCTGAGTAAGAAATTTAAGCCACGTATTCGGAATATTTACCAGGAGAAAAGGACGGTTTTCCATTTGCTAATTCCCAAGATTTGCCTTTCTCCCCTGTCACCTTCAGCTTGGCTGTGACCTTGCTGTGCTCGTGATGTTCCTGTGAGTTCAGGCACATGCCTTGCAGGGGAGTGTTTATGTGCCAAATAAATACAGTGGATCGCTCTTAAACTCAGCTTTAGGATGTTTGTTACAGATGGAGTTGCTGCCTCTCTGTAAATCAGAGCACTTAAAGTGCCATATGATCCCACAAAGGCTGTGTTTAGCAGCAGTAAATGCAGGAAAAGTTGTGTACAGGACTTTAGAGGGGCCATAAAATCCTGCCCTCCTTGCAGTGCAGGTGCAGGGAGCACTGAGGGCAGTAAAAACTCCCAGGAGACAAGGATGAGTCTCAGGGTTCAGCTCCTCAGAGTTATTGCTGTCTTTGGGAAGGTGCTCCAAAACTGCAGCCAAGCAGGAGCTGTATTTCACGTGATCAAATTGACTCCACCATCAGTACCCCATTATCCAGTTTCTGGAGGAAAAATCTCACGTTTTCCCCTCAGAGGATGAAGGATCTGTCCCACACAGGCATGCAAACAGTTCTGAATCACTCCATGTGCTGAGGAATGGGTTATTATAAACCTCTCTGTGTCACTCGAATGTTATTGGGCGTTTATGCACCATCCCAAGACAAGTCTGATGTCTTCAGAGTGCTGGGAAGAGGCTGAGGGAGCTTTTCTGCCCCACAAATCTCAGTGAGAGCAAAGATCCTGGCCTGAGGAAGCTCCTGTGCCAAAGCAAACAGCTCCTGCCTCTGCTGAGTCACACCAGCAGGGTGGGTTTATGGCTGTCCCACACTGTTAAATGCTGTTCTGCATCCTCCCCAAAATTCACAGCTTTTCCCGAGGGCAGCTGGTGCCAGGCTCCTTCTCCAGCAGCCAGCTCAGGGAATGGAGTGAAAAACACCCCCTGGGAGAGTGCAGGAGCACCAATAATGATGTGCAGCTTCTCAGCTGAGCCAGGACTTCCAGGAGGAATTTTTTTTTTTCTTTTTTTTTTTGGATGCTCCAGGTCAGGTTGGACAGGGCTTGGAGCAGCCTGGTCGAGTGGAAGGTGTGGGGAATGGTTTGAAGGCCTCTTCCCACCCAAACCAGTCTGGGGTTCCTTGATCCTGGGAATTCAGAGCTTTGGGCTCTGGGGACCGGAATTGAATTTCTAGGTAACACCTGAACTTGGCTCCATGCACAAACTTTCCTGTTGTGCCTGTTTTCCTCAGCATACACAAACTCCTGGAGGATCTTCCAGGTTATTTGGTGGAAATCCTGAACAACTGCAGCTGCCTGAGAGCCACTGAAGCAAAGCATTTCCTGGGTAGTTCACCTTTGAAAAGATGCATTCTGAAAAGATTTAAACTCCTTCAAACTCTGCAGTTTCTTCCAGCGGGATGGACACGAAAGATTGCGTCACTAAGGGCTGGAATTGCAGGAGGAAGCTTTGATCCTGAATCAGATGCTGGAGGTTGGTGTCACCCAGGCTGGGAGTGAAGGAAGTTCCCAGCCTGGGCAAGGGCTCTGCTTCCCTTCTCTGGCTGAGGGCCGAGGAGAGCTGGTTGTCACCAGGGCTCCTCATCCTCTGGGAGCACAGAATGGATGGGACAGGGAACTGCTCCCCACGTGGCAGGGCTGACACAGAAACCATCCTGTTCCCAAATCCAGGGCTATGGGACAGCCCAGCAGCTCCTCACTGCAGGCTCCTGCTGTCCCCTCTGAGCTCTGTGTTCTCTCCCTCAGTTCTTTATCCCAAGGGCAGAGCTCCAGGCAGGCTCCTGCTTCTCCCGCGCCCAGGGCTGAGCATTTTCTGCACATCCAGCAGTTCCTCCTCAGGCATTTCCTCTGCCCTCCAGTGCCTGAACTTTGCTGGAGACTTTCCAAGACCTGGCTGAGGTGGGCTGGGTTTCTTTCCTTCTCTCTGCTGCAGCCTGGAGAATTTCCCAAGCAGACAACTTGATTCAGTGCTCCTCTTGTTTCCGCAACTTGAATTCCTTTGCTGATACACCTGATCCCTCACTTTTAGATTAATTCCTCCCCTCTGTGGAATTCCTTCTCAGCAGCTCTGCCAGGCCTTGGATCTGAGGAAATTCAATTAAATACTACCCCTGTAGCTGACATGGTTGTGTTAAATATTCTCATTGGGTTGAGATGGTTTAAAATAAAACCCAAAAAGAAAAGTCACAATTATTCCAATAATCCTGAGTCATCTCCACGTATCCAGGTTTATCTCAGAGCATGAGGCTTTGCTTCATAACCCAAGAAAGTGATACCATGGGGGAAAAAAATGACAAAAAGCTCTAATTTGGATGAGAAAAGGGTGGGAAAGGGGGAGCACAATCATTTCCTTATAGGCAAAGAATTGGAAACAAGCTGGAAGAGGGGAGGAAAAAACCATTTCACAAACTGATAATTCAAATTAGAGGACAAGAAATTCTGCCTAGGTATACATTAAAGTAAGGAGCTGGAGAGGGAGGTGAAATGCAATTTTCTTCTTTATTTCCTTCAAAGAGTGAATGAGAAATTATTTTGCACAGCAGAAAAAAATCCCTAGTGATCTAATTCTGAAAATATATTGTTTCCTTTAGAAGCAACTTGCTCAACACTCGATTTCAGAGTTTCACCCACAGATTACAATTCTTTGCATTTTGATGTCCCTGAGCTCCCCACCTTGTGGTTTCCAAGTGCAAACAATTTCCTCAGTGTTATTCACGGCCTGAGAGAAGGAAACGAGTGTGTTCGCCTTGCTGTTCCCCACAAATGCCAAGTGTATAAAACACAAATCCTACAGGTGAGTATCTGAGATATTCCCCTGGCCTTTCCTGGCACCACAACCAGCTCATCCCCACTCAGGAAATGTGAAGGGAATTATTCCCAGCCCAGAGTTTCAAGGAAAGATTCATCCCAGCTTCCTTGGCTTGCAAAATTTGGTCATTTCTTAGGGGACCTCCAGGACTCACCTTCTTCCCCCGAGGCAGGAAAAATGGTGCTGTGCTTTCACCTGAGTCACAGCTGGGCCTGGGCTCCACATGCTCCTTGAGAAGGAGGAAAAAGAACAGGATTCATTGACAAGAACCTGGTTTGAGCAGAAGGAAATGAGTAAAGCAAGTTCTCGGATTGTTTTAGTGGAAATTGTGAGAAGCTTTCCCTCACAACTTGGTTTCTTTCTATTTTTAGTTCTTCCATTTGGGCAAATCCTGAATTCCACCCACCCCTGACCACCAGCACGAGGAATGGATCCCAGAGACTTGGGAAGGCCGCAAGGGATTTTACCTCTCCCTGCTTCCATTGGGAACAACATTCCCAGAGATACTAAGATGTAAATGACTGTGATTGCACATAGGAACCAGTTTCCCCTTGGATGGGGAAGGAAATCCCACCAGGCTGACCTGGTGTTGGGGGTTGGGTTTGTTCCTTCTTTCTCTGGGGAATTTTTTCCCCACGGGTTGCCAAGGGGACCGGGTGTTGGATACTTGAGAGTGCTTGGCTGAAACAAAGAGATGGACAAAAGGTGGAAGGGGGAGATAACGCAGGTAAAAGACACAGCTTGAGGCAGCTGCGTGCTTTTTCTGCTTCCGGGTTCGGGAGACGCGTGTCGGCCGCTCCTCGAGGATCTCAGCCGCCGTTTTTTCTGCCTCGCCGTCGAGCTGCTTCAGCGCTGCTCCTCTTGCTGCAGCGTGACCCTGCACTCCCTGCGCTGCCGGGACATCCTGCCCCTGCCTGCTGGGACACCCTGCCATCCCAGCTACCAGCCCGGGACTTTTCCACTGTTCCAGCTTGGTGCTCTGAGGATCCTGCAGGGACACCGAAACCAAACTGCTCTGGGTTTTGTGAAACAAAGCCCTCAAGGTTCTGGGTACTGTTGTCGTTTGTCATTAATGCTGTAGTTGTTTGGTGGGGGGGGGAGTTTTTTTTGTGTTTGTTTGCTTTGTATTACATACTAGTAAAGAACTGCTATTCCTATTTCCCAAATCTTTGCCAAAGAGCCTCTGATTGTAATTTTACCTAGCAGATACCTGTCTTCCCAAACCAAGACAGATTTTGGCGCCCAAGTGTGGGGCTTGAGGGCACTGAGAAAAGAAAAGGGAAGAGAAATAGCAGTTCTTAACTAACCTAGTACTTTCTTTTGTGTGCGTTGGATATAAAAACCTCATTAGGCTGCATCATGTGGTCTAACTTAGCCTGGTTTGGGTGGCATGTGGTTGTGGCTGTATTCCTTCCATTTGCAGGCCCTTATCTAAACATGGGCCCTATAACTAAGGCTACTGTGACTGTCATCCAGTTTATTTTATGGCTTAAAAAGGTGAAGAACTCATGGATTTTTAATTTCCTCTGGAAGGCAGGCACATGGATTCAGGGCTATCGTACACTAACTGTGTGTTTTTGGAGTTACTTTAACAATGGTACCTACTGTGAGGAAATGACACCGGGGGAAGTTTCTTTTTCCCAACCCTTTACCCATCTCTTTGGGTCTGCCCCACCAGTTTTTGAAGGGTTTAAATCCTCTCTGAATGCTAATGATATCATACAATGGCTGGTGCTGCTAATATGCGTATTCTGTTTAGCATTCAGAGATAAGGGAAGATTGACCTGGATAACCACCCTGATACCTAGCCCACAGAATAGGGATGATACCCCAGAGCCTGACTCTGCCCCACAGCCTGCCTCAGAAAGGACCCACCCGGATTGGGTTGAGGTTCTGGTAAAAGAGATAGGCCAAATGCTGAAAGAGTACATTTCCCCAGCTCATGAAAAACCCTCCCCCTGCCCCGAGAAGGCAGAGACTGATGGTGCAGCAGTGGAACCCACAGATGTTACAACTGTCCAGGTTCCAGCTGAACCACAAGGGCAGCCACAGCCAGCAGCAGTCGCCCCTGTGGAAACAAGGAAGTGTAAAGTGAAATCGTCAGATCCTGATATTAAGGGTAAGAAAGGAGGGTCCTCACAGTCCACAGAAGAGCCACAAGTTGAGATCATCACTGAGTCCCTGACATATGAAAGTCTACGTAATCTGCAAAAAGATATTGCACGACGAGGACGTGAGGCTTATACAGCCTGGCTACTTCGAGTCTGGGACCTTATGGGTACAGGTGTGCAACTGGATAGTGCTGAAGCAAGGAATTTGGGACCCTTGACCCAGGACTCAGGTATAAATCAGGTATTTGTAAGAGAGCAAAGGCCCCTTCCCCTTTGGGAACGACTTCTAATGAGTGTGAGAGAGAGATTTGTCCACAGAGACAGAATGCAAGAGCACAACAATAGAATGCGATGGAAGACCCTTGAGGAAGGAATCCAACAGTTGAGAGAAGTGGCAGTATTGGAAGTACTTTTTGGGAGGACCGGACAGCATGATAATGACCCCGACAAGGTTAAATGCACAGGGCACATGTTGTGGAATCTGGCAACTCATGGACCATCCCAATACGCCACATTCATCGCAACAATTAATGCCGAGGATAACCGAGAGACAGTGGGTTCTGTTGCCAACAAGCTCAGAAATTATGAAAGTATGATCAGTGGCCCAATGCAGGCTCATGTCTCTGCGGTGGTGAAGGAACTCAAAGAGGAGATGAGGGAAATGAGAGAGGAGATGAGAAGGAACAGTTCCCATGTAGCACCGGTGCGAGTCACAGGCCCCAGAATCAGAGCCCAACATTCCCCAGCGAGAGAGAGAGGGTACACCCCTCGAGCTGACCTGTGGTTTTATCTGCGGGACCATGGGGAGGACATGGGAGCGTGGCATGGGAAACCTACTTCTGTCCTGGCAGCACGGGTACGTGAGCTCAAGGAGAGAAACGCTAACAGAGGGAGTTCCACTAGAATGAAGGTAGCCTCAGCCTCCCATGAGCAAGCTGCCAGGTATTACGGAGGTGGGAATGCTGTGTCAGATTCCCTCGAAGGAACCTCTACCATGTACGTCCAAGAAGGGAATAATAACCAGTGCTAGAGGGGCCCTGCCTCTAGCCAGGAAGAGGCACGGGAAAATCGGGTTTTTTGGACTGTGTGGATTCGATGGCCTGGCACATCAGAACCACAAAAATATGAAGCTTTAGTAGATACTGGGTCGCAGTGTACTCTAATGCCATCAGGACATGTGGGGGCAGAACCGATTTCCATTGCCGGGGTGACGGGGGGATCACAGGAACTGACTCTGGTTGAAGCCGAGGTGAGCCTGACCGGGAAGGAGTGGCAGAAACTTCCGATTGTGACCGGCCCAAAGGCTCCATGTATTCTGGGCATAGACTTCCTCAGGAATGGATATTATAAAGACCCTAAAGGACTCAGATGGGCTTTTGGAATAGCTGCTGTGGAGACAGAGAACATTAAGCAGTTGAACACCTTGCCGGGACTATCAGAGAACCCATCTGCAGTGGGACTCCTGAAGGTAGAAGAACAACAAGTACCTGTTGCCACCTCGACAGTGCACCGTCGGCAGTATCGGACAAATCGGGACGCCGTGATCCCCATCCACAAGATGATCCGTGAGCTGGAGAGCCAAGGGGTGGTCAGCAAAACCCACTCACCCTTCAACAGCCCCATCTGGCCTGTGCGCAAGTCTGATGGAGAATGGAGACTGACTGTGGACTATCGTGCATTGAATGAAGTGACTCCACCGCTGAGCGCTGCTGTGCCGGACATGCTGGAACTTCAGTACGAGCTGGAGTCCAAGGCAGCGAGGTGGTATGCCACTATTGACATTGCCAATGCATTTTTCTCCATTCCTCTGGCTGCAGAATGCAGGCCTCAGTTTGCTTTCACCTGGAGGGGTGTGCAGTACACCTGGAACCGGCTGCCCCAGGGGTGGAAACACAGCCCCACCATCTGCCATGGGCTGATCCAGGCTGCACTGGAGAAGGGTGAGGCTCCAGAACATCTACAGTACATCGATGACATCATTGTGTGGGGAAAGACTGCAGCTGAAGTGTTCGAGAAAGGAGAGAGGATCATCCAGATTTTGCTGAAAGCCGGGTTTGCCATCAAGAAGAGCAAAGTCAAGGGACCTGCCAGAGAGATCCAGTTCCTGGGAGTAAAGTGGCAAGATGGACGGCGGCAGATCCCCACTGAGGTCATTGATAAGATCACAGCAATGTCTCCACCGACCAGCAAAAAGGAAACACAAGCTTTCCTAGGAGCCATAGGTTTTTGGAGGATGCACATTCCTGAGTACAGTCAGATCGTGAGCCCTCTCTACCTGGTTACCCGCAAGAAAAACAATTTCCACTGGGGCCCTGAACAGCAACAAGCCTTTGCCCAGATCAAGCAGGAGATTGCTCATGCAGTAGCCCTTGGCCCAGTCAGGACGGGACCAGATGTGAAGAATGTGCTTTATTCTGCAGCCGGGAACAACGGTTTGTCCTGGAGCCTTTGGCAGAAGGTGCCAGGGGAGACCCGAGGCCGACCACTGGGATTCTGGAGTCGAAGTTACAGAGGATCTGAAGCCAACTACACTCCCACAGAGAAGGAGATCTTGGCCGCCTATGAAGGAGTTCAAGCCGCCTCAGAAGTGATTGGCACAGAAGCACAACTCCTCTTGGCACCCCGACTACCAGTGCTGGGGTGGATGTTTAAAGGAAAGGCTCCCTCCACGCACCATGCCACCGATGCCACATGGAGCAAATGGACTGCCCTCATCACACAGCGTGCCCGTATTGGAAACCCAAATCGCCCTGGGATTTTGGAGATAATTACAAACTGGCCGGAAGGAGAAAACTTCGGTTTCACGGACGAAGAGGAGCAGGAACCAGTGACACGGGCTGAAGAAGCTCCTCCATACAACCAACTGCCAGCAGAAGAAACACACTACGCTCTCTTCACTGACGGTTCCTGTCGCATCGTGGGAATGAACCGTAAGTGGAAAGCAGCCGTATGGAGCCCCACACGACAGGTTGCAGAAGCCACTGAAGGAGAAGGGGGATCAAGTCAGCTTGCTGAACTCAAAGCTGTTCAATTAGCCCTTGACATTGCTGAAAGAGAGAAGTGGCCAAAGCTCTACCTCTACACTGATTCGTGGATGGTAGCCAATGCTCTGTGGGGCTGGCTGGAAAGGTGGAAAAAGGCCAACTGGCAGCGTAGAGGAAAACCAATCTGGGCTGCTGATGAATGGAAGGACGTTGCCACTCGTGTAGAGAAGCTGCCTGTGAAAGTCCGCCATGTAGATGCCCATGTTCCCAAGAGTCGGGCTAATGAGGAACACCAAAACAACAAGCAGGTAGATCAGGCTGCCAAGATAGAAGTGTCAAAGATAGATTTAGATTGGCAACACAAGGGAGAGTTGTTCCTAGCCCGATGGGCCCATGATGCCTCGGGTCATCAGGGCAGAGATGCCACCTATAAGTGGGCCCGAGACCGAGGGGTGGATTTAACCATGGACAGTATTTCTCAGGTTATCCATGACTGTGAGACATGTGCTGCAATCAAGCAAGCCAAGCGGGTGAAGCCCTTATGGTATGGTGGGCGGTGGTCCAAATATAAATATGGGGAAGCCTGGCAGATTGACTACATCACCCTTCCCCAAACTCGCCAGGGCAAGCGTTATGTGCTAACCATAGTGGAAGCCACCACTGGATGGTTGGAGACCTACCCTGTGCCTCATGCTACTGCCCGGAACACCATCCTGGGCCTGGAAAAACAAGTCCTGTGGAGACATGGCACCCCTGAGAGAATCGAGTCGGACAATGGGACTCATTTCAAGAATAGTCTTATAAGCACCTGGGCTAGAGAACATGGCATTGAGTGGGTGTACCATATTCCTTATCATGCACCAGCGGCCGGGAAAGTTGAACGGTGCAATGGCCTGCTTAAAACTACCTTGAAAGCACTGGGTGGGGGAACCTTTAAGAATTGGGATACTAATTTAGCAAAGGCCACCTGGTTGGTGAACACTCGAGGTTCCACCAACCGAGCAGGTCCTGCCCAATCTGAGCCCTTGCAAAAGACAGACGGAGATAAGGTTCCAGTGGTACACATGAGAGGTATGCTGGGAAAAACTGTTTGGATTAATCCTGCCTCCAGCAAAGACAATCCCATCCGTGGGGTTGTCTTCGCTCAGGGACCAGGTTGCACCTGGTGGGTGATGCAAAAGGATGGAGAGACCCGATGCATACCTCAAGGGGACCTTGTTTTGGGGTGAACTATCCATGACAATGTGGCTGCATCCATATTTGCATATATATATATGTATTTTTAATAGTTAAAACTCAATGTAATATGTTTGTATGGGAAAAAAATTCGGGGTGGATAATGTTGGGGGTTGGGTTTGTTCCTTCTTTCTCTGGGGAATTTTTTCCCCACGGGTTGCCAAGGGGACCGGGTGTTGGATACTTGAGAGTGCTTGGCTGAAACAAAGAGATGGACAAAAGGTGGAAGGGGGAGATAACGCAGGTAAAAGACACAGCTTGAGGCAGCTGCGTGCTTTTTCTGCTTCCGGGTTCGGGAGACGCGTGTCGGCCGCTCCTCGAGGATCTCAGCCGCCGTTTTTTCTGCCTCGCCGTCGAGCTGCTTCAGCGCTGCTCCTCTTGCTGCAGCGTGACCCTGCACTCCCTGCGCTGCCGGGACATCCTGCCCCTGCCTGCTGGGACACCCTGCCATCCCAGCTACCAGCCCGGGACTTTTCCACTGTTCCAGCTTGGTGCTCTGAGGATCCTGCAGGGACACCGAAACCAAACTGCTCTGGGTTTTGTGAAACAAAGCCCTCAAGGTTCTGGGTACTGTTGTCGTTTGTCATTAATGCTGTAGTTGTTTGGTGGGGGGGGAGTTTTTTTTGTGTTTGTTTGCTTTGTATTACATACTAGTAAAGAACTGCTATTCCTATTTCCCAAATCTTTGCCAAAGAGCCTCTGATTGTAATTTTACCTAGCAGATACCTGTCTTCCCAAACCAAGACACCTGGCCATGCACATCTCCTGTGGGATCTGCTTGGGTTACAGCCAGAGGAGCTGAAACCCTTCGGAACCACCAGTTCTTTGTCCTTTTAGAATCATCCCAGAATCCCTAAAGTCGGAAAAGACCTCCAGGAGCATCAGCCTAGCTGTTAACCCAGCACATCCACAGGATTGTGAAACACTTTCAGGGCTGGGGCCTCCACCACTCCCTGCATGGAAACCAGGAGATGAAGTCAGATTAGAAGAAACTGAAGAAAAAAGGAATGAATTTTTCCTTTTTTTTTCCTTACCTGGAACGTAAATACTGTTTTTTGTTGTTGTTGTTGTTGGGTTTGTTTGTTTGTTTGTTTGTTGGTGGTTTTTTTTTCCTGGAAATTTGAGATCCACATCACAAAACATTCATAGAAAACACAACTCCAAGTCGAAATATCTGACATTTGCCAACCAGTGCCAAGGGTATGGCTCTGGAAAGCGATAGGGAGGGGAAAATGGGGAGAGAAAAGTGACCTCAGGAAAGGGAACAGATAAAAATCCCGCTTTAGAGAGCCACGCCAAGTCAGAACATCCCAGCCTGCAGTGGGGTGTTTGCTGCCTTGTTTGAGCTGCCTGGCAAACTGGGAACTCACACTTCTTATGTTTCAGCCCAGCAAGAAAAGCTTTGGGGCAGGCCTTGGCTCCAGGATGTCCAGCTGAATTCCCTGGATCCAACTGAACATGGAGCCTGCTGGGGAACAGACTCCTCATTCCTTTGGGAATTCACCGCTGGGACTCTGCCCAAGCCCTGCGAAGCACTGGGCTCTTTTCCTTGGCTTCTCTGAGTTTACATCCCCAGCTAAAGAGGAGAAACAACCGATGAGGGCTTTTGTCACTCCTTCAAATCTGATTCTTGCGGGGAATTGGAGCCAGCAGATGCACCGGAGATAAGGGGTGGGATGAGGCCCAGCTGAGCCCTGCTCTGGGGGTGCTGGGGAGGAGGGGATGGCACCACCACAAAATTCACAGCACAGCTCTGACAGTCAGGGACCCCAAATCTGTGTCTTCAGGAGCCCAAACACGCTGCGAATCGGTCATAATTCATCAGCTCTGTATAAATTCTTTTGTCTAGAATTCACATGTTCAAGCTTTCTCTTCTTTTTAAGGCTGCCTGTTCCTTCCCTGCTGAGCATTCCTGCCTCCAGCCCGAGCTGTCCCAACATCATTTCAGCTCCTACTCCACACATTCCCAGCACTTTTTCCTGCACTTTCTGCCCACCAAGCAGAAATGGAGCTTTTTAGAAGCTTCTTACAGTGACACCTGAAAGAGCAGTGCTGCCGTCAGCACGTTCCCAGCCTTTCTTCCCTGGGAATATTTCTTTCCCAGAGCCAGCCTCACACCCTGTGTGCCCCGTAGGAAAAGTGCTTTCCCTACAAAGCTGAAGGGATTTTCAGGGAGTCCCACCCAGCAGAAAATGCCTGAGAGGGGCTGTGGATGGTGTCCAGCAGCTCCTCGTGGCCCAGCAACCTTCTCCAAACACCGAGCGCTTCCAGGAAACGGGAAAGAAACACACATCCCATGGGCCTGGGAAGAGGGCCTGGCTGAATCTCTGCTCCTCACACACATCTTCAGGGGAAGGAGGAAAAATAAACGGGCTCCAAACAGGATAAATGGCTCCCTGCGGGGCTTGGCTGGGGGTTTATCCTACAGCCACAGCATCCCAGTCCCAATGGATGCAGGGCCTGGCTCAATCTCAGTTTGGGGCTGGAAGAAAAGCACCAACAATCAGCTTTGCTGAGGCAGAAGCCTGTGGTGGAGCTGTGAGAAAACCTTTGTGCTGTTGCAATGTTTTCCTCATTGCTTTTGTGCGCTCTGCAAACAGATTTGGCAAGCAGGCATTGTTACCCTGGGATCCTCCTCCAGGATTTATTGGGGGTGTTTAATACCTGCCACAACCACCCTGCATTTCCCTGAGCTGGCACTAAATGCTGGCCCTGAAGTGACAATTTATGGTTGGGTCTGTTGTCTCAGGATAAACCACAAAGCCAATAGTGGTTGTAAAAGTGCCACTCCCAAAGCGTCCCACTCCCAAAGAGTCCCCTTCCCAAACTGTCCCAAACTGTCCCATTCCCAGTGTCTCATTCCCAAAGTGTCCCATTCCCACAGTATCCCAAAGAGTCCCATTCCCAGTCTCCTACTCCCAGTGTCCCATTCCCAAAATGTCCCACTCCCAAAGTGTCCCACTCCCAGTGTCCCACTCCCAGTGTCCCATTTCCAGTGTCTCACTCCCAAAGTATCCCGTTCCCAAAGTGTCCCACTCCCAGTGTCCCCTTCCCAGTGTCCCACTCCCAGGGCCTGGGGAAGCTCCTGCTGGTCGTTCCCATCACCTCCCAGCTGAGGGACAAGGAAGAAAACCCAGGGATAAAATGTCTGCAACTCCTGTTCTGATAACAGCTGGGAAGGTGCTTTAGCCCCCAGGCACTGCTGCCTCCAATCCAGGTTATCTTTGGGTTGGAATCATGGAATTTGGGATGGAAGGACCTTCAAGCCCCACCCTGCCACGGGCAGGGACACCTCCCACTGTCCCAGGGGCTCCAAGCTGGCCTTGGACACTCCCAGGGATCCAGGGGCAGCCACAGCTGCTCTGGGAATTCCAGCCCAGCCCTCCCCACCCTCCCAGGGAGGAATTCCTTCCCAAGATCCCATCTAAATCTCTCCTCCCGTAGTTTAAAGCCATTCCCCCTTGTCCTGGCGCTCCAGGTCCTTGTCCAAGGTCCCTCTGCAGCTCTTTCAGGCTCCCTTGTGGTCTTGGAAGGCCCCAATGAAATCTCCCCAGGTCTTTCTCTTCTCCAGGCTGGACAGCCCCAACCCCCGGTCTGAGCAAAGTCTCCTGCAGCCAGCTGCAGAAAAACGCAAAAATATCCAACAACTTCTCCAATTCTGCATTTGTAGTTAATGAAACAGATTGATGAGGGAAAACCCAAATTGCTTTATCAGCAAGGCTGAGCTGAACCAGTCCCTCCTAAACTCCTGCCCCTTCCTTGCTTTGGAAACACAGCAAATGGAAAGATGGAAACAGATGGAAACACAGCAAAAACAAAAGAAGGAAGGATTAATTTGGTTTGATTTTTGGTATTGACCTTCTACCCCCTCACATTTCTTTTAGCACACATCCCATTTCTGTTGCCTTCTCCAGCTCACTGAAACCTTCTGTGACTGCAGTGATGGCCCCTCCTGAGCCAGGCTTCTCTTGCCCTGGGGCAGAATCGTTTGCTGTTCCCTTCATGATGAGCAATGAGATCACTGCTGCCAAAAAAACCTGGGTGAATTCAGCCCAGGTGCTGTGACTCTTCCCCTGGGACTGCCAGGCGTTTCCCAGCCACATGAAATATTAACATCCCTCCCCTCCCTTTTCAGAGTCTTGTGAAGAAATGGCAATTTATCCCTAAATCAAATTTACTCTGCTGCCCCTCAAACCCTGCAACCACCACAACAAACATGGAAAGCTAATCATTAGACTTCAGAAGGCTGGGAAAAGGAATTGATTACAAAGAAATCTCTGACCTTTGGAGCTGTTCAGATCAGTGTAACTCCCCCAGCAGCACCTTCTCAATGCACCAGGAAGGTGGATCTCGGATGTCTCCTTGTGCCACTGGAATACAGGAGTTTTCCAGGATGATAACAATTCCCTCAGGGAAGAGACTTGTGGATCCCGAGGCTGGAGCAGAGCCAGAGGATTTGCCAGGGGAAGGAAAAGGGCTCAGTGGTGATGGGAGCATTTCCCACGATTGTGCTGTAAATACCCTCAGCACTCACTCCCCTCCCATTGTTCTCCTCTGGAATCAAGGGCAGGCAGGATCAGGGGAAGAAAGGAAAGTAAAATGTCAATACAGGTTGGAGCTTTCTGCAGGGAAACTCTGCAATGGCTAACACACACAGAAAGGGGAAAGTTCTCCCTGAAATACTCAAATTAAAAATCCTTCCAGAGGGAAAGGTGGGTGATATCAGGGATTCAGGCACAACATCACTTCAATCATGGGTTACACTATATATATATAGATGTATTTATTTATAATTTATGTAGATGTGGCACTGTGGTGTTGGTAAACACATCACCAATCTAAAGAGATCTATGCTTAATAAATAATTATAGCAGCAGGCTCTTAACTGGCAGCAAATTATTTCATCTGGGATAATTTCATTCATTTCATCCATACAAATAATTCAGCATATTCTAGAACCTGGAAGAATAAAATTCCACAATTCTGAAGGGATTTTTGTTTTGGAAAAAAAACAAATTACCTAACCCATCCTGGACATGGTTTTATATCCTAAGCCAAACCCAAATACTATAACCCAAATCCCTCCCTGGGAGGGTGATGAGGGCTGGGATGGAATTCCCAGAGCAGCTGTGGCTGCCCCTGGATCCCTGGAAGTGTCCCAGGCCAGGCTGGAGCAGCCTGGGACAGTGGGAGGTGTCCCTGCCCATGGCAGGGCTTGGGAATGAGAGATTTAAGGTCCCTTCCAACCCATCCAGCGTGGAATTCCATGGTTCTGTGAACATTTGAAGGTACCGAATCCTCATTTGCCTCCACCCACCATGCCACCGACGCCACATAGAGCAAATAGATTGCCCTCATCACACAGCGCGCCCGTATTAAAAACACAAATCACCCATAAATTTTAAAAATAATTACAAACTGACCAGAAAAGAGAAAAAACAACAACTTTAGTCTCACAGACAAAGAAAAGCAAGAACAAGTGACACAAGCTAAAAAAGCTCCTCCGTACAACCAACTGCCGGCAAAAAAACCACGCTACGCCCTTTTCACTGACGGTTCCCGTCGCATTGTAAAAATGAACCGCAAGTAGAAAGCAGCCGTATAAAACCCCACACAACAAGTTGCAAAAGCCACTGAAAGGAAAAAAAAAATCGTGTCAGCTTGCTAAACTCAAAGCTGTCCAATTAACCCTTGACATTGCTAAAAACAAAGAGTAGCCAAAGCTCTACCGCTACACTAATTCGTAAATAGTAGCCAATGCTCCGTAGAGTTGGCTAAAAAAGTAGAAAAAGGCCAACTAGCAACGTAAAAAAAAAAATCTAGGCTGCTGATGAAAAAAAAACCATTGCCACTCGCGTAAAAAAATTACCTGTAAAAATCTGCCACGTAAATCCCCATGTTCCCAAGAATCGAGCTAATAAAAAACACCAAAATAATAAGCAAGTCAATCAAGCTGCCAAAATAAAAGTATCAAAAATAAATTTCAATTAGCAAGACAGAAAAAAGTTGTTCCTAGCTCAATAATCCCATAATGCCTCAAATCATCCAAGCAAAAATGCCACCTCTAAGTGAGCCCAAAACCAAGAAGTAAATTTAACCATAGACAGCATTTCTCAAGTTATCCATAACTATAAAACACATACTGCAATCAAGCAAGCCAAGCAAGTAAAGCCCTTAGAGTATAGAAAGCAGTAGTCCAAATATAAATATAAAAAAACCTAACTAATTAACTACATCACCCTTCCCCAAACCCACCAGGGCAGGCGCTATGTACTAACCATAGAAAAAGCCATCACTAAATAGTTAAAAACCTACCCTGTGCCTCATGCTACTGTCCAAAACACCATCCTGAGCCTAAAAAAACAAGTCCTGTGAAAACACAGCACCCCTGAAAAAATCAAATCAAACAATAAAACCCATTTCAAAAATTGTCTTATAAGCACCTAAGCTAAAAAACACAGCATTAAGTAAGCATGCCATATTCCTTATCATGCACCAGCGGTCGAAAAAATTAAACAGTGCAATAACCTGCTTAAAACTACCTTAAAAGCACTAAGTAAAAAAACTTTCAAAACCTAAAGTATTAATTTAGCAAAAGCCACATAGCTAGTAAACACTCAAAGTTCCACCAACCGAGCAAATCCTGCCCAATCTAAGCCCGTGCAAACAACAACAAAAAATAAAGTTCCAATAGTACACATGAAAAGTATACTGAAAAAACCTGTTTAAATTAATCCTGCCTCCAGCAAAAACAATCCCATCCGTGAAATTGTCTTCACTCAAAAACCAAGTTGCACCTGGCAAATAATGCAAAAAAATAAAAAAACCCCAATGCATATCTTAAAAAAACCTTGTCTTAAAGTAAACTACCCATGACAATGTGACTGTATCCATATTTGCATGTATATATATATAAATATATATATATATTTTAACAGTTTAAACTCAATATAATATGTTAGTATAAAAAAAAATTCAAAGTAGATAATGTTGGGAGTTAGGTTTGTTCCTTCTTTCTCTAAAGAATTTTTTCCCCATAAGTTACCAAAGAGACCAAAGGTTAAACACTTCAAAATACTTAGCCGAAACAAAAACAGAAACAAAGTAACAAAAAACCCCCACGCAAGTAAAAAACAAAGCTTAAAGCAGCTAGAAGCTGTCCTTTTTTTTTTTTTTTTTTTTTTTTTTTTTTCCCCCCCGACGTTCAAAAAAAAAAAAGAAAAACACCGGCTAAACTGTTGCTAACTGGACAAGTTTCACTGTAGCCAAAAAAAATCCAGTCCTCAAAAATCTACTCTGGCCAGTTCAGCCGGAATCCGGAGCCTTCTCTGCCACCCGCAGGAGTTAAGCCAGCCCTGCCCCGCCTTCGGCTTCTTCAGCGCTGCTCCTCTTGCTGCAGAGTGACCCTGCAGCCCCGCGCTGCCGGGACACCCTGCCATCCCAGCTACCAGCCCGAAACTTTCCACTCTTTCAGCTTGCTGCTCTAAAAATCCTGCAAGAACACCAAAACCAAACTGCCCTAAGTTTTGTAAAACAAAGCCCTCAAAGTTCTTAATACTGTTTTTCTTTTGTTATTAATACTGTAGTTATTTGAAGGGGGTTTGTTTGTTTACTTTGTAATACATACTAATAAAAAACTGCTATTCCTATTTCCCACATCTTTGCCTAAAAACCTCTAATTGTAAATTTATAATTTAGCAAAAAAAAAGTTTACACTCTCCATTCCAAAAAAACCTCCAACTTTTACCTAGCAAATACCTGTCTTCCCAAACCAAAACAAGTTGCCATGCTCATCCATAAGGATAAAGTGGCTAATCCAGCTTTTGCCAACTCAGCTGAGTGGAAGGGGGAAGAGGAGGAGAGGATCAGCAGTGACCCAAAAAGAGAAATTAAAGAGGAATTGGTCATTTTGGATCGAGCAGCCTTTTGGAGATCTTAGCTGCCCAAGGGTTTGCCTGCACTGAGCTGGCTTTGAAGTGAAAGCCTGACTTTGGTTGAAGACAATTATCAGCTGAGAGAAGGGAGGCCGTGCCAGCTTCTGTGGCAGGCCCCGTGCCCTTCCCGCTGCGGCTGCGTCGGCAGCCCTGGGGGCTCCTTCTGCCGCCCTGAGCCCGCAGAGAAGGGCAGCGGTTGCCGATGGCTCGAGCCATCAAATCATTCAAGGTCCTGTTGGGCTCTCTTAGACACTTGGGCCGAGGGATTCCTTCCGACCTGGGCCACTTTGGGTGGAGCGGGGGCAGGGCCGGGGCAGGTGGCAGGGTGTGCATGGGCCCTTTGTGACACGGTGCAGCAGCGTGGTCACCGTGGCAGGGAAAGGCACAGGGTGTCCGAGGAGCCTTTGTGACACGCGGTGACATAGGTGCTGGCAACAACGCAGCCACGCCACAGTGCTCGGAGCACGCCACGGGACAGGACGCGCCAGAGAGGTGCTGTGAGGAGTTCCCACACAGCCCGCTCGTTTGTGCCCGACCCGGAGCCTTTCCGAAGCGCTGCTCCTGCAGCTGACCTCGCGGCCAGACTGCGGGACTTGGTGACTCGGAGCTTTCCCGAGGCATCTCCCAACCCTGCGGTCGGTGCCCTCGCGGCCAGACCACAGGATCTGGTGACCTGAAGCACCACAAGGAGTCTCCTGTCGTTGTGGCAGGAGCCCTCAAGACCAGTGTGCAGGACTTGCTGTCCTGCAGCCTTCCTGAGGCTTCTTTGTCGCAGGTGCCTTCAAGGCACAACTGCACGACTTGTTGCCTCAGGGTTTTCCCTAGTTTCCTCAGAGGCATCTGTCTGAAGGTGCCCTCGAGGCCAGACGCTGACATGGTGGGCAGATTTCGCGACCTCTTCACAGTTTGCTGGGGGAGAAGAAATACAAGCCCTGGAGATGCTCCAGCACAACCCCCTCAAGAGCTGGAGCAGTTCCAGCCACAGCAGGATGGTGAGTGGCAGAGCCGGGCCACAAGGCCGATGGCTGCGGACAGCTTGGCCCCATCCCATCCCCGTTCCCATTCCGCCCACTGACAGGATGGAAGAGGGGCCGAGGCTGCCCCTGCAGCAGCTGTGCTCCATCCCCTGGGGCATCCCGGGGCTGTCCCTGCCTGGGGAGAGCAGGGCTGGCTTCTCTGGCCTCTCCTGCAAGCCCTCAGCTCTGGCTGCGCTCGCTCTTTGCCAGATGCAACCATGGAGCAGACACAGGAGAAGAAGCCCACCCGTGGCCGCTTCCGCAGATCACTGAAGGTACGTGCAGCCATCCCCGCCTGGGCTGGGCCTGCTGTCACTGCTCGGCCGAGCTCCGCGCTTGGAGCACTCCATGGAACGCGTCTCTCTTCCCTGTCCTTTGCTCTCCTGCAGATGTTCCGGAGGCTCGTGCCCATTCGACGTAGGATGACCAGAAGCCATGCAACAGCTGAGCCTGACCGCAGGCTGACCGAGCTCCAGGCAGAGCCCAATGTCAGCCCAGATTTGGCACAGCGCTTGGATGCTGCAATCAATGACGCAGCAAATACGGACATGGCAGTGACTGAGTCCGTGGCCTTCAGAAACACCGACACAAAAGAGACCCTGAGTCTTGGAGGCCAGGAGAGTGTGGCGGGAGGGGAAGCACTTCTTGGGGAAAGCTGCTCCCTTGGACAGCGCTCCAGGTCTTCCCCATGTCTCCTCCAGGTGCCAGCCATGGTGAAGGACCTTCACCAGAGACTGGCGGCCTGTGTCACTTTGGATGCCAGGATGCGCTTGGACTTTCTGAGGCTGGCCGAAGAGCAACCTGCTGACGTTGTGCTGACCCTCCTGCGCTGTGCCCCAACGTGTGACAGGTATGGGGCCCACTTGCCTTGAGAGCTCAGGGCTCAGCAGCCTTTAGGGCCCATTGCCCTGCAGAGCCTGTCCAATGGGCTCTGCCAGACAGGCGGAGCGGTCCAGGACCCTTGGGCCCCTCTGTTCCACCAGCCTGCTGCCATGCTCCCTCCCTGCCCCTCAGGGCACCAGGGCTCTGTCACCTGGGCCTCCACAGCTGCACAGGGCATGCTACTGTGACTGAGACGGCCCTGACACAGAGCTCCAATCCCACAGAGCTGCTGCAAGCATGTGGAGAGCCATAGGCTCGTCGGCTGTGACAGCGGAGAAGGTGCTGCCAGCACTCATCCGCGTGATGGAGGATTGGCCTCTGCATACAACGACCACCTCCGATGGCGACGACGAGGACGTTTTTGCCCTGGCGGTGAGCTTCTGGAACCGGCCTCTGCTCGCTCCCCGGTCCCCTCTCCATCAGCTCTCCGTCCTCTCCCTGCCTCAGGCACTGGCTTAGGGCAGGCTCAGGGGGCTCCAGGCCCGTCGCTCCCCCTGCGTCTCCCCTCGGGCCCTGCCACACGGACATCTTAGCACTGAGCTCTGTCTCGGGCTGCTTCTTTTGCAGGCAACTCTGGGGCTGTGGCTGACTGTCCAGGTGCCCAAATGCCACAGGGCAGTGCTCCTTCATTCAGCCCGTCTGTTTGTTGCTCTCCTCTTCCACATTGTCATCACCACACAAGAGATGCCAGTGGAAGTTGCTAACTTCTGGAGAGCGTGCCAGGAGGAACACGGCCTTCCCAGCAACCCCAACAGGTGCCAGTCCTCCTGTCTTTTCAATGTCCTTGTGGCCGGCGCCAGCGCTCGCCGTGTGACCTGGGTTTTGCTCTGCACACAGGTTTGCAGTGCAGGCCATGAAGGCTCTGTTCAGCCAAATGTGGTGGAACACAGAGATGATGGCTATGGAGCGCAAGCGTGGCTGGGACACGCTGCTCTGTGCTGACACCCAGCACTATGCCGTGGGTCTGCTGGCCAGGTGAGAACCCCTTCTCTCCCACATTTGTCCCCTGTGCCCCACACAGTCCCTGTGCTCATGGCCTGGAGGGCCTCGTCACCGAGGGACGGCCAAGCCGACTGGAAAAGGCTGGCAGAGGAGGGTGCCCAGAAGGGGCCGCCTCCCAAAGCGCCCACATCCCCCTCCAGAGATACTGGGGAAAGACCGGACCTGTGAGTTAGACCTCCTGGGAGAAGACTGTCCCCCCCACCTCAGGCTCTTGCTGCCTTTTTCCCCCTGACAGGGAGATGCGCCGTCACTTGGGCCACACCTGTTCCCGCATTGGCTTCTACCTACTCCAGCCACTAAGCAGGGAGGAGCCACGCTGGGATCTGCCCTCCCTGGCATTCCTGGTGGAGGTGAGCCAGCGCTGCCTCGCTCAGCTGCCTCTCAGCCCTCTGCCCTCTCGTAGCTGCAGCTGCCTGGGCCGGTGCCCGAGCCCTGTGCTGCTGCTGCTGCTGCTGCCTGGGCCCGGCCCTGTGCGCTTCTGGGCTCCTGCTGTTCGGGTCACCTGTCACTGCCCTGTGCCTTTCAGGTCATCAAGTTCCTGGACCTGAGGGAATGCGCAGGCCGTGTCCTGGAGGAGATGTCAAGGCACCTGCGGGGCACGTGCAGGCAGAGACGTCACCTGGCGCTCAAAGGCCTTGTGCTGCTCAGCGAGGAGCCCTCGATGGTGAGAAGGGGGCAGCGGCTGAAGCTGCGCTGGGGAAAGCAGCCCCTTGGGCTGGCTGGGCTTCAGGAGCTGAGGCAGCTGCTCCCAGCTCTCCTGCCTCCTGCTCCAGCTGCTCGAGTGCTTCGGGACAGGCCTTTGGCCTCTGGGCCCAGCAGCGGCAGGGTGGGCTAGCAGAGCCAGGGCGGTGTTGGCGCTGCAGCTCTTGGTGGCTTCCCAGCACAGCCTTGTGTTCCATACAGGCCGGAGGTGTACGCAGCCTGCTTCCAAGCCTCCTGGAGCGGCTTGGGGATGCCGACGGAGAGGTGGTCGCCATGTCCCTCTCTGTGCTCACCAATGTGTGCCAGCGGAAAGACTCCGTGATCGGCAGGACCACTGCCCTGAAGCTAGCCGACCTCCTCCTGTCACTCTTTGGAAACGTAAGGCTCTGTGTGCCACGGGCATTAGCTGCTGCCCAGAAACTTTGTGCCCTGGGGATTTTTAGGCTTTTGCCCGGCTGGGCTGGAGAAATTGGTGCTGAGGCCTCTTCCGCTTCCTTTCCTTCAGGACAACAGCCAGGTGCAGCTGCTCTCCATTCAGCTTTTCCAAAAGGTGATGGGCTTGGTAGCGGATGAGGGCAAAGAGCCACTGAACACAGTTGTGAGCCAGAGCCTGCTCCCACTCTACTTGCACTGCCACGAGGTGAACGAGCGCGTGGCCAAGGTGAGGCGTTGTGTGATGCCGGTGCATCCCTGACAGGGGGCTCGGCTGCCTCCTGCCCGGGCACCTCTCCCGGCTCGCAGCCTCCTGCTGGCCCTGGCGCAGGGACGCAGGGCCCGTGCCCTGGGCTGGGCTGCGCTGCCAGCTCCCGTCTCTGCTGCTCTCCAGGCCTCTCGGGAAACGCTGCATTGTGCGGCCGGCTTCCTGAAGAGGAGCGACCTCGAGCACGTGCTGAAGACGGAGAAGCTGTTCAAGTTCGCCGAGTGCGTGGTAAGGACGGCCTCTGGAGAAGCCCCCTGACGGCGGGGCTCGGTGTGCGGGGCTGGCAGCCGTGGCCCCTGCCCAGCGCCGCACGCAGGGGCTCCGGCCTGCGCCCCACACGCCGCTCCCTTCCGTGGGGCCGCGCGGGCTCTTCTCCAGGCTCCTGTGCCCCGAGTCGGGCGCCGACGGAGCGCCGGCCCAGCGGGGCCGCGGGGCGGGGCGGCACCGCGGCTCCCCGGGCAGCACCCGGCCCTCCGCCCCCTCCGGAGCCTGGCGCCCGCTGGCCGGGCCTCGGGGCTGTGCGGGCAGCGCAGGCCGGGGCTGGGCGCCGGGAGCGCCCGGCCGAGGGGCTGAGCCCGCGCCAACCCTTCCCTCCCTCCTGCCGTTGTCTCCAGCTGGCAGACGACAAGAGCCGAGCGGCCGAACACCTGCGCCTGGCCCTGCCCTACCTGGAGCACCCACAGGAGCCCCTGCGAGAGGCGGCCATCAAGCTCATCGGTAAGCCACGAGCCCGGGCTCCCTCCCAGCCCCAGCCCCAGCCCCAGCCCCCGTCCCGGCAGCCGCATCCGCGCCCGGCGCCGTGGAGCCGCGCCTGCCCTCGGGGCTGCTGCCGCCCTCTGCGGCCGTGCCCTTGGGCGGCAGGATGCGGCAAGGGCCCGGGCCGAGCCCTGCCGGGGCAGGAGGCCGTGTGGCCACAGGGCTGGCAGCGCCGCTGGCAGGGCGCCGTGCCGCTGGGGCCCTGACAGGCTCTGTGTTCCCAGGGATCGCCGGGGTGCGCCTGAGGAGGCAGAAGGAAGAGCTCCAGGCCCTCAGCGAGGGTGAGTGAGGGCAGCGGGTTCTCAGCGGGGCTGCCGGGGGGAGCCGCAATGCTCGCGCAGGGGGCTGCAATCCCTGTCCTGCCTGCGGAGGGCCTGGCTCCCTGTGCGGACAAGGGCTGGCGTGCGCAGAACACGGAGAGATTTTGGGGACGCGGGCGGGGCGATTCGTGTTCAGCACCTTGTGGCGAATCCCGTTGGCCCCCCTCTCCTCTCTTGTGGCGGCCACGGCAGGAGCTGGCTCGGATGGCCCTTGGCAGGAGGGTCTCCTTGGACTCCCGCACATCCGGGCTCTGACCGGGGCTCTGTGCCTGTCTCTTCCAGCTCTTCAGGCCCTGAGAGACGACGACAGCCCCTCCCAGATAAGCCTCTTTGTCCAGCTGATGTTCGAGGAGCGAATTGCAGAACTGCAGTCATCTGCTGGCTCAGAAGAACCGGTGGCCTTAGAAGACCTTCAGGGGCCACAGAAGATGAGACCGCCTGGAGACGGAGGAGCCGGAGCTCCAGGCACAGCTGATGATTGACGCAGCTGATGCCTGTGGGAAGCTCCCGTGCTTGTTTGTTATCCATAAATGGAAAGCATTTAGCTTGTTTTAACAACTTCCTAAAAAAACCAAGATTCAATTGCAACATTTATTATCTAAAAGTGTTCTGGTCAAAATAAAAATGAAACTCAAAATTATGAACCCTTTTTATGAAAATAGATGATACTTATTAAGCAATAAACTCTTGCTCTCTCCTGTTTTTATTTCCTCAAAAAAGCAGCATAAACTAAAACAATGTAATCTCATGTGTTCAGGCTCCATATTTGTTGTTTTGAGAAAAGGCTTTATAACAGCTTCATTGAAGGCTCTTTAAGAAACTAAATCTTTCTAGTTTAATAGAGTGACAAGGTGTATATGAGGGCATCAAATGAAAAGGAAAATGAGCTGTCACAATAAAGTACTACTGAAAGCCTTAGCACAAACTGCATGACAAGCTAAAAGAAAAAGAATTATTTTGTTCCTTTTGCTTTAACCAAAGTCCTAACACATAGGACCTGCAAACCGCTGCCATTTTAGAGCCAATCTGTATTTTAAGTGGATGTAACTAGCCCTAGCAAACGTAGCAAAAAGTGAAATGTTCTCAAATTGGTCTTAGCATGTGCACTAATCCATCCACACCACATCAGGTGTATCTTGTAGTTGATAATATTTTACATGCTTACAATAATTACTGTAATTCAGAACCTTGACACCCATTTTCCTAAGATAAATCAACGTAAGAAAAATTATTCAACCTCCCTTTTCTTCTAAGGGTAAATGCAAAGCAGTTTGAAGCTCACTGTAGGTTTAAATTTTAATCCAAGGGCTGATGGTCTGCAATATGATTACAGTCCTTCCAATGTCAAAAGTTAACAGAGGAGTGGAGTCTATTTCAAATGACTGGCTCTAAACATCTCATAATTACATTAGATAAATTACACTTTACACATAATTGCAACAAGTTTTTGCCGTATTAGGCACCGGTCTGAAATACTTGGCAGTTACACAGTGAAACACTATTCCTCTTGATGCATTTGGATGAGGTCCTTACCCTTCTACCATCACAGTCAGGGATCTGCCACTGGCATAAAATTCCAGATGGATAATGCCAGCAATCCTAACTACTTCACAAAACAACAGGTAAGGAGGGAAATTGATTAATATGCTGTTCTTATCCCCTCTCAACTGACAGAAGTTCTGCATGCTTAAAAAAAACAATCCGGTTTTTCCATGACATCATTCGGCTTGAATACTAATGCTTTTCCTTAATGCAACTACATGTACATGGATGTACAACTTCTCTTTACACAGAAGCAACGCCCAACTTTACATGTTTTTCTTTACTCTGTTTCCCCTGATTATAATTCTAAGATCCTTTCTGATTTTTACGCCATTTCCCTGTCTTAATTCTTCAGTGTTGTTAAATGAAGTGCCCCTCTCCATTCTGTGAAGATAGAGTGATTTACAGCAGCTGAAAATCAGGGGATTGTGCAGTAATTACAGCTTTTCTCAGTAAAGTAGTAGTATTGGATTCATTAACAGTGTTTGGATTCATTAACAATTAAAGTTTCACTGAACAACAAGAACAAAGCTGGGTCAAGCTCCCTTGTTAGGCTTTGACACTTCCTTCAGGAAGACTACAATTCAACCCAGGGTTTCATTTTCTGTTTGGCTGCTTGTAAAATAGAAGGCATCTTGAAAATGATACTTCCATTTAGGGCTCTTACTGTGGACCTTACAGGCACTGTAAATGTGGAGTGGCTTTGTCTTAAACAGCCTAATCCTGCCCATTCCACAGAACAGGCATTTGGAGTACAGCGACGATGGGAGCATGAAAACGCAGCATTAACAACTTCTTCATTGCAAAGAGTAAGCGCAATCCAAGTCTTGCTATTTCCTTGGTAAGACCATAAGAAATGAGGCAGGGAAAGTGAATGTTTTGGGCTTGCAAGTCATTTTCCTTGAGCTGGGACATCTGCTGATTGCAAGGGGTTTCAGTTTGGAACTGAAGGCATGCTTTTTACACCGCTGCCATTAGACAGATTCTATCTGACACCCTACTTCAAAATTAAAACAGCAGGCAAGTGGGTAAATAGGAGCAAAAATGGAAATTTTCAGTACTTGCTCACCCCTTATTTTCAGATATTCTCCAAAATAGGGAGCAGCACCAGTGAAAAGCACGTTTGCATCAACAGGGCCTGGATGGACTATCCCAGGTGATGCAACCACTAACCCACAGATGACGTGAGAGGTTTCACAGCACAGTGTTTAAAATTCAAGCAGCAGAAGCCCTTCCACCAGAATTTCACCCTGCTTTGGGAACAGATCTTCTCTCTGTATCATTAATTTCTTTGTTTTCCAACTGAGTTGCCGTGCAGCAAGTATTGCAGCATCACTAAAGAAACAGAGCTGGAGCACAGAGCAGCTCAGCTGAGTGAACTTGCAGCTCAAACCATCAGAACCACCAAGAAAAAAAAAGGCTGGGCCAGCTTTCTCAGCAGCCTGCTTGTGGCACTCAGACCTGAAATTACTCACTGCAAGTGTTCTCTCTAGGGTCTGACAGGACTTACATATATTGGAATATATATAACAAAATGATAATGCAGCTTCAAAGAGTGACTCACAGAAAACCTGTGCTGGAGCACTCAGAATTCATAAGGGACTTTAACCACAGTCACAACCCTCAGTTATTTGGTTGGCCTCCTTTATTCCTTTATTCTTGGGCTTTTCTTCCAGCTTTCTATCAACTGTGATATAAAACCATACTAATTAATCCAAATAAGCACATGTGCTATGTATTTCTTTCAAGATGGGATAACTACATACTCATCATTCCTGAAAACAAGCCCACAGTAACCAAAACCGGTCAAAGCAACACTGTTGTTATAAATTATAGCCCACAGCCATGGGTGTTCCTTGATGGAAGAAGAAGAAATATCAACCCAACCTCCTGGTCTGCTATGAGAACATTTGTTATAAATCAGGTTTTTCCAGTGTTCTATTTCAACTGCATAGATCAGTATCCAATAGAGAGCTCCTTAAGTCACAGACAAACCCACAAAAACTGCTTAAGACCAACATTCCACAAAAACATGACAAAAAAATTCAAAGCAACCTTATAGTAGAGAAAATGCGGATTTAATAGGAGCTTAACATTAAGAATCCCATCCTCAAAATAATGCAAATTGATTTAAAGTGGATTTAGGGTTTTAAATGTTAAGAGCATAAAATTGAAGAATTATTGAATTTACTGTCGGTTCAACATTGCTAATGTAAATGATAGATAACTGTATCGGGTCATTCTTGACTAAATTAAGCGCTATCTACCATTATTACATGACCAAAGGCTTTAAAAAATTCTGTTGTTAAATGCAATCAACTTTAAATTAAACTATGTGCATTCAGTCAGTGTCTTAAGCAATGATGAGGCAGAGATGCCTTAAGGTGGTAGTAGGGATTTAGACCTCCACAACTTCTGATGTAAAATTTAAATAAGTTAGAATTTGAAAAAGCAAATTAACCTGTACTGCATTTTGCCCACAAAGCTCTTCCTTCCATTTTGATTTACCACTGGTCTCCACTCATTAGATCAAAGCTCACAAAGTATTTTTGAGACCAACCAGCACTTTCAGCCCAATTTAAAAGTCACTGAAGGCAATGAAAATTACTTCTGTCGGCTTCAGTAAGGCCTTCCACAATCTCAGTACTCAGTAGCTACAAGGAGTAGGACGGAGAGGGTCTGACCAACTTTGTTGAGAATATCACTTGGCAATCAAACATCATTGGAAAAAATCAGAGATTACTATTTATATTGCTTCAGCACAGCCACTGCTGTTCTGAGATTACCTGCTGCACCATGGAAAAAGCAAAAAAAAGGATGTGAAAATACATATACCGACACCTGACTTATACACATCAGTATTCATCAATTAAAAGAGCCTGTGATGACTTCTCCAAACTGTCACTGGGGAATGACAAGCAACAGTCATTTCAGCCAAACTGGTACTCACATATCCTCTTGGCTGTGGGAATTCTGGGTCACACCCACTTCTTTTACCATTTTTTCCTGCAATGTAACTGAAAGTGACATTGACATTTGTCCCTTGGAAAAGTTACTGTTATCCTCCTTGTTGTCAGGATTATTCTACTGCCTGATGTTTTGTTTATTTTCTAAGCAATTGCCAAGAATACTGTCTGTGCCTGTCATCTGACTACATGTTGACTGGTATCCACGCATCACACTGGAAGATCAGAATCCTTAAAAGAAACTTTCCTTCTCAACTCTTGGAAAGACATTCCCAACACCACCGGTAGAATCTGAAGATGCCAGCTATTAGGAGACAGAATTGACCACAATTTAGTCAAAGTACACCGTCACACCTCCTACTAAGAAGGTTTTAAGAACTGGAAAGTCCGTTCTTGTGGGAAATCTGCAGCGGGAGAAATGTGGCACTCAATATGAGTGATCGGCAAATCTCGTTTATTGATAATTCACCCAATGCTTTTATAATAACACTAATAAGCTCATGCATATTGCAAAAGTTAAGCTCAGGATTGGTGCTCAGACTAAAAGTCAGCTACGCCTCTTTCTACATTTCTTTGTGGTTACATAGTTTGAGTAAGTTTTTTGTTTTACCGTGCTTCTCCCTCATATCTTTCAGCTACAAGGTCTTGTTATCGTATCCCAGCTGTGCTCAAGGACATGCGAAGCTTACCGCCTTGCTGGTTCTCATGAGAGTGCCTGCGTGCTCAGCAAAGCTCTCTCATGTCTACGTGACCTTTTGCAGCTAGCCAGTTATCAATCACACTCTCCACATGTTCTATTCCTACTGTCCAAGTCCTTGACCACGTAATTCCCATCTCCTGCGCTGGCCACTGACAGCTTTTCTACACAAAGTACATTAAGCAATCATCAACTCATTCAAGTTTGACTGCTGAAAAGTGCCATTAAGTATTAGCAAACATTAGACACAATTAGTTTTGTCTGAGGGCAGGTAATGTTCCTAATCACATTTCCCTCACTCCCACATTTTAGGGATGAAAGTAGATCTTCTGACAGACCTGAGCTTGCTTCCATCATAAATCAAACGGGGTAAATTCCTGCAGCAATGGGTTCAGAGATCTCTTCCCTGCTTTGGAGGAAGGAGGAGGCTGGACAAGCATGGATGGGGTTGCTGAGGATGCAAAGAGACTCTCCACAAACACTGTATGCACATGTCAGACCCCTGAATAGCTCCGCTCCTGTGAAATTCCCAAGCTCAAGGCATGATTCACTAATAAATTGTATGGATTATGCAGCATTTGCTTGAGGACAGATGTATCACTGCCTTCTGCAGGAGAAACTGTCAGACCCTCTCTGTGCTCATCAGTTTACAATTTTCACACCTTCTAGTGGCTGATCTGGAAAACACATCAGCCATTACCACGATGGATATAAACAACTAATATCCAAAATTCTTGTGAGGCAGCCCCTTCAGTACAGCTTGATAGCACAGGACATAGGTAGCCTAGGATAAATGCCAAACAGAGCAGAGAATTTCACCCCTGAACTGACATTTAAGAGTACATTTCAATGGCTTATGCAGTGCAGACTTTCTGATGTTCTTTCTCCATCATTTTGTTAAGATTACACGTCCAAACTTTCAAAGCACAGCATCCAAAATACAGAAATGCTCTCCCTAGACCGAATTTCTCCCCAGAGTTAATGTTAGGATCAGATCAGCTGCAAAGCTACTGGTATTCAGATGTAAAACTTTTCAATTGAAGCAGACTATTGTCTTGGACAAAATCAATTAAGTGCAATAAATTTCATACATAGACCCCAAGGCTGGCAAGTGTCCCCTAATGTCACACTGAAGAAACCTGAGCCAAACAAATACCACCCTCCTCAGTCCTTTTCACGTACTCTTTTTGCTCATCAGTTGCACGAGAAAAGAAAATGCCCGTTTTTCCTGCTTGCTGGAGAATAGAGATACACATACCTTCAGTTAGACGTGGTTTTGGTAACACAAGTGATCTATAAAGTGTTCCTTTCGGGGTACAACAAAGAAAATAACACCTTCCAACAGTTTCCAACATAACCTTAACCAGCTGAGGAGACAATTCAGAGAGAAGAGCATTTAAATTACTGTACACGCTCAAATAGAACATTTTTGTTCCTCAGCACATTGCTAAGGTACAGACTGCTGCACCTTGTGACAACACCATGGAGACGAGCTGCTAAAAAACTACCCTTTATTTTTTACCTTCTATTAGTAAGGGTGTACGACTTTTCATATGCTCCCAGATAGATGCAAGATAACAGAAACCCACTCCATAAAATATTTCAAAACACACTCAAGAAATTTACATTCCAGAAGCTTGGATTCTTGATGCCTATTCCTGCTACCTCATGTAAAGACCTTTTAAGGAAAGCACACAGTAAGCAGTATTTCTGATTCTGTTTTGAAGAACTCCACCATTAAAAGGAATTACTTATCTGCTTTTTTCTACAACTTCCTAAGAAAGTATCATTTATATTACACACTTATATTATTTAGACTAAAAAGGACTGATTTCAGCATCAAGACTGTGTAGTGATCTCAGTTTCATCTTTCTATTCAATCCCTTTAAACTCACATTAAAAGAATATTTAAATGCATAGACAGAATATTTCAAATGCAAAAAAAACTATGGCAAACACATGGATACAAATGTACAACTAAAACTTAGCCTGCCAGGCCCACATGCAATATTTTTCTCTCTCTCTTAGGTTAACTGTGCAATTTAACAAACACAAAAAATGGCACGCAAATTATGGATATTGAATGTGAATGCTCTTGTAAATTAGGTGACACAGCAAACAAATCAAAATGAAAATACACTAAGAAAAAGAAAAATTGGAAATATTAACATAAAGCAGGCTTCACAAATGTATTCAGGAAATCCTAACAGTTGCTTAGGAAAAATGGGAAATTAGCAGCTGCATTTTTAAGGAACTACGTAGTATTTCAATAATGTATATATGTGTGTGTATATATATATATATCTCAAAGATACAGAAACAAGAATGGGGGGAACAAATTTTGAAAACACCTTAATGTACCTTGATAATGTTGAAAGGCAGAAGTCATTTAAACAACAGGAAACCCACAAACCCAATAGCCAACATGAAAGAAACAATACTAACACTTAAGATACTGATAACAAATATTAGTTTTCATTAGGAATGTAAGTGTACCATCAGGCCCATAGTTCCATTTAACCCCATCAGAAGGGGTTAATTAACATTAACTTTTGGTAAATTTCTGCATAAGAGTTGAGCTAGTAAATGCTGAACCTCTCTGAGCAGAGGTGAGCAGGCATGAGCAATACAGCATTACTCAGATCACGAAGGCCATCGTGACCCCAAAGAGCTGTGACAAACCTGCAGCAAGCAGAGGGTATGGCTCTCAGATGTGGACACCAGGAGGATTAATGGTCAATTTAGTCGAAGACACAGGGTTCAGAGGGCTTTGCTCCCCAGACTGTCCTTTAAGCCCTACAGAATCTCCAGATTTATGGATTTATGCAGGGAGTCACAGAAAATACAACTCCCTTCTTTTAGAAGGTATATGGAAATGCAAAATACAACTCCCTTCTTGAAAAAGGTGTATGTAAATATATGGAAAACCTACACATGGACCCACCAACACAATCCAGTCATTTCAATGTTGGCCTGAATGTACCACCAACATGTAATTTTGGAATACATTCAAGTTACACTAGAAATGAGCATAAAAAACCACAGAAAATCCTGCCATATTTCTGGCATTCCTTGAACGTTAGGAGACTACATTATTTTCCAACTTATTATCAACTCTATGAAAATAGAGAGTGACATTCCTTCTAGCTAGAAGAAAACATGTTTATATTTAGTTTACTCAGAACTGCAACATTGAAAGAACATTTATTCTCCCAAATGTGAAATAGCCTCCTACCTTGAATGATCTGTTCAGCGTGTTGCTTTTCAAATCAGCGAAATGATCTTTTTTTTTTTGACAGATCACTAAATAAGCTGGAGAAGGCAGTGCATCAGCAGCACAGGACAGTTATTGCCTCCGACACCTGGCTGCGGCAGAGGAATTCCTTTGCAATGGAATGGAGAGTAACTAACCCATGCCTCTGCTGACTCCAGCTGTCAGTCAGCACTGCCAGCTGGATGCATCACACACCTCAGAGATGGAACCAGAGCCCCACACTGGACAGACAGCAACATTACGGGACTGGATTTGGACAGCCAGAGGAACACGAGTGGTGTTAGTGAGTTTTAGACACTCGAAAATACCGTGGGCCGTACACAGAGTTTGCCTTCCCCTGTTTTTGTTGCAAAGTAATGCTGGAGACATAAGCGTAGTGCTTGGGTCGGGCACGAATCCTACAACCAGGGAATGCGTCCTGACAGTGTCTGACCCTCAGCAGGGACAATGCACAGCAGCGACCGATGGAATTCCTCCGCCACGGCGCAGGAGTCAGGCCTCTGGATCTGGGCTCAGCACGGCCAAGTTGCCGTGTTTGGAGCGGCTCGGGGGCTGCCCCCGGGGAGCGCGGGGCTCGAGCGTGGAACGGACACGCGGACAAACGGCCCCAGGGCTCCAGTTGCAGCGGCGGCAGCGGCAGCAGCGAGTCTACGGAGTCTACGGCGTCTACGACCCCTCCCCGTCCCTCTCTTGTTCCTCCTCTCCCTCTCCCGCTGTGCCGCACTCTGTCTCGGTGTGCCGCACTCTGTCTCGGTGTGCCGCAGCCTCTCCCGGTGTCCCTTTCCCGACCCCCCCGGCCCCTCTCGGCGTCCCCGTCCCGGCCTCTCCCTCTCCCCCCGCAGGGCTGGGCCACGCCCCGGGCCCGCCCCCGGCCCCCGCCCCCAGCCCCGCCCCCGCCCTCGCCCTCGCCCCCGGCCCCGCCCCCGGCCCCGCCCCGGCTCCTCCCGGGCCCCGCGGAGGACACACGCGACGCGGCGCGGCCGCTCCCGCCGCCTCCGCCGCGGCTTGCCCGGCCCGAGCTCCGCCGCTCGGCAGCGCAGCCGCCGGCCTCGAGCCGCCGGGGCCCGGGGCGGGTGGGGATGGCCGGCCCGGGGCGCTCGGGGGGCGGTCGGGGGCCGTGTCTGGCCCCGGGCCGAGCGCTGAGGGCCGCGTGTCGCCCGCAGGGGAGGCGCGGGAGGCCCTGCGGGACCGGTCCCGGCTGGGTTCGCTGCCGGGGCGCGGAGGCTTCGGCAGCGTCTGCTCGGGGACGCGGCTCTCGGACGGCGCCCCGGTGAGCGGCGGGGCTGGCGGCGGGCGGAGGAGGAGGGCGGAGGAGGGCGGAGGAGGAGGAGGAGAAGATCGGGGCGCGGCGGGGCAGGCGGCGAGCTGAGCCCGCTGCTGGCCTTTGCTCGCAGGTGGCCATCAAATGCGTGCCCCGGGCCCGCATCCGGCACTGGGGCGAGCTGGTGAGTGAGCGGGGCCAGCGGGAGAAGCTGGGGCCCGGCATTGTGCAGGTTGCATTGTGATTTTTGTGTAGCATGAGGTGATGTTGAAAAGAGCAGTTGGAATAGAGTTTGCAAAGGCAAAAGTGTGATCTTAGAACTGTCAAAGAGTATAGAATTCCTTCAATATCTTTATCCCCCATCAAGTTAAGGTGTGGTATTCAGTGAAGTTAGTGGAAATTGGAGGGATTTACTACTGTACAATCTCGTGCCTATTGCAATTAGAAGAATAATGAGATTTTAGTAAATCAAAAGGTAGTTTTCATTCAGTTTGGACTTGGATACGTAAATTACTCCTGTTGGAAAAAAATGGATTAGAGATTGTAAATGTTTAGAAGCTGAAGCATAATCTCTGCTTTGGCTATAAATAAGGAATATCATACACAGAATGAATTATTCTGAACCCCCGTCGGAGGCCTTCAGAGTCAACCTTACAGGTCTCATGGTATCAAAACTGGGAGGAACTATCCTGTATCTTTTCTCTTAATTCTTGCTCTTTAGAACTTTAATTATTCTGGATTACTCAAATAATCCACAGGAATAGTAGAATAGGCATGATGATAGGATGATATGGCAGTATATCTTTTTTTGGTAATTATGTAATTATGCTCCATGACTTGAGAAAGGAAAATATTTAAATGATCAATCATATTCTTGAGCTAAATCTTGATATCAATACAGAAGGTTACGCATGATTTCAAATCTATAACCTTTGACTGTATGTTTAAAAGACATTAATTATAAGTACATAAAAATATTCTAATGACAATAAGCATGGTAATTGTAGTTTATGAATTCAGTCTTTTGGAGTGGATAAATTAAGCAAGCAGAGAAAGGCTCATGAGGAAGTATTCAGAGAATGCAGAAATTGTGCCTAATATGAAGTAAACAATGATAGGCCCTATCCTTTCTCGACTTTATAATGGTCAATAAGGCAAAAAGTTAAACCCAAGCATGATAATATAGCACAAAATTGATCTAATTAAATATTCTGAAGAGAAATTAGAAGGTGGATTCAGTGGCACTCAAACTGGCACCAAGCAAACTAATAACAAGGCCAAAACCTCTGGGGAGAGTAGTGAAAGGCCCCAAGGTTTTTTGTGGAGAGTTGCAATGAGAAGTGTGTTTACAAACTTCAGTCTCATGTTGGCAGCTGCTCTAATTCTCTAGACTCCATCCATTTCCCCAGTGCAGTGTTTTGGTGGACGCATGGTTATCTTCTAAATAATCTTGGACTTCCTCCTAATTGTTCTGACTTTTTTTCTGTGTGAGAGAGACAATTCTGGGCCAGGCATTGTTTGCCTTGCTCTGGTTTTCATGGCTCTACTCTAGTACCTTTACGTGGTGTCCACTCTAGCCAGAAGATCAGGCAAATGTCTTCTTTTTGGCAGTATTTCCTAGAGTGAATGTCTGTCATACATTGGTCGGGCAGAGCTGGAATTTATAAGACAGGATAGCCCACTTGGTTTGCCTAGTAGCTTGGAAGATAATAAAGGTGATGAACAGATCTCCAGTAACTCTAAATGGAGTTACCTAGGTATACTAACTCTAAACGGAGTTACCTGGATATCCTGAGATGAGAACAAGTCCGAGGGGTTCAAGAAGAGACTGTAGGAAAAGCTCTTGAATGTTGACCTCTTAGATGTTGATGTGAAATGAGGAGGCAGGGGAAGGAGGCAGCTCTTAGGAACAGAATTATTCCTTTTATCCTCTATATGCCTGTTGAAGTACTGCCTTCCCTTAGGGGGATAACTCAAGCAAACACCTGTTGGATGCCATTGTGTTTTCATGGATGATTTAGGGATGGCTGCCCATTTCTAGTGATCCTGTTCAGAAGTGATTTAAGATGTGCGGTAGTGTAGACAGAAAGTCAAGCTAGAGCTGCTGTGACAGTGCTTCCAGCATGTGTCAGCATCCTGAGTGTTGTGAGCTAAACCTGAAATTTGATTTGAACTGCCTGATATCTGCGAAGGGGCAGGATATCATTGCTAGAGAGAAATCCTCTCATCTTCCGCGACTCCATCCCCAGTCAGATGGAAGAACAGGTTGGTATCCAGAGGTGAATGGCACTGGACCTTTGCGAGGCACAGAAATCATCCATATCCCCATGCTTTTAAGGAAAAGGATTCTGAGCAGAGGGCCCTTTGACTCTGCAGCAGAAACTGTTTGGAAAAACTTGCTTTAATAATAAGATTCTGACTGAAGGCTTTTGCAGAGGATGGTTTGCTTATGGAAATGGTCAAGCGGTCGTTCTGGTATTTGGACACCAGGTTACAAAAAGAGGAAAACTACTGTATTGGTGTACATGAAGTGAATTGAAAAGTAGATTAAAGGAAAAGTTCAGAAGCCAAAGCTGGAGAGAGGTTCAGAGTAACCCAAAATTGCCATCCAAGATCTTGGGGAGGAGGGTTGTAACCTTTCTGAAATATTACTGCGCATGTACTCCCTAACTAATACATTGGGTGTGTTAGACCAAACCAGACAATTAATTTTTAACACAGAAGGACTTTGAGGACAACTCTGACACCCAGAGGAAAGAAAAGGCTTTATGGAAAGTTTCCATCTTCGAATCACTGCTAAAGTAGAAGTGGTGTTTTGTTAGTGGAAAATGTCAGTGAAATTTGCAATAATTGTGTCTTCCTGAGAGGTGTCACTACAGTAAATCCCCTTTGTGGAATGGTTAAGTCACAATTGAAATTTGGTGGTGTGCAGTAGTCCATTGTTCTGGTACTTAAACTCTTTGGGGAACAGTCCCCATAAGGGGTAATGATTTGCTGGTGGCCAAGAAGTGTATTTTCTGTATGATCCAGGTGGAGAAGTAAAGGAAGAAATGCTGTGAAATGGACACATTTTTTGTACACCTGAAAAGAGACTTGGATGTGATATGCAGGCAGGTATCGGCTTTAAATTAGATGTAGTCAATGTTAATGGTATTAACATACAGATCTTTATCAGCAGAGGTGTATTCAGGCTTCTTCTATTTTCCTGTCCATTTGCTTCAGTGTAGCAGTGTGAGATGAAAGCCCAAGGCTTTGCAGACTGGCTCCTCCTTTGTGCCCCGGGTGTGTGATCATTGTTTGAGGCAGGGAACAGGTAGACCTGAGAAACAGTGAGAATGCCAGCACAGGGGCTCCTGCTGCATGTGCTGATACATCCCTTGTATGGGATGGAGACTGCCCACTTGGTTTGAGGATTTGCTTCCAGGCACCTAATTTCTCTGAGATGGTGTCATTTTCTCTGTAAATGTGCCTCTATGGCTATAGCTGCAAAGAGTTTAGTCTGAACAGTATTCATCGGTTTGATTGTTTCCTGCTCCCTCTGACTTTGTGGTGCACAAGTCGACCTAAATGTCTCAATAATGAATTATTGCTGGGTAATTAATCAGCTTCCCCTGCTTTAGAGAGTTGCCTCCTAGAACTTACCATAATTCACCTCCATCAGCCAATACATACAGACATTAATTGCCTCATAATATTGTCAGGAAGATGTCAGGTAGTACTGACAGGGTGTGAGTGCATCTCTTTGATCTAAGCAAATTTTGTTAGTGTTTTGCCCCTAATCTCATTCTACACATTTATCTTGCCAGTGCCATGAGCTGGACTGAGGACACATCATCAGGGTGCAGTCAGGAGCAATTTGTCCATATGAACAGTGATTTCAGATTTGCAATGGGAAGTGAGTAATTCCCCAGCAGGTAAGTCACAAAACCAGTTACTGACAGCTGGGCCAGTGGAAATTCTCCTTGTAGTGGCCTTGTTTTAAACACCAAGATGAAAATATGATGCATGCTTCGAAGGTGCAAACAATGTCTACTCTCATTTCACTCAGTGAAATTTGCTCAGCTTCATCTTGGAGCACTGGAGATATTTTAGTATTTCAAAGTGTATCAAACTACTGGCCCAGTATTTGGAAAAGCTACTCAGATTTAGTGGAAATGTTTCTATTTCAGACCCAAACCACTTTGATATTTGTTAATTTTATTAGTGTATTGAAGTTGATTGACACTGGGAAAAGTGATCCTGTTTCTTCAATTGATAACACCACAGGAATTGCCTTTTTCTTAATCTTTATTTGGATGCCTCCCTGTCCCTATGGAACAATGGGTTTGAAGATGCAGTGAGGTAGACCACTGGAAGGAAAAGGCCAGGCTAAATATTCCTTGCAATAAATAGGCCTCTTTCCCTTGACTTCAAAGGAAAAAAAAAAAAAAAGCCTAATTAAATACAATTGAGGGGAAGAGGAAAAAATGAGATCCTTTGATTTGAACACACTTTGGAGCAGAGCATGGAGAGATAGGAGAATGATCTCTGTGAGATGAATAAGTTGCCTCTCCTGCTGCATTTGTTTTGGGGTGGGTGAATCATTTCTTGAGGATTTTTTTTTTAAAAGTTGGATTTGACTTGGTTGATATTCCTTTCAGCATCTAGTTTTTCTATTTTGGCTTGTATTTTTCATACAAGAACCATGTTTTTAGGGCAGATAGCTGGTCCTGCAGTATAGGCAGATCTCATAAGGGCAGGAGGATAAGGAAATACACCGGAAAGGACAATATTGAAGATTTTATCAAGTTTGACCTCCTGGCAGTTGAAGCAAGTTGTCCCTCAAGGTCTTGTGGGAGCTGTTTCAAGTGAAGAGAGCACGAGTCACAAACACAGTGAAGATCTCTGACTAATTCTAAATGGGGTAAAGAATTAGCCCCTTCACCATCACGCCTGGATTTTTACCTGGGGAGAATGTCTATCGAAAAAGATTGTGGCTGTTCTGAAGGACTAATGTCCAAGGCAGCCGAAAATCTGCATTGGCTGATGTGTTGTGTGTCCTCCCTTCTCCCAGTGTTTTCAGTCAGTGTGTCAGAGCCTTTCCTGGCATGTGAGCCATTCCTTGAAGTGTTGAAATGGTTCCTTGGGACTCCCTCACTCTTGGCAAAAAAAGTAGGAGGAGGAAGGACAAATCTCGCTCCCTCCACTTCCAAGGAGTGTATATTGTGTGTTGTATACTCCCTTGGGGTGTTTGCCACCTTTCCTGAGGGTGAACTTGTAGGATTTGTTGCAAACTTATTCACAAGAAATGTTGTGTGTACCTATTAGAGTTTTACAGTGAGTTAGGGATTTGGCAAAGGTGAATTGTTGAAGTTGAAAATAATTTTGGGGTGTAACAGATCAACCCCTGCATAACACAGATAAAAATACTTGCAAGAACCTTTCCCTTTTTCATTTATCATTATGCACACTGCTTCACTGGAAAAGGCCTCACAGGATGTGTTTGGAGAGGAGCCTGCTTTTCCATTAAACAACAAGGAATATTTTACTTTTGAAAGAAAGAGACAAAAACATGCCATTTTTTTTTAATGGCATGTTCTTAGTTATCAGATTAACAACATTTCTGGAGGGGTATTCAAGCAAGTGTTAAGTGTAAAACATACAAATAAATGTACTCTTACTTTCAGCAATCCTTTAAGAACTAGAGACTTATCTTAAAGCAGGATCACTTTCCTTCTGGGTGGATCACCTTTAGGTATTCCTCCAAACAAGCTGCAGCTGTCCCATATGACACTGGCAGGGGCAGCTGTGGGCTGTGGTGCTTCCCCAGGAGTTTTTGGCGGCTGACTCTTGCTTAGGTAATTTAGTAATTGTGCTGCCACCTTCGGGATCCCCAAAAGGTCTGTCTCCCACGTGCCTGCATGTTGCAAGACTATATTTCTTTCCCATATGTTCCTCTTTTCTGTGCATGATTGGTCTTTGTACAGATAAAGGAGGGGTTTTAGCACTTGTTAATGAATTAACTAAATGGTGGATGTAGTGATGTAATCTATACAAAATGATTCTGTTAGATACTTTGGAGACTTCTGTTTTGCTTGTGTGATCTTTACTATTTGAGGGAAACTTTCAAACTCCTGATGGGCCTTGAGTGATTTTTACTTCTTGGACAGACCGTGCTTCTCTTGTCTTTCTACTTGTTGTCCCCTTAATTTTAGCCCCTAGAGGGCTAAACTTTCCAGTTTCATTAAATGAATCATAAATAGTTCAGTTTATAAATAATATAGATGTTCATTGTATATTTTTATATAATTTAATTTTGTCCCCTACAGGGTTAAAATTTGGAGGGTGAGTGCTACTCTTCAGGAAAACCTGGTGATGGAACAAATGAGGTGCAGCTGGCATCAATCAAGGTTGCAGTTAGACAGAGTGGAAACACTGCAGTTGGACCAAGTGCCTTCATCAGAGCAGCAAGTTCCAGAGCTCCTTCACTGTGGCACCTTCAGGCTTGGTGGAAGGAGAACCTGACACAGTGAGTGTAAAGCAACGACACCTGAGCTTGCAGAGTCTGTGGCTGAGTAAAATCTGGTCTAAGTTCTGTTGTTTTACAGAAGAAAAATGTTGTAGCTGATCTGTCAAACACGGTAGACTCAAAGTGAGGGCCTGGAAGTGACTCTGTAAGAAGAAATGGCTTATAAAAGAGGGTAAAAAAGTGTGAGCTGGCTGCTGAAGATTGATAGCAGAGATTTTTTTTTGTCTTAGTTGTCGCACTAGTGATTCCACGTAGTATGTTTGGATGCTTTTCAGTTTAGATTGCTATACAAGTATGAAGGTTGTCTTGCCCTCTCTTTGTTGGGCAGCTTTATGGCCATGATACTCAGTAAATGATGAGCTTTCTTTAGGTTGATTTATACTGTTGGCTGGGGATTATTTGTGGGTTTTTTTTCTGCTTGAGGTCTCAACCATTAACAAAGAAACGTGTGCTGGACTTCAGCTTTGTGCATAAACCTCCAAAGTGGAAAAAGGCCTTTGATATTTCCTGCATTTCTGTTATAAAGTAGCTATAAGTGGTACAGTTTTGGGGGTGGGTGACTCACTTCTTGAGGATTTTATTTTTAGAAGTTGGATTTGACTTGGTTGATATTCCTTTCAGCATCTAGATTTTCTATTTGGGCATGTATTTTCCACGTTGACTTTAATGATCATAGTGTCAAAAAGTCAATATGCTGTTGTAGATGTGAGAAGTTTGCCTGAGTACTGGATTCCAGGGAGGAGAAATAGAAGAAAATAAGTAAATACTGTTGCAGTTTGTCTATTTAAAAGCTCTATTTAATATATTTTTTACCGTGTTGCTTGCTGAGTTTAATCAGAGTCCGAATAGATTTCAAAGCTTCTCTCCAGTTTTAGGAAGCTTGGAGATGGCAATTTCAAGATTATCTCATCTTGTTGGCGTGGTTTCTTTCTAGGAAGGCTAAATGGCACATCAGAATCTGCTTTGTTTTTCCAGAAGCATCAGTACTTCATGGTATTGTGGAAGAGTTCAAGTCATTACCGTGCCAGCCCGTCACAGTTAATTTTTTGGCAAAATGAATCCATAACAAGAAATGGTTTCAATCGATTTCTTCTGCAGATTCTGCAGTAGATGTGCAGATCTGTTGATTAGCTCAGCCTGTTGGAAGAGTGGGGTCTGCCCCATTTGTTGTCCTTGGGGACAGTCATGGCTGGGTTATTTCTGTGGGCCTGTCAGCTCACAAGGAAATGCCCTTCAGCTCTTACCCTGACTTAGATCAGCATGAGGAACATCATGACATAATAGTTATTTTTTTAAAAATGTTTTTAATGTATTTGTCAACTTGTACTGCTGCTGCATAAATTCGTTAAGAGTCTTTATGGAATGCTGAGCACGGTTGTGGTCAGTGAGTTTTGCAGATGTGGACTGGTGGAATTGCAGTTTGCCCTGCAGTGTGTTTTAATCTCCTTTGTGAGTGTTTCCCCACCCCTCACCTGGCTGTAAGATGTATAAGTGCCTAAGTGAGCAGTTATTTACCTGTGGCAAGTCTGTTGAACCTAAACTCAGGAAATTGTACACCTCCTGGCCCTATTTACCTTGATCTTATTCCATAAAATCTTCATGCTGATAATCTGTGCAGCTCAGAGGCACTGAAAGATGATCTGCAAACAGAGGGAATACTTGCTCTGAACTCTATGGAGGCCCTCAGGAGTCATTCTGATTGATGTCTAGGGATTTCACAAGGATTTGACCTGCTTGATCTTGAGCTTGTAATTAATTGTCAGAGCTGCTATCAGCTTTAGAAATGGGTTTCTACTAACTGGCCCAAAATAGCGATGTTGGGCTTTGAAACTGTTGCCATTTATGTGTGAAATCAATTGCACCAAGAGCATGTTGTTTTCATGAGTAACAAAAAGGATCCTGTTCTGTAATGTCATCCCATTTGTTAGAAAGTGTTAGCACCTCTCATTTCACAAGGCTTTTTTTTTTTTTGTACACGGCAAGGATGCATTAAATTTAGTCACGTGCAGAAAGAAATCTGCAACTGGATACTCATTGTAAAGGCACTAGATATGTGTGATTTCTCTGTATTTTAACACTTATTTGAATACAATAGATGAAGCTGGTCAGATGATGAAAGGGCTCTTTGGCTATTGAAAGTCCTCTTGCCCCCTCATCTCTCCTACTGTCAGTGTATGCCTGCTAGTTAATAATAGCTTGACACTGGTATAGTTTCAAGCTATTTTTTGCCCATTTCCCTCTTGGTTGCAATAAAAAGAACAGGTTCTATTAGGGGAGCCTTTCTTCCTGCAAGTAAATGGGTGTTTAGTGAAGAGAAAATGCATGGCAGTGGTGGAAACTTAGCAGAGCTTCCTGCTCCTGCTGCACTGCTCATCATGCCATTTATCCATGGGGAAGGAGGGCAGTGTCTCTCTTTAGGATATCATGGCCTGACTCGGGGAGATTTACCTGGTGGTCCCACCCCAGAATGGTCCATAGGAAGCCTGGCAGGCTGCCAATTTCTTGCCTAGACCGAGGAATCTAAGGGACTAAAACCAGGAGAATATGTTCTGCCTGTGTTACATGATAGACATGAGCAATGTGTTATCACAAAGATGTGACAGGGACCTCGTTAGGCCCAGCAGATGTTTTAGTCCTGGCTAAAATCATAATCTGAATGTGAGAGCTGGAAACATGCTGGTAGTGTAGTGCACATCCTCTGAGGACGGAAGGTAATTTGACAGCTCACTTCAACACTCTTCAATAATGTTGACTCTTCTGGCATCTGTTTGTTGAGAATGTGGCTTCTCATGTGGAAAACCGAGACTTCTTGCAGTAAAAATAAGGATTTCTTTTCCTGATTTGGTTTTCTTTTTTTTCTGGCTTAGGTTAGAAGAGAGAAATATTTGAATGTAGCATTGATGTGTTTAATTTCTAAGCTTTATTTGGAGACTTTGAAAAGGTGAAAATATGTAAGCAGTATTGAGGGAAGAAAGTGTTCTTGTTTGATGCATTAAACTGTTTTCTTTCTGAGAGTCTGTGTTTTTAGAGATCCCAGGCAGTACTTTTTCCTTTAGCAGTACCAGAGTCCTGCTGTCTGTCTCAAGAGAAGCCAAAAAAGGTCAGGTAGGAACTGTTTAGATAAGATAGGTGGCATTTCTGTCAGTTCTCACTAGCTGGTGAAGCAGATGAGGAGCTGCACAGAACTGAAAACAAACAAGTAATGTTGCTCTGTCCCTGTCCCCCAAGTCCAAAAACTCCTCTCAATGCCCTTAAGCGGCCGTCTTTGTGAAGGGAATCTTTTCTCTTGAGTGGAAGTTTAGAAAGTGTTTTGTTGTACTGGTTATGTTAATTCAGGCGATCTTTGTTTCACAAGACAGGAATTGAGAGGGCTGTCCTGCTCTGCATAATTACCTGTCACAGCAAAGAGAATATATTAAGCTGGGAAACTGAGATTGGTGTAAAATTCTGTCTTACCTGCAAGGTATATCAGCAGTGTGTTTGATAGAGCTTGATTGTATCCAAGATTCCAGGGGGCTCCTGGTGTCAGGTGAGAATCCTTCTTTACGGAAAGCACTTGGTCTTTTCCTGTTGATATTGGTGAGCCAAAAATACTATTTTTTGCTGCTTCTTGTAGCAAACCAAGTGTGAAATGTGAGATGTAACAGCGCTGCCTAAGGCTCTCTGGCAGCCTCATGCATTAGCCTGCTTTTAATATTGTTTGGTAAGATGACAGCACTTTGCTGCCAGTCTGTGAGTTATCCATGTAAGGTGGGTTATCTTTGCTCAGGTGCCTGGAGACTTGTTCTTACAAGAGATACAAACAATGCATTCGAGAATTTGGCACATCTGGGACATTTTATCTTGCTCTTGGAGAAAAAGGTCAAATGCTCCACAGCCTGTTTCTCTTAAATAGCAGAAAATCCCAGCCTGGATTGAAGATTTGACCCCCATTAAAATACATCGCTTCATGTCTAACCTAGCTATGGGGTTTTAGCTGTGTACATAAATACATAACTGCAGATGAATATTTAAGTACTCCTAGTGTAAATAGAAATACGCGGATGCACATGCTAGGCATACTCATGCATGCTTACAGCTGCAGAGAAAATGTACAGCAGGCAAAGGACTTTCTGATACAATGAAATGAATGGCTTTATTAAGATCTTAGTTCCTCATTAAAAATGCTGAGAAGTAGAACTTGTATGAAAGACTGAAGCTGGGATTTCAAATTAATGTGTATGATAGTCAATATGAACTCAATTCTGAAACGTAAGAGTGTCTGTGGAGATCTGTTGAACTGTGTTCATATATATCACTGTTTTTTCTTGTCCCAAGTTTTTTTTTTTTTTAAATTTGGGGTTGCCATTGCAGTTTTAGGAAGGTTAATATTTAGTGCAATTCAGAAGTCCTAAAGAAAACAATTGTTTTTATACAAGACATTTCTCCCATTGTTTTAAGAGGAAAAAATGATCTCGTGTCAATGGTATGGACTCTTATCCTCCTGCTTAAGTATTCAATTCTTTTGATTCAGCATCACGTGCATATGAAATTGGTCTCTTAAGTGATAGGTATTTTTTGAAGGTTTGCTCAATTGTGCTTTCAGATTTTTCATTCACCTTCTGGTGGCTTGGCTGGGTCTGCATACACAAGTGCATGAACTGAACTATCATTAGCAAGTTCAGTTTTTCCTCTTGTAGTCTTTGTGGCCTCTAAGTTTTTCTTGTCTGCTGTCTTTGCAAACCAGTTTTTCTGCAGGGTCACTTTAAATCACCCGGTGTGACAAATGTGTGCATGAGGGAATGTGTCTTGCTGGTTGTGGCCATCAAAATAGGTTTCACATGGTAGAAATTTGATAGTGTATTTACAGTTCTCAAATCTTGCTTTTGCCGGTGTCCTTGAGTTCATTTTTTTAACAGTCTCAATGAGTTACTGACTAGCTGGCATTGGAAAAATTTGACTTTATCCTCAGGGGCCACTGTAGGCTTTGTTCTGATAAATACTTGTCCAAACATCCCCATTATTTTTTCTTCAAGACAGAAAATGTGACACAGGGTGCTGTGCCTGTTATCTCCCACCTAGACTTGTTTGGTTGGTGGTTTTTTTTTTTTTCCTTTGAGAGAAACTTCAACCTTTTTATTCATTGACCTGGTGAATACTTTATCAATGTATTAAGGTCCTTTTATTAGTGTGGATTTTTTTTAAAGTTTAAAATAAAAATCAGGGAAATATTCTAATTGTATGATTTCTATGGTTGGTTCTACTCCAGAAGAAAGCTTAATTGTTGAAATATTTCTGAGTTCCTGTGTTCTGATTTTTTGAGTAGTCAGTGCTAAGTCTTGAGCAGAAGCTTGCAGAAGAGCTGCAGGATTGAAGGAGAGCAGAAGTGACACAAAGCAAAGCTCTTTTGGGAGATCTTATGGAGGTTAAGCAAGTGCAGCAGGATTTGAGCAATGCTGCTTAGTCCACTTGTTCATGTGTGGATGCCAGGGTGGAGGAGACTGGAATTGGGAGCCGAGATCACTTAGAGGTGTGTCTGTGAGAGAAGCCAACTGCAATCTGCTGGTTTCTGGTGACTTTAGAGGTACCTGTCCAGTGTTAGTCCTGTCTCGTACTGGAGCAAACTATTGATCACCTGGCCAAAAACATTTTGCTGCTTTAAAGAACTTCCCCAAACTTTAGGGAATAGTGGGACTGTCATTAAGAAAGAGATGTAATTCCAAGCACTTTCTCTTGGTTTTAAATGCTGACTTCATGGGGTTTTTTCCCTAAGAGTAGGAGAGCTTCATGTAAGTCTTGAAACTGCTGGTGGTTGATAGGCTTCTATTTATTTAATCAGGGCAGTGCATGTTACAGAACTGACAGCAAAGGGATCAGGACTAGAAATATTTTTTACTGGACATCAACATGCTGCTGTGCTGTTGGGAGAAAGTGGAGATTGCTTTGCCAGCACCATCTGGGAGCCTCTGCTTGGATGTATGGTAGGCAGACCTTTTGTGAATCAGAGAATTGCCTTTGGAATAAAGCCTCTTGGTGGCAGGTTTTTTTAATCTGCTGCACTGACAGAACTGCTCCATCTTGTCCTCTTAATGCAAGCGTGTGTGCCAAATCTGCCTGAAGGGATCTGTATCCAGGAGAGAAGGAAGTGGTGGTGCCTCTGAAAGGTGCTTGCCTTCTTTTGTGAGACAAAATAAACTTTTGGTGGCTTTGTGGGGCTGCAGCCGGCACTCTTGGGTTATATATTCTTCTTATATGAATGTAGCACACACTTCAAATTTATTGTTAGAGGAAAGAATAGAAATGTTGTCTACAGCTTACAGAGGGAAACAGCATATGCTGTGTGTATAATTGTCATTCAGCCCAAAAGATGTGTTGAAAATGTGCACTTTTTTTGTGTGGCGGGCAAAAAAAAACCCCCAACCAAACATTTGTTAATCTTTGTGCTTTATGGGAACAGGTTACTCAGTTGTCCTTAATAGTTGTGATGGAATGACCAAGCAGATTGTGGGTGAAGATACTTTTGGGTTGAGGTGGTTACACAATTAAATGAATAAAAGGTGATAGTTCTGCATTGCCAATACGTCAAAAGCTTAGAGTTTGGTAGCAGAATTTTAATTAAATCCATAAGACAGTCTCGGCTGAATTAACAAAGCCAAAATTATGCATCACCACTACTTCTGTCCATGTAAGTATTATAATAAATGTAAAAAGAAAGTCATCACTATCATTCAGCATGCTAGGAATAGAAATTTGACAATAACCTGGCTGGCGTAAGCATTTATAGTTCTAAAAGAGTGGAAATAAATTTAAATCCTCTTCCAGGTTTAATGACCAGGCAAATATAGGGTAAAGTAAAACTTTGAACATTGTTATAAGTTGAGTTTTGTTGCGTCTTTTTAGTTCTTGAATATCTTTCGAAGAAAGTCAAATCTCAGAGCTCTGAGACCACCTGTAGCTACAAAGCCTTGAATCCTGTTTGCTGACTCCCAAATTCAAATCTCAAATTTGTGTGGACTGCCTGGAGCCACGAATGACACAGTGAGAGCATTCAGGCTCAAATACTGTCTGCTTTTCTCTAGCTCTAGGGGCAGATTAGGCAGCACTTCAAGTCCTGTTTCTGGTTTCAGTCCTTCCACTCTTCTAAAATTCACTCTCCATCCAAGTTGGCCACTTTGTTAATGACTCTATTGGAGTTCAGGCTGTCTTGTGGCAGTAATGAATGATAGTATCTTCAGAGCACGAGCAATATGTTTTTTTCCTAATCTTTTAAGTGTTTCAGAAAACATGTTGATTGAAATAAGCTCGTTGCCATCAGTGAGACAAGAGAGAGAATGGTGTGCTTGCAAAAGAAAAGAGTGCTCAAATTTTGTACTGTTCAGTAGGTGTTTTCTGCAATTCCCTTCTTCCAAGTGGCCAAGGATCAGAAGAGAGGTCCTGACCTTGTGCAGTTTTGCAATTCATAGATGTCCAACGTGATTTAGGATTTTGGAATTAAATGGCTTGAGTTTGCTAAGTTGTAATTGAGCTGTTGGATTTCATTCACGAAACATAGTCTGGTCAAACAACTGACCCGTATTTTGGTTGGTTATTTGATGTCCTGAAAAATAACCTGCCTTGTGAAATGCAAAATTGAGGTCAAGCCTTTCATGCGCCTCATTCAAAGGAGCTTTTCACTCAAAATCACTTGAATTGAGCCATGTCTTGGTACTGTGGGGAGTTTGTCTAGAGCTAAGGATTATGGTTTATTGTCTTTGAAATCTATTTTTCTGTTAAATTCTCAATGAATATTCTCATCTGAAAGTAGATGTAGTGGTGGTATTTACTGTAAATTTCTACTTCTTTCTCAAAAGGTCTGTCTGAACTTCTCTATCTGGTATTGACAAAGTTTGCCTTTTTGTCTGAAAAGATCCTTCATAGCATTTGATTAGGTATTGTCCCTGCCCCATCCCAATATAAGCTTGCAAAAAAAGGAGGTCAGAGAGAGCTCTTAGGGATGTGTTTCTCCTCGCTTGTAGTACTACCGTGAGAACAGTTTTTCATGTTTTGCTTCATTGCAGGGAGGTACTCTTTTGGGTAGGTTGTACAATGTGTAAAACCTTTCACTTCCAGGTATAATAACTATGGTAAGGAAAGAGCAGTGAAAGGCAGCCCTGTTCAGTTCATGTCCCGGTCAGCACTGACAGTTGTGCTTCATGCAGATTCTCACTGGGCTGATGGGCTTTGGTACCAAAGCACTGGGTGTCTCATCCTTAAACTATTGATGGTGTGACTGAACTGCTCCCTGCTCTGGCTGTGCAGTTTGCTTTCTTGACAAATATCCCCTGCTCAGGAAAATGGGTACTTCTGAGGGAGCTGCTGCTGACAAAATAACTTCAGTTGCTTATCCTTTTGAAGTAAGGTTTCTTGAGAACCTCAAGGAAACAGTCTGTTTAACTTTTATCTCTTTGTAGACAGTAATGTTTAGTGGAGAGAAGTATTTCAGCCAGATGCCCAAGTGGTAGTAGTAGTTTAGGCTGTAAATTCATAAAAGTCACACCAAACCATGTGCTCTGTGTTAATAACATCAATACCCTTGCTGGTTTCTAAAAAGTATTTGTATTTCTGGATAAAGAAAGAGCTTCTATGAAAGTTGACTCAGCTGCTTTAGAAATCTTGTTTTGCTTCCTTTGGATTCACTGTGTGTTTTAGAAGCTCTTAGGAAGGGACATGGTACAATCTGGTCACACTCGTAAATAATTTGTAAATATACTTCAGGCGTAGAAGCTGGAGAATCATTTCCCTCTTTGGAGAGTGCATCTGATTTTGTATCAGGAGGTGGAAATAATCTGATGAGTGTGTTACTTGTGTGAAAAGGAAGTGTGCTGCCCTGTAGTGGAAAGATTGCTGTTCAAACATCTGAAGACCAGCCTTTCAAATGTTTGGAAAGTAAGATAAAGCAATTTTACAGAGATTTATGCACCTTGAGAAAAATTAGATGTTTAAAAAGCACCATTAATATTCTATTACCTAGTAATCAGCAGTCATGAGGTAGAAAACCAATTTGTGATGCATTTTGTGGTCACAATTTTTGCAAATGAGCCTTCAGTAGCAGAGCTAGATATAAACCATTTCTGTCAGTGTCTTGGAATTGGGATTTGTGAAGTTTTGTCTGTGGTGGGTTTTGTTACTGTTTTCTTACTTCCTCTGGCAACTTTTGTAAATTTGTGATACTCTAAAAGAAAGCACAGTTATCCCTATGTTTTCAAATGGACCAAGAGGCTTTTTGTTCATCTTTGAAAGGGTTACAGTAAAATGAATTTGATTGAATCTTTCAGGGGTTTTTTTGTATGCACAATTCAGCAAAAAAAAGTCTTGGTAATGAATTGCTATTTCTGATCCACAGGCTGTTTTTCTCCAGTCAGACAGTGGTTCAATACCTGCTTTAGATGTTTACAGATCAGTATATTAATGACACTCAACTGTGCATTTATTCTCACTGGAGCAGTGCCCATTCCTACAGAAATGCCCAGGAGAAACACCCAGCATAGAGCAAGCAAGACCAAATGTCAGTGGCCAGAAAGGGGGGAATGCTTGAGAAACTGCTTAAACCTTTCTCTCCGGTCCCTTAAAGTGTGGGAGTGCCTTCCTGTCCTTTCCCAAATTCCTTGGTGTTTCAGGCATTATTGAAATCACTGATTTGGGTTTTGTGGTGAGTGATGGATTTAAACCTCCTGCAAACTAAACCTAAATGTCAGTCTGGGATAATGCAGAGAACAAAGCAAGTGAATTGTGGGGACAGCCTCAAATTGCTGATGTCCGCCAACAGAACTAGTCAGAGGGAAAATGTTAATTACTTAAAAAATTTAGTAATTCTAAAAGCATAAAGGAGAAGCTGTTTTCAGAAAGGATTAAGCCGGTCTTTGAGATAGGACAATTACTAGGATGCTCAACAAAACCAGCATTTGAAAGAATTGTTTGACGTAGCAATGGCACTTAGGGTAGAATGCAGTTTTCTCTCATTCTGACAGTATACTGGATGTAGGAGGAACAGTGAAATTAAATGTGGAAAAATTTAAGTTAGTCACCTTAGCAAAGACAGTTTTCTGCACCCAAACAGAGGAATTTGTAATTCTGCATGGAATCCATGAGGGACTTTGCTCCCAGTACTTCCCCTTCTTAAAATGGGCGCAGATATCAGGTAATATGGGCGTTTTAAACACTGGCTGGGTAAATCAACCCACCCTAAACAGAGCAGCTCCTGTGCATCAGCTGCCTCATGGGAAGGGTCCCTGAGCTGCCACTGGCCTTTGTTCCTCACAGTTTGTGCTGTGGAGCTGCTGATGTGCAGATACACTTGTCTGGTTTTCTGTGAAATTCTTGCAGATGTGGATCCTAGTGAGTTTGGATTACAAAAATAACTCGTTCCTTAAGCCATGTTGCAACTGATTTTAAACCTAACTGCTACCCTACATTGACATGTTTGTAAGGCAGCTGTATAGAGTACACTGAACAAGCAGAAAGGACATCCAACTCCAGAATTGCCATTGTTATGCCCAATGGCATCCATGTTCACGTGCATAAACATAGTGTACAGCAGGTAATTTTCCATCTTGCTTTCCTATGGTCTGTAAAAATATTACAGTTTCTGGTTGGGACTGAGACATTTGAAAGCATCCACGTGGTTAGTGGAAATGAACGGCAGCTTTAATGATTAAGCCACTCGGATACTTGCTGGCTGGCACACTTACTAACATTTTATAACCAGTTTTAGTCCACTCCTCTTTATGGGAGTTGGGAGGGAGAGTAAAATTCAGGTGTATATTTTTTAAGGAGAAATAACTGATCAATAGGGCAGTTCAGTCAGGAACTTGAGAGAATTGCTCACCTACAGTTAAATTAGTTCAATGTGATGCGTAAAGCTTCATATGCAGTGAATGTCTTCTACCAACACCAAACCAGGAGTGTTTCAGCTGGAGTATGAAACAGCTCAGTTACAATTATGTGCTGGTAAATTAGTGTCTCATCTTCAAAAAAAGAGCTTTTGTTATTTATTTATTGGAAATACTTGGATGCTGTGTCATCCTGAAGTTGTGACACAGTTTGGAAATCGATCCTTAGTGGACCTAGAGGTAGAACAGACTGCATGAGTTGTAGGACATGGCTGTGATTGAACTGAAGGGGGAGCAGTTTTTAGTGTAGCTTAATGACACCTGCAGTTGTTGGGTTTGGTGAAAATACACAGGTATAAATAAGCCCTTTTCTTAAGTAACTGCAAATTGCATAAATCTATATCTCCGAGTGTGCTGTATTATCCTACCACAAGTGATTTGAGGCTTGAAATAACAAGTATTTGTGAAATGGATTTAGAAAAGTTGCCTTATCACTGAACTTATATTTTTTTCTCAAAGCCTTTGGCCTTTGGCATTGATATTTTATCACAGGGGAAGGTGTTTCCAGCAGGCAGTGCTGGTGTGGCTGTGCGTGCGGGTGTGTGCACACAGCCTGGTGTGGACCCTTGTTTGTTTTGCAGGTGTCCTGTTAGCTTGGCTGTTTCCTTCTCCTTCAGCTGTAGGACAGAATTTTCTCGTTGGCTTGTTCCCTCCTTAAACTGTCTTTCTCCCTCCTCTGAGGTGTTGCTGTGCTGCAGTCTCCTTGTGACGTTTAACAGGCTGCAATTAGCCCAGACACAGAAGTCGGGGTTGTCTGGGGCAGCATGATTCCAGTGATGAAAAGGCGTAATAATAATTCCCCCTCAGTCCACTTGCACTTAGTGCTGTTTGATCCTGCGACTCAATCAGGAGTAGACAACATAGCTGTATTTTCCTGCTCACTTTGCCTGATTAGTGACTGATCTGATTTCCCCCAGGTTTGTAATTAATTTTCCCGCAGAAGTATGCTTAGGTTTATGACTTAAATAATAAGTGATGGTGACTTGTGCTACTGTCTACATGTTTTAATCCTTTTCCACGTCTAGATGGACTAAACAAATGCATAGTTGTTGCATCTGCCCTGCTGTAATGATTACTGTGGTGAAGACTTCTTTTTTTTAATTTTTATAAGCTGCTGTTTTATTTTGCAAGAAGTTATTGAATTACACCTCCAGAAGGCTACTAAAGTAAGAGGTTTATGACTTTTATTGTCCTTCTGTTCTATGAACAGTTAATGGACAAGTAGGTAGAAAGTACTGAAAATTTGGGTTCTACTGTAAAAATGGCATCAAACCCAGTCTTTCCTGGATACAATTATTGAGGTGTATAGTCCTATGTAAAAAAATCCCAAGCATTAAAACCTGAAGCAAAATCCCCCAAGTCACGAGTAGCTACCGAAGAAAGAAGTGAAGGCAATTAATATTTGGGAGAGGCAGTGAATGCAGCACGATGAGCATGACAAAATGTCCTGGGAGTTGGGTGCGTGTAAGAGCCAAATCTGTGCTATTGATTTATACTCTGAGTTTTCTGGGTGAACTTGGAAAGAAAGGCAGTATTGTTGTAGGGAAATGTAAATTGCTGTATTTCATTTCTCTCTAAGGGAAAACTTGTCTCTTCAGGAATTTCCCATCCAGTATTTACAGCTGATTCTATCACTTCTGACTGAAGTTACTTTTCCAATTGTCTTCTTAGTCAATCTTTTTTAAAAAGTTGACTTTTTGCTAGAGTAGTTCAAGATGAAATGCTGTTTTGTGTGGTCAAAGATAGTTATGCTTGTTCTAGAAATTGTTTCATTTTCAAGGAAAACTTGTTGTAGGAGAATTTGAGTGAAATGACTATTTAAAGCTACTTGTCACAAGAGGAATTAGCTAGAGATTAACCTGTTGGAGCAGGACTTTTTTTTCTCTCAACTTCCATTTAGACTTCAATTTTATTATCCCTTGTTTTGGCATGAGTTTGTTTTCTTGTGTGCTTGCAGTTAATAGTGACATCTGACTTCTCTCAAGACGCTTAACCTGCTGTGTTAGAAGGAAAGAGAAATCTCTCCTGTTTCCATCAATATTGTATGACTGATGAAGAAAAAGCAGTGGATATGCTATATTAGGGGGATGTATTTTTGTTATGCTGTTTCGCTGTTGGACTCATGTCTGTGTTGCAGTGTAGTTGTGAAAGAGATATATATTTATCCTTAAAATAAATAACTTTTAATATGCTGAAGTAAAAGTGAATTCTCATGCTAGGTCGTATCTATTTATCAGAGATAATTTGGTTGGTAGAAATGCTGAACACTGATTATGTGGCTCCTCTAACTGCCAGTGGGTTTCTGTACCTTGTCCTATAAAGAAGGTAAAGCTGAGGATGCCCTGGTATGTTTGAAATGCTACTGAAACTTAACAGGCTTCAGTCACAGCTTTTAGGAGTTGAAGGGAGGTACTTCTTTCCTAAAATGCCCTGTTCCATTTTACAAGTGGCATAAAGCATGAATGAGGCCAGGTCTGATAAAAAACCACCGTACTTAAAACTCTAGCAAGACCAAGTTCCTTTGCAAGTGAAGTTCTTGGTATGTGGTACCAAGACCTGCATTTACATGCTTAGAAAAAATCCTTTTTTCAAATTTATTTTTCTGTGTTTAGAAACTACCCTTGTTTTGCCACCCTAGTCAACATAGAACGGTGTTTTGTGGGCTAGGTGATTTTGCTATTAAAATCTCACGTTATTGTTTTAAATGTGTTGTATTGAACAAAATAAAGCACCTGAATTTCAGCAGTACTTTAAATAACAAATAGTTTATATACAAAGAACATTTCTTAAAATGCCTCCCTGAAAGTAGATGTCCCTAAATATTCAGGGAGACCTTACATCCTTTGTGATTAAGTAGTGCTGAAATTATTTCAAAACCTAAATTTTTGAAATGCTGCTGTAATTAATGATTAATAGGGAGCTTAAATCCAGCTAAGTATCTGCCTGAGAAGTGCCAGTGCTGCTTGGTTTTCTGTGTTTGCCTCTCCTAGCAATGCTTTTTGTGTTCATGTCGAAACTGGAGGTAAACAGTTTACAGATAAAATGGAGCCTCCTCCATAAAACTGCGGCACTGGGGAGATGTCAGGATACATCCAGTTTGGAAACAAGCCCTTGACTGTTAACAAGAACAAACAAAGCGTGTGACTCATGCCGTGCAGCTGGCGAGGGGGCTCGGAGACTGTGCAGTGATTCTCCCAGCCTGATAGCTCTGGCAGCTGGGCTGCAGCACATTGTTGGTGTGGATTTCCTGCAGGGCCATGTTTATGTTGGAGGCGGTGCACAAGCTGCTGTGTGGACATCAAATTGTTCTACTGGTTTGAGGATCAATGAGATTAAATTAGCTCAGTCGTTTACTGCACGTTTTGTTGAGGTTCAAGCTGTCCAGGCTGTTGCAGTTAATAGGAGCAGCCCAGAATGCTGCCGGTTAAATGTGAGTTACTCACCAGGGATCCAGAGTTCATTATTGGAAGGAATAGGACAACTTTACTCCTGAAAAAGTTCAGCTTGTTGGGAATACTCTTCCCTGTGTTGTTTGCGAGGCAGAACTGGAGAGAGTATCATTGATCAGCAGCACAGCAGAATACCTTGATGATAGGTTTAGGGTGGATGTACTGCTCTCTTAATAGCTGTTGTACAGATAGAAGTATTGGTGATAAAATAAACTCCTTTGGGCCTTTGATTTGCATAAAAAATAATGTCCCGTTCACTAATGAACAAATTATTTGGAGCTAGAGGGAAGTGAAGAGCTTGGAATGAGTATCTCTGCTTAAAAACCAAACCAAGGTAAAGGCAGCCAACTGAAGCGTCTGTCAGAAGAGTTGGGCCCTGTTTGGGAACAACTGGAAGAGACGTTCTTTTCGTCTTAATCTTCTTCCCTTTCTTTTCAGAAATACTACTTTTAGAGCTATCCTGATAATACTTTCTAAGCCTAAGTGCATTGTATAACACATGGCATAAGTGATGAGAACATAGGCCATGGATCTGGTTCGATATTAAGGAGAGATCCTTGAATATACCACATTGGGCAATTCTTTCCATTTCTGGATCCTTGGCTTCTGTTGAATGGCAGTGCTACAATTGAGTGCAATTATGTGGGATATGTCAAATAGAAACTTTGACTCTGTATCACTAAATTAGGAAGCCAGAATAATACTGTGTTTTAGACTCTGTAAGCTTTCCTAAGCATTAATTTGGTTGGCACTGGGTGCTTGCTATGGTTTTTTAACAACAATTTGCCTTCTGTCTTTTGAAGTTCAAAGACTCTCCATGGTTTGTTTGTGGTTTTTTTGTTTGTGTGTTTTAAATTTTTTATTGTAGCTTCTTTGCTTTCCCATTTCTGTGCCTATTAAAAAATACTGAGAAGCTGCTGGAGAGCTTAGTGATCCATCAGGACAGTTGGTGCGGTCAGTGACAACAAAGCCATCACCTTTGCAGGTCAGACAGTTTGGAGAAGTGAGTTCAGGAAGCAGCCTTGAACACAAATTGTCCTCCTTATGGAAATGATGTTAGTGAGGCTGATGGGGCTGACAGGCAAAGTCTGCTGAAGGCTTTTTTTCAGGTGTTGTCCCTTTGTCACTTCTTCATTGATGCTCACGTGGGAGATGCTGTTAGTTATGTCTAACTCTTCAAATGGGTTGGGAAGGTCTTCCTTTACTAAGTCTCTGTGATCTCTTCTCTTACCTGTTTTACCTCATCAGTCCAGAGTGCTTCTGGACCAGAAAGCAGATATCCCATAGAATGGATGTACAAAAGGAGCTGAGCAGAGGTTTTCTGGTGAAACAGGATTTATCTGGAGTGGGGAAATGTGATTTCATAAAAATGGGAGCTTGTTTTGTAGACTTCATTTCAGTGAAACTTTAAAGAGGGCAACCCTGCCACTCTCCCAGTTCCAGACTGTCAAATGTAGGAGGAGGGAAAGGGGAAGAGATCAAATCTTACATGTCATGCTTCTAGTTAATGCTCTGGCTTATTAAACCAGACTCTTGCATATTTCCTGGGGGTACATGAGAAGCAACCTAAAAACTCTGCACTCCTTTGGGAATAGTGGCCTTTCTGTGACTCGTGGAACAACTTCTGATCCTCCTGAATTTCATTCCATGTGAATGAGGGCAAGATAAAATCTCGGGCAAAAACTTATGGAATGTTGGAACAGCTCTGTTAAAAGCTCAGTAATAAAAAGTAATAAAACCTTGGGAGCTTTAGTTACAGCTTTTCAAAAGTTGCTTAACACTGTTATATTTTAATTGATATTGACTTGGAAGGAAATGTTTTCTGAATAAAATTTAGCATATTCTTAATATTTGCAAAAGTCTGTTGGCCTTTGTAGCCACAAGGGCACAATGCTGGATCATGTTCAGCTGCTGTAACAAGCACCCCCAGGTCCCTTTTTGACTGGGCACTGTCCAGCAATTCTGCCCTTTTCCTGTAGTACTCCAGGAGGTTGTTGGGGAAAAAAAAAAAAAAAAAAAAAAGGAAAATAAAAAGGAAAAAAAAAGAGGAGGAAAAAAAAAGAAAAACAAGCAAACAAAAAAAACACTGGCCCATGCAGCAACCCACTTGGATGTGTCTGCAGTCCTGGAAGCTTGAGTACCCTTTTTTCTCCTATGAATACACCTTGAGCTTGTTTGGGGCTGGTCTCACTTCCACGTGTCTGCAGTCCTGAAGGTTTGACTACCCTTTTATCTCCTACAAATGGACCTTGAGCTTCTTTTTGGCAGTCTAACTTCCATTTGTCTGCAGTCCTGGAAGCTTGACCACCCTTTTTTCTCTAAAAATTGCACCTGCAGCTTCTTAGAGGGGTGGCACTTTCTTGTGTCTGCTGTCAACAAGCTTATGGTCAATTTACAAATGAAAAAATGGTAGTCAAGCTTCCAGGACTGCAGACAGAGAAAAGTGACACCCTCCAAAAAAAAGCTCAAGGTGCATTTGTATGAGAAAAAAGGGTAGTCAAGCTTCCAGGACTGCAGACACATCAAAGTGAGACCCCCAAAAAGATGCTCAAGGTCCAATTTTTGGAGAAAAAAGGGTAGTCAAGCTTCCAGGACTGCAGACACATGGAGGTGAGACCACCCCCAAACAAGCTCAAGGTCCAATTTTTGGAGAAAAAAAAGGATAGTCAAACCTCCTGAACTGCAGAGACATCAAAGTGAGAACACCCTGGAAGTTTTGCTCCCCGTTTTTCTCCTACAAATGGAGCTTGAGCTTCTTTTTGGGGATCTCACTTCCATGTGCCTGCAGTCCTGGAAGCTTGACTAATCTTTTTTCTGCCTCATTTGGACCTTGAGGTTGTTTTGTGGTGGTCTCACTTTCATGTGTCTGCAGTTCTAGAATGTTGACTACCCTTTTTTCTCCTAGAATTAAACTTTGAGCTTGTTGGGGGGTGGTGCCACTTTGATATATCTGCTGTCTAGGTAGCTTGACTACCCTTTTTTCTCCTACATTTGGACCCTGAGCTTGTTTGTTGGCATCTCACTTTCATGTGTCTCCGTTCCTGGAAGCTTGACCACCTGATATTCTCCTGCAGATAAAACTGGAATTGGTTTGGGGTGGTCTCACTAATGCATGTCTGCAGTCATGGTGGTTTGAGTACCCTTTTTTCTCCAAAAACTGGATCTTAGCTTGTTTAGGGGCTCTCCCTTTCATGTGTCTGCAATCCTGGAAGATAGACTACCCGTTTTTCTCTTAGAAATTGGTTTTGAGCTTGTTTGGGGGTGGTCTCACTTCCATGTGTCCTGCAGTCCTGGAAGCTGGACTACTCACGTTCTCTTCCAAATCCACCTGGGCCTCGTTGGCTGCTGTATCTGGGGAGTGCAGGTACCATGTGCTGTTGACACATGAATGGTTTCGTCTGCTCAGGGGGGTTGTTCTCTGCGAGCAAACAGCTTTAGGATGGATGCCCTCAGACTTGGTGTTGTATGGGGCACTCATCTAGCCTTCCAAATCAGTTCAATCAACCGTGGAGGTCAGTGAGGTGATGGATTTTTCAGCCACACCACCCGCACGTTCCACTTGGAATAGTGACCTTTGTTTCTGTAATACAGAAAAGCAAGGTTATGTCATTTGTGGCTGTCATTGTTTTAGCATGTAAATATCATTACATTTGAGGCTTGTATTGCACAAAGTTTTACTCTTCGCTCCTGGCAAAGGCCTTCTACGTTTTGTGTACAAAGTTCTTGCCATTTTTTCATTTCATGCCCTGTGTATAGTGTCACTCGTATGTCGGGATGCAGAATAAGGTTTGAAATTGCCTACAATTCTGATGTTGTACATGCACAGTGTGTTTCTGCTGATTGTCAGGGATGTGCTGTGGAAAATTTTGCCCTCTTGACTGTGCTTGTAGTCAAGAACTTGACTCTCTACTAAACAAAGAAGGTTAAGGCCTTCACGTTTTAGACTGTAAGGAGAGGAATGAGGTGGAAAAAACCATCAAAGCTATCCCAAGTATATTTAGAAATAATGAACTCTGATTTCATTTTGCTCTTGGAATAAGTCTGCTACACCTAATGACAAGTGGGTTTTCTGGAGGTTCTGAAATGTGACAGGAAGCTTCTCTGAGTTATATCTTGGGCATAAAGGGTCCTCATGCATGCTGGACTGGGGAGAGAGAAAGCAGCAAGAGGCTGACAATGTGGTAGGAAAAAGGAGTGGGCAGAAGTGACACAAACCAAATAGGAGTTTAGAAGGGTAGTGCCACTACATCGGAACAGGGAGTGAAAGATTGACAGTAACTGGGAAACGAAAAAAGTGATGGTTTCCTCCAGTGAGCTGCCAGGTACTTGTGGCAGTAGAGGATGGAGCTGCATAGGAATTGTGGGGAAGTTGTAGGTGTGGGACTTATGATGCAGGATTTGTAGAATTTGTAGATGTAGAATGGTGTTTGCTTTCAAAGGAAAAGGCTGAATAAATTTAGGAAAAGGAGGGCAGACAAGCCCTACTTGTACTTTAAACTCATCCAATATTTCTCTGATGTCAAACATACGTCAAGATAAAAGAAATAATTTTAGCCAGAAATGGAAATTAAAAGTTTTCAGACTGCAGTACAGTGGAAGATCTACAAATAGTCCCTCTGTGTAACAGGGCGGGAATATTGTGTTTTGGTAAAAGTTCCTTTTTTGACTGTAAGATCACTAATGTGACTGACTTGTCAAGTAGATCTTGCTCCAGTTACAGGGAACCGTTTTTTGCCCTTTGCATTTTAACTTTGCATTGGGCAAAAAGTGATTTGTGGCAAAGTCACTGTAGTAAAAATTAGCCTATTCTCATTTTTTGTGTACCAGAGAACACTTTTTTTTTTAACACTGTTGTGCTATTTTCATACCTTGATACAGTACACAAGAATAGACAGCTTTTAGTGCACGTAGTATTCTTTGTATTAGAGCTTAATTTGAAATGTTTGCCACTTTGGAAAGGAGAGAGTGAAGGAACCTGGCTGCAGATTTCAGGGTGACTCATGAGCTTTATCTTTCTATTAAAAATAGAGAATTGCACAAAATCTAGTAAATCAGCAGAAAAAAAATGGCATTTTGTAACACTGAACAAAATCCTGTATCTTGTGCAGCTGGCAGTTCTTAGCTGTGTTGGCTTAAATACAGCTCTCTTTAATGTGCTTTGAGTTTTGTTAGTTGACTTTTGACTTCCCTGTGTCTGCTTTTCCTTTTCCATTCCGCGCTGAGCTGGGTTGACAAAGTTCTGTTTACCTGCTGCTGTTTGTGTGTGTAATATTTAGACACTCATCTGGAAAAAAAACCCCCTCAGGTAGTGGTGGATGGTTATGAAGGGGTCCTCCTCCATGGGACAAACTTGTGTCTTAACATGGAAATGACAAATTGAAGGTAAATAGTTTCCACATAAAGTAGAAGCTTGAAGCTTCCTAGAGAGAGTTTAATTTGCTGCTTCTGTGGGGTGAGAATTTTCTCTTTTCTCTACCTTTGCATTGATATCATCTGAAACTCCGGTGTGATCCTTCAGATAGGCAGTAACAGGATCCTTTAATGCCCTCTGGATTGGACACTTGTGATGTGATATTGATCACTGCAGCTTTGAATCATCATTACAGACGTGAGCTAATACCTTAAGCTGAGTTTGATGCTGGATGATAACTCCTGTTTTCAGGCTAGAGCAATCTCTTTTGCTTACACCAGGAAATTAGAAAAGGCAGAGTGGCAATGAACAATGTGACTTTGTCTTGCTTAGTTGTGAAAATATTGCTGTGTTCTGCTGTGTTTTGAAACAAACAAAAAAAAAAACCAAAACAAAACCCAATGCTTGTTTTATTTTTCTGAAGGTGTTGTTATGCTTTGGGGAACTTGAGGATGAAGCAAGATATTATCAAAGAAGTGAAAAACTGTTCATACTAGAAGTAGTATTAGAACCAAAACAATTTGTAGGGGAATTCCTCTTACTTTACAGTCCTTGCAGTGTTCTCTTAATCTTGCTTTCTTTCCCTGTTAATGTGCAGAGGTTTGTATGTGGAGAGTTTTCCATAGCGTAGGTTCTCTATAACACTGCTTTTGGGGAATGAGAGAGGAGGAACTTTGTCTTGAAAAGTATTTCAAATCTTCCAGCTGATGGCTCTGTCTGCAAAAACCCAGTTTTTCCCACCACTGCTAAGCTGCAGCTAAAAACGGTGGAAAGCCTGTTTTTTTGGGAGCAGAGGACACTGCAGCAACACTGCAGAACAGCTGAGAAAACTTGTGGAAATGTTTAAGGTTTGCAAATTTTCCTTGTGACAACTTGCAGTTCCAGCATTTTCCTTAAAGAGAATGATTTGCGGTTGTGTGGACTGTTCTTATGTTTCCAGGATTGTCCTAACAGTCTTGAAACCATTGTTTTTACTTGTTACTTCAAGAGACAGGAAATTTGGACACCTAGTTTTGTCCAAACTCTGGATGAAGCCTTTGAAGGAGTATCTTTCAAAACATATTTCCCGGGCCTATGGAGACATGGTGTCCTACAGTCCTTAAGTGTCCTGTAGGAAATAGTACTTTTTGTTACAGACTTCAGCTTGTAACAAGATTTAATATCAATGCTTTCAATAGATTCAAAATAATTTTCTGTCTCTGGTGGTGCATTCTTTTTCAGAGGTTTTTGTCTCACTGTTCTGCCTAACAGTGTTCCGAAGAAATGAATTTTCAACAGGAATTGAGAAGTTGTGGGTTTGAATCTTATTTCAAGGAGGCATCTCCAGGGATCAAGTTGAAGTGCATTACATTGGTTTGTTTCCATATCTGGGTTAGTAATTGGACAAATACGAAGACAGTTGGAAACACAGAAATAGGTTTTTTTTCTTTTTGTATTGCTTCAAATTTAATTATTTGAAGAAACCAGATTTTGCTCTAAGTTTAGTTTTTCCTGACTCCTGTCTATCCTTTCTAATAAGCGTTTTTCACTTTTTTAGGGCAGCTTTTTCTTAATGTTTAATTGTAGTGTGTCCCTTACTTGGCAATATTTTGCTCAGGGTGATTTGCAGACTAAAGTAGCTTGCTCATGAAAGTTGATTTTTTATCAGGTCTGTAGAGCCATGTGCTTGTGTGTGGGGGTGAGAAGAGGGCAGAGAAAGGGAAGAAGGCAAGGATTAAGTGAGTCGATATATGTGCAAGAGGTTGCCTGAACTGCAGAGATTAAACAAACCAAAGAAGGGCTCTGTCTGAAATGAGGAATTAAATGTATTTATGACAAATATCAACATCTATCTCTAATTTGTTTTTACTCAAGAACTAGGCCCTTAGAGATTTGTGAAATCTATTGGCAAACATCATGACTACATTTTGAGAGACAAGAAATGTGTAAAAGGAAGAAAAAAAAATGGGGAAGGGAGAGGGGCAAGAGAATTATTCTGGTCTGAAGAGGATGGATGACTTTCTAGAGCCTATCTGGAAAAAATATTGACAGATTCAACAGCAAATAACACATGGATGAGAGGTTTTTTTTCCAAAGTAATCGGTGCCAGATGTAGCCCGTCCTTTAACTTGATAAAATAATAGTTTCGGTGTAGGAAGTTCATCATCTACACTTAAGAAACATGTCTGTGTAGTTCTCTATGGGAAATTACAAAAGAAGGTGTTAAAATGGTGGTTGGTAAGGTGGACAGGGAATGACTGAAGGGGAGAGCAAGAAGCTGTACTTGGAAGGGAAGAATTGGTCTGTTAATACAGATCCTCAGGGTTTGTCTTGAGACTGTTCTTCAGGATGAACTAAATGCTATGGCACAGGATTAAGAGACCTTGGTAGGCTGGAGGAGCAGATAATTCCTGGAAGAGCTGGATGGTCTCAACAGCCTGGAATGTAAAGCAGGGCACAGTTGAGTAACATGGAGTGAAGTTGATGTGCTAGTGAGAATTGTTGTGAAGGAGAAGCTTTTAAAACAAAAAACCCACCCACCCAACAACCAGCTGTGAAGGTACTGGGTCACAACAGGCTGGCCATAAGCAGGGAATGTGTTGATGCTGTGGAAAAGGTTTGGTTTCAGTGGAATGGAAAACCAAGCTGTTTTAAGATGGAGAGCTGACAACACTGTCAGGCCACAAGTCACATGTGGGATTGGCAGGGCAATGCCAGGTTTGACTTATTGCTGTTGATTTTCTCCCTAACTGAAACTATATTATTTACCTCAATTTTATAGCTTCTAGAAGGTTCTGGAAAAGATGTCCAATACTACTGTGTTTATAGACTTGTTAGTTTCAGTTCAAGAAAATAATATTTGTAGTAGTTCTGAAAAGAAACAGCTTTCTTTTATTCTGGATCATAAATTTTAGTGTCACAAACATAGCATGTACAAGAAAATGGATCGAAGCTGAGAAACAGTGTAGAATTATTCTGAGAAACACTTGAAAAAACAGCATAGAATTGTTCTTATTCTGAAGCAGGGATGTCATGATGAAGTGAGATCATCTGCAAGGTGTTGCTTAGAACATGATGGAGGCATAAATCCTCTTAGTGGAGGCATTTACCATGAATTATTTCACTTGTAGATATTTCCATTTAAATATGGTGTGTGGAAGACTTTCTGAAATGAGTCTTTTCTCGTAGTTGTGGAATCCAGTGTAGGAGTCTGTCCAAGAAAAGTGGATTATTAATGTAGTTAAGGACTCTGTGGCCGCCATTTACCAAAGGTGTATTGAAGGCTTCTCTGAAGCGTGTCAGAAGTTAGGCTGTCTTTGTGCTTTTCCTGGTTTGCCTTTGTCTAGAGTTTCCATTTGGAGTGGGGAGAACATTGGTCTGACACCAGGATCATCTGTTTTCACAACTGTTCTAGAAGAGACAAGAACCTTGAATTTTTCTCTGGTCCTGGTATGTATAAAACGGGCTAGGAGGCTGTACTTGTCTTATATAGCTGCATTCCTTTTCCTCTACACCTTTGATTTTGAAGTCTGGATGGCTCAAACTCATTTTATTTGCTTCATTGGCATGTATTAGGGAAAGTATTAACACAAGCGATTTTTCTCGAGAAGAAAAAAAAAGAGAAAAAAGTATTGTAAAATCAAGATGATGTATGAAGAAAAGTTGTTCTCTTCCTCTGAGTGTATTTGTCATTGCTTTGGATAGAAGACTGACAGTATGAGAAAGGGACATCAATTTTAACTCTGAGCTATGTTGTGTTTATCTCCATAACAGGCAGGTTTTCTAGTGAATCCCAGTTAATCTAATATTGGATCCTTGGTGAAAATCTCCAAACCAAATAATAAAATAGGTAAAAGCTTTAAAATCCTTATCATAGCATGTGTGCACAGTGGAGGATTGGTGTCTTTCTTCTAAACAGAGCTTAGGAATCAGAAGAGCATGTTGGACTCAACAATGTTTCAAGTAGATGCAATAATAGGATGGTTTGAAGAGTGGGGATACTTGAAAGGAATCTCTTCATCTTCCATGTGAAATATAATCCTGAAGGAATTGATTTCCTTTTATGCTTTGATGTAAATTTGACTTATCTGTTTCTCTCAGATAAACATGGGTGATCTGAGGCAATTGGATATCAGCTCTTGGATTCTGCAGGCAGTGTCATTTTCATTCCTTGAGGGAGACAAGGGAAAGGGAGGAGGCATTAGGTTATAAAGTAGTATAAGCTCATCCTTACATAGAGCTTCTTACAATACTAAATACATCTAAACCAAATCTTCTGCATTTCCAGCTGTTGTATTTTTCTCTGATTTCTATTGCTTTGTGTCATTCAGTGCTATCTGATCCCATTAGCCCAAATCCCTCTGCATGAAGTATGTAATGCTGCTCTAATAACAAAAAATGCCCAGTGGGGTTGTTCCCTGGGGGGCCTTGTACTGGAGGCGAGCTCCCATCACCTGACAGGGATCTGATGATCGCAGTGCTGTCTCTGGGATCAGAGGTGCTGGGCTGGCTCAGGCTCTCCTCCCAAACTCCATGGTGTTGGCTCTGTTTGCATTCCGTGCCTTTTCGTATGTCCTCGCTGTGACACAGGCGTCAGGGGAATCACAAAGGCGGCAGATGGTCTGTGCACAGCTCCCTCAAGCGTAAAACAACATTTCTGTGCTTGTTGTCAGGACCTTAAATTGCACACTGTTCTGTTTGGTTATTTTCAAACCCTGTGTTGGCCAGAGGGGCTCGGATGAGAAATATTTGCATATCACAAAGTGGGAGCAAGGGCTGAATTAAAGTGGCAAGCAACTGGATTGAAACTAAATTCTAAGTGGAAGTTGTATGTGCTCATTTTTAACAAGGGTTTATTTTGTTATTTTTAATGAAAGCGATGACCTCTACTAGAATTGAGCAAGACACAGGTTGTGTACAGTGTGTTTATGGGATTTTTTTGCTGCTTCCCCTCACCAAATATACGAGAGTTGTTAATTTTTGCACAAAGCCTGGACTCAACCCCCTCCCCCCCCCCCCCCCGTAATACTGTAACATCTACACCTGAAATGTATATTCAAATGTAGGCTAAAGAACGTTCCAAATGGGCTTCTTATCCTTAATGTTATTCTGCTGCAGTTCAAGTAAATGTAATGTATTAGTTGCTCATTGAATGCGCAGTACCACTTTTAAAAATTCACTTTGCTGTGCAGGTTTTTTCCCAAGATACATTAGATGATGTCAAGTTTAAATCTGTCCGTGAGTCTACAGAGATTGCCATGCAGATGGAGCTGTGGAAAGCCAAATGAAAGATTTTCATATAAGCACACTGGGCTTAAACCAATCTGTTTAATTTGTTTTCCTCCCAGCCCCTGTTTTCAACCACTTGAATTCCTCAGATATTCAAAGTTATTTTGGAGGTGTTTAACACAGAAAGTGAAAATGCAGCCTGAAGAAAAGGATTGTTATTTTAAGAGAGGAATATTTGGAAAGTGGTGGGAACAAACAAAGGTACAAGTTCATTATGACATGAATTTAGTCTCAGACTAAATGGTTTTCTTCTGTGTCCATGCTAGGACAAAGAGATTGCTTCCCCCAGTTTGTCCTCCCCTTGCTGCATGAGGAAACTTCAGTTACCAAATACAGGATCTTGTGCATCTTCATGCGTCTTGGTACATAATGGCAATTTAAACACTTTGCTTTGTGTAATTTTGTCAGCGGATGGGATAGGGAGTAAAATCGGATTCGGATGATTCCTGGATATTTTTATCAGGTCAGGGCTGTAATATTGGCCACTGGTGAGTGGTAATTTGTGTTAGGGGAGATTTCTTGTCTTTCATAGCTCCCCTAGATTAGTGTACAGAGGATATTGAGAAAATGCTTGGGCTGAGGTTGGCCAGAGTCTCATGGTCAGTCACTAGGTATTTCTAAGGGTTTTCTGAGCTTCTGTATCTATCTGTGCATCATCCTGTTGCCCCAATGCAAGGAATTAATTGATCCAGTCAGGATAATAAGCTGCCAAGAATAGCAATCCTTTGGTAGATAGATAGACAAAATTCATTTTATCTGTCCAAGCACTGATGAAATGCAGGACCTGGGCTGATGCTTTGCTAGTGTAAACCAATTCTTGTGTTCGGTAAAGATACTTTCTTTAGGCATTAAAAAAAACTGCTCAAATTTGTCTCTTCAATGGGCTTTAGTACAATTACGTGGTAGTAAATGCATCAACAAATACTAGTTTTAGTTATTTTTTGAAATAGCTCTTAAAAAACATCCCAAATCTTGATAATTCATTGGAGCCTTCTATAATTGTTTGGCATTTCAGTGTGTGCAGGCAGTAGAGCATGTGAGCAGCTGTAACCACGTTCATGCGGTCAGTTTTGCAAATACATGAAAAAACTTGCTTATGGGAGAGTCACAGCCCACTTGTGTTTACAACCTGAGACTGCTACAGTGAGTAAAAACAAGCTGGGATACTTGTAGGAACAACAAAAACCCAGGAAACCTTGAGAAATATTTGGAATCAAAATATTGTGTGTTTATGGCCAATGCAGTGCTAACAGAGCCAGGACATGTGGCATGTTAATGTTTGGGTTTGGTTTTTTAATGTCCACTTAAAACTAGTAACGTGGCTCAGATTTTTCAATACAGATCTCTTAGGTACTGGCGGTAGTTAAGTGTGTCATACGAAACACTCTTGGAGTTGAAAATGTTGCTTTGTGTGAGTATTTATATCTTCTGAAACTCAGCTGTGCATGCTTTTTGTTCGCCGTTGAAATGCTGTAACCACAATTGAATTGAAATTGGTCGGTTCAAAGGAACTGATACAATTTTATCTGTTTACTCATCTAACTTACAGCAAGAAATAGGCACAGACTCTGGACTGAGGGATGTTCACTAGTATGTTTGAAAATTTGTGTTTGATAATTGAAGTTAAATATCAGGAGAAAACCTCATAAACAGGGGTGAAATTCAACATGTAAAGTGCTTGTTTTCTTTTGTGGCCTTGTGTGAACTGTCTTGCAGATCAAACTTGTAAATCCTTCTATGTGAGTTAGTTAGCATTAGCAATAAGTGGCAAAGTCCATCCTGTTGTTAAGAAGTTGGATGCTGTGTAGGGCAAATCCACCTTTTCACCCTATTGTTTGGCCTCTCTTCTTACCATTTCTGTAATCATCAATGATTGAGTAAATCCCCAAGAACATTTTGTGGTAGCGATGCAACCACACTTGCCATTTTGTGAGTGTGTAATAAATATGTATTAAATGGTACCAAATGAGCTTAGCAGAGATAATAGGTTGTGTGCTTTTCTCTAGAGAGGCAAGAACACCAGGTGTGGCCTGGTGTTGGGATTGTGGATCACAGGAATCAGTCAATGACCTCAGTTTTAAAGCACCAGGCTGGCTGCATTTGGTCTGCTCTGCTCTCATCTGGAATCTCTGCTGTATGTACAACTACAAACTCTTGGTTTATAAATTTACTTTAAATATTATAAATCTCCTACTGATGTAAGACTGCTCCTCCAAAGAAAGGTTTATTAAAGAAACAAATCTTACGTGAGAAGAGTGCAGAGAAGAGATGCATTTTGCCATAGTTGTATGACTGAACCTATGGGGGTGGCTAGAAATTCTGAATCTTTTCTTCCAGCCCCCATGTTTGAGGAAGGGTTAGGTTGGAATGCTGCAGTTTTCTAAAGTAGTGTCTTGGAAGTGAGAGGAATGAGTCCCAGACTGAGCCTTCCTTTAGGAGAGGAACTGCAGGTCCTGAGGTGGATATCTGCAAGGAGTTTTAGCAGTGTTACTAGACAGAATATGTATATTTTAAAACCAAGATAACTGTGTTCTGATGGATTCCCCGTATAACACTTCCCAGGTGTTGATGGTACAGTTCATAATCTGGACCTGTGCAACTGTAGTTGCTTTTCTTGACAGTCTCAGTTCCAATTCTGTGTTACTGGCTTTTATAGCAACTGGAGAGAGCCAAGTGGCAGAGCAGTTTACTGTGGACGGATGCTGAAAATGTCTGAGACTAGATTGCTAGTTGGGTTTGAGTTATTTTTCCAGTTATTCTGTAGAAGAAATCTCCTTTGAAAACTGCAGCTGGGTGAGTGGAGTTTCTCCAGGGTGATCTGGCCTGGGCTGTGGCTGTGGGTCACTGCTTATCCTGGCTCCAGCTGCTCAGAGCACCGAGGAGAATTTGGGGTTCAGGCTGGCAGCACACAGGTCCTGCAGGGAGGGCAGGAGTGAGATTCCTGGTATTTTCTGATCTTCTGCTTGATAGCTGGGCAGGGTGAGTTTTCAGGCCTCTCCTGCTTGAAATACAAGCTTGGGGTATAAAATATTGTTAAGTAGGGCACTCCACAAGCCACCATGCTTGTCTGCTTCTCTGCTTTCTTGCAGTGAGCAAATACAGCTGTTCTTTACAGATGGCTTTGCTCCTACCCTTCATATTGGGCCATGATCTGTTCATTCATTGACATTGGTGGAGGTTTGGTTGTGGGTGAGTTCTTTGGAGAACAATTACTATCCCCAACTACAGACAAAACCAAAATAATGAATTCTCCCACAAAATTGTGCCTCTGCTAACATGACTATAAAATGCAGTGATTACTGCTGCTGCTGACTCAGTGACTTGTGTGAAAGCTGGATGTTGGCTCATGGGGCACAGTTTTATGAAAAGTGTATTGGGAGTTGTGGGAAAGTTCTAGGGGGTTAAATGTGGATTTTATTTTGTTTGTCTGTTTGTTTTCCAGTAATGGTGATTTTAGTCTTTGTAGTATGAGGGAAGCATTAAGTTGTCAGGTGCCTTGAACTGTGTTAATCCTCTCTGGCTGGAACAATTAGGCACTGAGAATCCCAACTGGCGAATGGTTTTGGTTACTGTGCTTCTCAAGTACTCATAACAGAGCTTCAGGTCCACAGTCAGGAAAAACAGGAATTGCAAAGTTTAAAGTTTTCATTCTTCTCTCTCCGTTGCCGATGTTTTTGCTAATTTGACAGTGTTTTGAAGAGGCCAGAAAAGTGAACATGCACACCCTCCTCACTGTGTTTGGTTGTGTCTTGTTATCCAGTTAGATATTGAAGTGAGTATTTGGATTATTAATTGTTTAGGCAGGAGCAGAACCCTTAAATAGATGAATTCCCTTCTTTGTAGAAATGTTTTTCTAAAGATGTTTGCTGGATAAATCTTGTGTTTTATTTTAATTAAGATGAAATTATGGAATCAAATTTAGAAGGAGGAAGATAATTTGCTCAGGGTAGCCCCATTTTCTTCTTAAAATGGTACTTGGGCATTATTTGTAATGGTATTTTTCAAGTACTTTCTGGATAAAATGTACTAAGGAAACAGCATGGCGCTGTCTGTAGCAGTGCCTCAAACTCATGAAAAATCTACACTTAAGGGAAAGAAATAGGAAAGAATAGGCAGGCTGAGATGAAAAGTTATTGATCCCTTTGATCTCACCAAAAATCAGTGGGGGTTTTGACTTGTATGTTATTAGTAGCAGGAACTGACTTTAGCTAAATAAAATTAGCTGGTTTTGGGGGAAAACCCAAAACCAGGTGGCGGTGAAAAGTGGCCAAGTGAAAAAAAAAGTGTAAGTTATTCTGGCTTAAAAAAAGGGGGTTTGTGGTCAGTGGGAACAAGGAAATAACCTTCACTTTTTCCTTTTGAAAAGTGCCTTTTTCAATACTAGTGCAAGTGCTTTACCTTGAGATGTGACCTTTGCGGTGAGCAGTTTTCTGAAACATCTTCCATGTGATGTGCCCTGTGGCACTGGCAATGAAAATGCAGTGTATTTTTAAATACTCTTAAAATAGGGATTGCTAAACTACTTCTCTGAAAGCATCTTCCCTTCATTTCACCAGAAATTACCACTTTGAGCAGTCAGGTGGACTGTATTGCTGTTTCTGCTTAGTGTTTTTAGATCTCCAAACTGAAATGCCATTTGAAGGGATTGTGTGTTGCTCAGTAATGTTAGTGTTGTTCTAATGTCATAATCTCTGTGTGGAAAGCGAGAAATGTCCGAACTGTAGATAAGTGGTCTAATAGACAGCAGAAGATCAACCTCTCAACTCAGCATGTGCCTTTCACGTATTTGGCTTATTTTTGCTCCTATTGTGCAGCCACTGCTTAAAGTTGTGTCAGGCTGCTGTGGTCAAGTTCCTTTTTTGTTTAGGGTTCACCTGGTTACCTGACATCAAAGCAATTTCATTCTAGGATGTTGGATGTTGGTTTTTTAGTATGTGGAATACCAAACTCGGCATGAGCTGCAGAAGTGAGCTGCCTTGGAGCAGAGCATTGAGTCCCAATCTTGCAGATGTGCAAGTTGCACTCACAATTTCAGCTCCTTAGGTTCAGAAACGATTCTGTGGAAAGTTCTGCCCAGTGTTCTGCTATTTGGAGTATCTATGTGGAGAACTCTAAGGAGCCCTGGTCTTGGAATGGGTTATTCAGTTATCCTTTAAGTATTGCTGGAGTGCTGCTCGAAGAGCTGGCTGTGCTAGAAATGGCACTCTGCAACAGCACAAAAGTGATCCATAACACAAGTAACCCTTTGAGACAATGTGATAAAGGAAAATAGTGAATCTGTGTGTTCAAGATCATCCAGTTGTAGAGTTTAGTGGAGTTCTCACATCTGCAGTGCTGATTTATAGGCATCGTCTGTGGCGAAAGGCAAAGTCATCACAGACGTTAAGTGCAGCATATGGTTCTGTATAATAAAATTCAACTCGTGCTCTCTGCTTTAGCCTCTACCGTATGGTTTTGACTTAATTTGTAGCCATTTGTTACGCCAGATAAGTTTAAGAAAAAGTTACACAGTGATTTATTATTCGAAGAAAACCTCCATGTTTCCTACCCTGTCATTAATGAACTTCGATCAAATTATTTGATCAGTCTACCAAAGTTGTATGGGTTTACCTATTAAACAGTTAAACAGCTATTAAATAGCTATTAAACAGTTCTGTTAAAGGTGTTAATAGCGCAAATAAGCATATAGTTTAGCTAGTCAGAGATAATCTGATATGGAAAACTTTGTATGTGATTCTCGTGACAGGATGAAAGAGTAACTTGGAGTTTGTTTGGTAGTAAAAGTACTTAATATTTTTTAGAATAGCTGTGTGGGGGTTGAGCGTGTGTGTTTAAATACTTCTACATGTCTACTCTGAGAAATGAGGGGTCAGACCTGTCTCTCCAGGGCTTTGAACATAATTCAGGTAATAGTTCCATGTTGTACCCCATCTTAATTTGAATGCCTAGGTCAAAGTGAATCTTTCAGTTGTGTAATGTAAATGGTGACATTTGAGTATTTTTGTTAACTATCGTACATGAAAATATAATACTGAAGAAGTAAGAGTGGCCTCATTAGGCTGAAATATGGGCGTCGATTGGTCTAGCAAAGTTTCTGTGCTTATGAAATACAGGAAATGTATTTTTATTTTTCTCCTGTTAGCAGGAGATTCTGTTAGTGATTCCTTCATGGATCTTTAGGGGGGTGCAGGTAGTCCTGACTGCTCTGCTTTCTGACAAATTAATTTGGTGTGCTTTACCTTTGGTGGAAGATTAAAGGGGAAAATACTCTGGTATATCAGATTTTCCTTGGAGGCAACCTGTGACTTAGTAGTTTGGAACAAATGCCTTCCATGTGGAATAAGCAGTAAAGGGCTCCTTCTGTAACTGTGAGTGATAGTGAAAGAGTGCTTGTCACCTGATGCTTTGTTCCTTTAAGTATTGTGCATTTAGGGTATTTTATATTCTGTGTAAGTGTGTACAGAAATGCTTTTAGACCAACAAGTTTGTGTTAATATGAGCCTAAAAGAAAAGTCCTTATCTGGTGTAAATTTGATGTTTGTTGGTGGCTGTAAGGTAACACAGCTAGATGTGGTGTTAATACAGGACGAACACGCCTTCACAGGTGCTGGTTAGATTCTCCTTTATTTCATTTAGAATCTTCCTGACTGACAAGACAGGATTTCTTCACCGTGGCTTTTTATTTAGCATTTATTACATATTGACTGGCACTTTTCACTTAAAACAGCAGTGTTAGCTGGCCCCTTGTAACTGTATGAACATCTCAAATGTGAAGAGTTGAATCCAGTGCTTTGAACAGATAGCCAGAGCGCTGAGTGCCAGAGGTGGTGCTAATGTGGGCAATGGCTTCCTGTATGCCTGAAGCCAGATTTTATCTTTATACTTTGTATTGGGATTTATAAAATGTGATTGAGCAGTGTTTTTCTGGATTTGATGCATTTGGAAGGCAATTTTTCTTCTGAGCACGTCCATGTGTGTTGTTTTTGAAATTTTAAGGTGCCTGTCCTGGTGGGAAGTCAGTAATAAGCATAATAAGAAAAACCCAACCCTGTTCTTCAAATGAATTCATAAGCCCACTGGAACTCCTTGAGTTTGATGGAAAAGTGACATTAGTCAACAAAAACTGCATTCTAGTCTCACAGCTCATGTATTTTTTGACACACTGCCATGTGCAGCCTGCCTGCTGCACAGCAGTATTGGGAACATCTGGAAATAAATTCATGGGTAAAAGTGAAAATTAATTACGTGCCTAACTCATCTCTACATGCAGTAAATGATGATATGGAAGTATTCTCTCTGTTAAATGCTAGGCAGGTATTGGATTAGGTGAAGACAAAATTGAAGGAAATTGAATGTTTTGGTACTCCCAAGGAGCTCGAGCTCAAAGACTTGCCAGTCCTGGGAAAGAATAAACATCGGCAGTGGGGCTGCTCCAGTGCATAAGTGCTTCCCAGGAGTAGAAATACTGAAAACTGTACTTGCAACCTTGAAAAGGAATAATATCACCCTGATGCGAATTCTGTTCTTAGTTTGTAGATGAATATGCCTGAGTAGCTCAAGGGGTAATTGAAATTGGATGACTGAAGGATGGGGTTGCACGGAGGAGCTCTTGGGGTAACATTCAAATGCTGTGGTTAGCTCTGTCTTGTGTTTATCTATATTTTCTTCCTTCACTCCCTTGAAATACCAAATATTCCCTGTGGTCTAATGAGATGCTGCTGTCCTAACTTCCCTATGTTTGCTGTTGAGTAATATTTTCATGCTCATCATTTCAACAAAGAAAGATGGCGAGGCAAAGAAAGGCCCTCAAAATGAATAATGAGCTGTCTTTCTATTAAGTTCGTGTTGAACACTTAAGATTATTCATTCTCTATGCTCCAACTGTGCTTGTAATATTGTCTGATAGTGAAGTATGAGCTTCATACATAAGAACATGAGACTCTTGCAGTGTGAGAGCACAAGCTCTCCTGGGACCAGATCAGGGTGTGGAGGTTCTGGTGGCTTTTTTTTTAGAGCTTTGTTTGATATGTGGAGTTTCAGAGATGTTTTCAGTGACTTTTTTGAGCTCTGACAGAAGAGGGAGTATCTGGCTTTACTTTTCAAGACGAAGCAATAAGCTCAAAATGCGTACGTGTACTTTGTTAGCAATACCTACTGAAATTTCCCCAAGTGCTTTGATTGAACATCACGTGTAGCAAACTACAGAAACAGAATGATTCATGACTTTTATTGTTTTTGACTAAAAAGGGGAGATAGAAAAGGGTGTGTTTTATTCATTGATCATTGAGAATTGTATTGGCATGGGTAGAAGCACTTTTAATCTTTTGTCTCTGTTCCTTTGTTAGGCAACAGCTGCAGTCATTTGAAGTCAATTGTCCATTAAAGCACTCTTTTGGCTTTTGACAAATTGCATCAAACTGCCTCCTTTGGGGAGACACAGCCCTGAGTAGTTGTGCAAGTTTATTCTTGTTGTCAGAGGCAGAAATTGCCTGAATTTCAGAAGTCGCATGCACAGAGGGCAGCAGAAATAAGCAAAGGGAAACTTTATTTCCGGTCAAGTGCAAGTAGAGACATAAGAAGCCTGTCCTTGTTTGGTTTGATGGCACAAAATTGCATTTTCACTCATATTTGTTTCAAATACTTGTCAATCTGTAATAATTTGAGTAACTGTTAGAACCATGGAAACATTCTTGGATGAGTATCAGTCCCGTGCTTGTGTGTCTCTCCCCTGGGATAGTCCCCCTTACCTGGAAAATGAGGAACTCAAACAGGGGCAGCACTGGGAGGAAAGTTGAGATGAGAAATTTAGAGATAGAACAGAGGCAGTCAGTTCTTTAAGCTTACAGTTACCAAAAGTCACTGCTGACTTTAAAGTGTTCATCTTGGACACCTACTGTAGAGTACATGTAAAATATTCACATTGCTCAAGCAATTAATTTACTATGAAATGGATATGTCTTATCAGCTCAGAATGTGACCTTAATTAGCACAGGAAATTTAGTCAAAATGTTCTATTCTTATGAAAATTTTATTGCCTGATCTCATTAGTCTGTTTTGTCTCATTTCTATGTTCATTTAATGGATTGGAAGCCTGTGTTTTCCCTAAATATGCTTTTAAGAGAAGCAATATCAGTTCAGCTCTTGTTCTTCCTACAGTTTGTGCATGGGCAGGGACACTGCCCAGGGCATCTCAGCTCTGCAGAATGACTGAGTAGGAATTTCGTGAGTGTTGATAAGTAGTCAATCCACAAGAGGTCAGCTGTGATTAGGGCTGTGAGGGAAAACTGCAGAGGGGAGGAAAGACAACTTGAGCATGTGGCACAGGGGGAGTTTGAGCTGAGAACAAACTGCCAAATGAACAAGCCAGAACGAGTAAAACAGTAGGTTTTGGAGGAGAGCAGAGTCATGTCTGTACTTTGTGCATTTGCCAGTCATTGCTGGTAGTAGGATCTCTGCTGCCATAAAACAATGGGTATATTCTTTCAGGAAAAGTGTCTTTCTTTGATATTTAAATTTTTTTTGTGCTTGGGGAAGAAGGTTGCTCCAGCTTTTTGGAGGTAGTATCTTGTGTGCAGGTGTGTGTCCAAAGCAATAAAAACAACCTGAGTAACCCTTTTAGGAGGCAGAGATGCAAACAGAGCTTGACAGAGTTATGTGCCTCAGGCTTTCTTAGCAAAGAAAATCTCCCTCAGGGGGCCCTAGGGGCAATTAACAGGGAAAAAAAAAACCCAAACCAAACAAAATTAAAAAAAAGAAAGGACCCAGATGTAATTCATTCTTGAAACAAATATTTACAAAATCCTCAGCCTCAAAAAGGTGTTTAGACAGTGGAATGTTTTCTTATTTACGTTCAAAAAACTGCATGCAGAAGAGAAAAAGCCTTACTGGCCCTTAATAGACTTCCTTAAGAAAAATTTGATCATGTGAGACAAGATGGGACAGTCTTTGTTGGTTTTTGTCGGATTTCTGTGAAAAACAGAAAAACTCACGGGGTTTTTTTAAATGGACTCTAATGAAAAAGTGTACTATTGTCCACAGAGTCTGTCCAAAAGCTGAAGGCAGCTGCATCATGGGGATGGTTGTGGTTGGAAGGCACTTCTGGAGGTGGCTGAGTCCAACTGCTCTGCTTGGAGCAAGTTAACTGGGGCAGGTTGCTCAGTGCTGTGTCCAGCTGGGTTTTGAATATATATATATATACTTTGAATATAGCAGCAAGTTTGGGACTTGACAATCGTCCTGATGCTTAAGGAAGTTCTGTCTCTGATGCAGTCTGTCTGAGCACTTCTCCAGCCTGGAGAGGTGTCTTCGAAAGTCAGCACCACCAGCTTTTCTATCAGCCAATCTTCCTAGTTTGGTATCTCCAAAGTGGTGAAGGCCTATGTGATGCCATCATCAGGGTGGTTAGTGAAGGACAGCAATATTTGCCCCAGTTTTTGCCCCTGGGCTCTACCACTGCTGGCCTTTGTGCTGCTGACAACAACACTTTGAACCCAGCAGCTGAGCCAGTTTTCAATCCAACTTACCCACTCTGAACTTCAGCCTTTTGTTTGTCCTCTTTGCACATTTTACCTTGGCAGTAGAGATTGTTGTTGTGTAACTTCACTGCCAGCATCAAATTACAGAGGTTGAAATGCATCCTCTACTTTTAGCAAGTTTAGAGGTAGGTGCCATTGTATAACAGGATTTCTTCAGCCCCTCTGGAAAGGAATTTTAATTAATGCTTTAGGTGGTATTTAAAGAGTGTGAACTTTGGCAACTTCTTGAACATTTTCAAGTGGTTTAAACACATCCATACTGACTTGTGTTTTCAGAACTCGGCACTTGAAATATACTGAAATATAACAGCCTGAGAAGCACAAGTTGAGGATCAATAGTGATGAAATAATTTTAATAGGCAGGAGTATTTATTTAGCAGCAAACCTAAGGGCTCAGCAGTTACACTAATGTGTAGTGAAAAACCTCAGTTCCTAAAATATCAGATGATGTTCAGAAGTTGACTGTCCTGAAATCGTTTCTGGAGTGCAGAAGCACAAAGCTGTTGAATACTCTCTTGTTCATGTAGAAGATATAGTTTTTAAAGTTTACAGTAGTCACAAATGCGGTGTGAAAGTATTTTTTCTTCATACTTTTCAGCAAATATTATCTTAAATGACTTGAAACTGCAACTGAAGAGCAAAAGGGAAACTAGGAGGCTGGGAAAGAGAGGCACACCTTTTCAAATGTTTCTTTTTTTGTTTCTTTCAGTCACTTTTTAAGTGTTAGTCGATAGATCCATAATCATGTTACACAATGAAATGCATAATCTTCTCATTTATTGTAGGAGCAGTATTTTTTAGGCCAAGGAACAAGTTAAATAAAGATGAAACTCTCAGCTAGAGGGCTTGGGTTGGGCAGCTGAAAGCTATTGGAAAGGACGGTTGTTTGGTTGTTCGTCTTCTGGAATAGAAAATGGATTAGGGAAGGCCTGATGATGCAGCGCATTGAATTTCCATGAAGGAGCAAAGGTAGGGAAGATCTAAAACAGGGACAATTATGCCCAGGAAGGAAGGGGATAAATCAAGGTAGTTTAATTGCTGCTTCAGTGTTGGTTGTTCTCTCTCTGTTAGCAGAAGCAGGGGTGGATTTTCCAGTTGACTTGCTTTGATTGACTGCGAGCCACTCACGCTGTGGCTAAGTGACACTGCTCATTAAAGATGGGTCTGCAGTTCCTGAAGGAGTGAGGAGTGTTGCACTTAAGTCAATGTTGTCACTTACCTATAACTCATTTTTAAATGTTCTTGCTAGCAGTAAAGAGCAAAAACGGTGAACAGAGGGCTGGTGAGGTCTTTTCAAGACATTCAGGTGCTCAGTCTGACACAGACTAGCATTGATTTGGTCTCTGTCCTTTTACTTTGGGCTGTTGCTTTTGGGTTTTATTTTACTTCTCCTCTGATCAAGTGAAAAAATATCCCATCTCTCCTAGTAAACACTTCCACATCTCCATTAGACCTCATGTAACGTGGTTTCCAAACCACAGTGCTGTATTTCAGTCTCCTCACTTAAAAGTTAAGATTATTATCATAGAAATATTTTATTCTTGAGGGGTTCTGGAATTAAGGGCAGTTTTTTTGCAAAGCTCTTCTCTTTAGTAAGCATTGATGTTGATATGATATTTTATGAAATTGATAATGATTGGTAATGTAAAGCTAACCAGGTATTGTTTCACGTGGGCCCACTAGTATTTTTGTATAAACCCTTAACTGTTATGTTTGGCATAAAAGCACCTTCGCCCTTCTCTTTCTTTCAAGTCCACTCTGGCAAAGGTTTATTATCAGAGAGTCTGCAGTGCTTAAGAACACAAGGAAAAATTTAGGTCTTCTGGAAGAAACAGCCTGTTAGCAATCCAGATTTTTGGACAAGTTGAGGTCAATATGAAGATGAATTTTTGAAGTCTTTGAAATTATAGCCATCGGATAACTTCTTCTTTCTTGTGTTCTTGAGTATATTTTTACACTGAGTAGAATTCAAATCATATTCTTAATTTGGCAAAGGCAGGCATGGCTGAGACAGTAACTGGCTGCTGGAATAGCAAAAAGAATACATACAGTAGAAGTACTGCTTCTCTGACTAGAGGGTTGCTTTATTAAACCATTTCTTAAGTATCTCCTTTAATTAAAATTGTTCTAGCAGAGTGTTTACTTAGATTTGGTACCTAATTATGCTGTAATTGTTCATTGATATGAAAATTTTGAAAACATATGTTTAAATCCGACCAAATAAAACAATTGTGATTATTCTTATACAACCATCAGCTAATGATGATCTTAACTTCCAGGGATGGGATCATAAGCCTAATGTGCCGCAGTTTGTTTGCTTCCATCTTTGTCTCCTTTTGTATAGAACACTAGGGCACAGGAAAAAGATTAAAGACATGGAAATAACTCCATGAAGTTGTGCTTTCCTGAATGTAGTGATGTGCTGCTTATTCATAGAGTGGAAGGTTGCGACAGATGTGGGTATCTGAAGTGTCTGGGTTGTTTGTGCAACTAGCTGGAATGGCATTTGTTGAAGTGCCCCCATCAAGGTTCAGAGAAATTCTATACTTTTAGTAAGCCATTTATCTGGTCTCTTAATACCTGGCTTGAAAACCCTTAGAAATATTGAATATAAAAACTTAAGGTCCTATATGGGATAACTTGAAAACCATCTGCCATCTATATAGCAGGGACAAGAAACTTGAATGCTTCATTTTCATGGTCATAGTTGCAAACCAGGCAGAGAATGCACAGTCACTGGCCTTTTTGGTTAACAATGCTAATTTCAGGCGTCTTGATGTATTCTGTGACGGCGTCCAGAAAATTATCCTTAAAAAGGCAGTTACTGCCAAGTTAATGGTGAATATTCAGGAATCAGTATGCTCCTTTCTTGATATTACTTTGATTAGGTACCATGGTCAAAACTTTTTTCATTTGTTTTTATACTCAATTTGGGAAATTGTTCAATTGCCCAAATTTCTGGGGGGCTGAAATATATATTGCAGTGAAAGGTACTTTGTGAAAGTTGCAAAGTGTAGAAGAAGCTGGTCATTTTGGGCACGGAGTACGAAACTGAAGACTTGGGGCATCTGCCTTCCCCTTTATTTGCTGCTGTTAAGGCTTTTGGTGGGGTTTTAGTCTCAGGGTAGGGAGGCGGCAGCTGACTGGGAATAACACAAACCCAGGCAAAGAACTTCTCAGAAGAGTGCTGCAGCTGAGCATGTCTATCCATGGAATAACAGAATAATATTTCTGTCCATCCACAGAAATAACAAAGTGTGCATTTTTCTTATTAGAGAGTCAGGTGACTGTAAAGACTGACAATCATAGTAGTTTTAAATTTGAGCTTTTATGAGATTAATTTATTAATTTATGTCCTCTGTAAGTATCCAGTAGCACTGAGCTGAGGTCGTACAGACAGCACTGATGACTCTGGTCCTCATTAGTCCTTAGCCTGTGAGGTCAAAGCAGTGAAGCTTGGAGGCAATTTTGCAAGAGAAGTTTGAGATGGAAGAGTTGTTTTCAGCTTTGGGCAGGAAGAGCCAGCCCTGTGCTCTTGCATCCCCCAATGCTCACTGTGAAAGTAAACACTGTGCAGTGGAAGACAACTCTTTTCAGAGTGCTTAGTGCAGTTGGAAATACTTCTGAAAGATGTTTTCTGAGCTAAGAGTGGAAGCAGGGTTTTACTTATATGAAGATTATTAGGGCTGTGTTATATCATCACAAAATACAGTGATGCTGCCCTGCAGGCCAGAGCTTTTCCAAACTGTGCTGTGTCCATGCTGCAGGGCCGCTTAGATATGAGTTGTATTTAGCAGTAAATGTGTTGTGCATTTCTGTATATGAAAATCTATTTCATGTGCCTGCACTCTACTCTTTACAGGTGCTAGTACTGAATCTGAAACAAAAACAATACCCAAATGAACCACAACAATCAACCAAACAAAAAAAACACCAACAAAAACATCCCCCAAACCAACCAACTAAAAACCAACAAAAAAAAAAATCCCTCAAATCAATCAACCAAAAAACCAACCAAAAAAAATCCCCCAAACCAACCAAACAAAAAGCCAACCAAATGAAAAAAACAACCAAAAAAGAAAAAAATCCCCCAAACCAACCAAATGAAAAAACAACCAAAACAAGAAAAAAATCCCCCAAACCAACCAAATGAAAAAACAACCAAAAAAAGAAAAAAATCCCCCAAACCAACCAAATGAAAAAACCAACCAATCCCCAAATCAACCAAAAAACCCCCAACAAAAGAAAACAAAAATATCCCCCAACCAACCATAAACCAAGAAACCAAAACCCACTCAAATAAAATCCACAAACCAAAAATCCCCAACCAAAATCCCCAAAACGAGCACATGAAAAACCAACCAAAGAAAATGCCAAACCAACGAAACAAAATCCCAACCATACAAAAAAGCCACCAGACAAATCCCGGCCCCACAAAAAACAAAGAAGATGAAAAATTCCAGTGAAGAAATGACCTTAAGGGACAAAGACTTTTCTGTGAGCTCATCTTCCTTTATGTAATGTTCCTCAAATAGATGATTTGTAATGAAGTAAACAGGTGGTGCTTGACCCTCCCTTTTTTGACTGAGTTGAGAATATTCAAGCATTTACATTTTTATTCACTAGAACTAAACCTGAAATAAGGCACATCACTCCTTGATAAGAATTTCATGTTAAGAGTCAACATTGGATGAGATCCTAGTGGTGAAACTGAATGTTAGCATGTGTTTAAGCTTTCAGCCTGGCTATCTGGAGATGGAAATCTGCTTTTTCGAGTTTGTAAAGGCTGGTACCCTGAAAAGGCTTTCAAGAAAGGAGAAGTTATACTTATAAAATGCCTAATCAACGAAAGGCTGAAAGGCCGTATGGCAATTTCCATGTAGAGAGGAGCAAATTTTACTTTGATAAAAATGATAGTGCTAATGAACAGTAACCCATGAATAACAGCAAAGATTAGTCCCTTTTAATCAACCCAAAAAACATTGGAATTGGACACTCCCAGACTCAGTTCAAAGATGAGTGGCTCTCCTATATCTTGCTGTCATCTCATTTAAAAAAAGGCATTTTGTAGCTTGCAGGGAAGATGGATTTGAGGATTCATGCCTATTGTTTATTGCAAATATAATCTGTATGCATGTGTGGAGAGTGTGATTGATAACTGGCTAGCTGCAAAAGGTCACGCAGACATGAGAGAGCTTTGCTGAGCACTCAGGCATTCTCATGAAAACCAGCAAGGCAGTAAGCTTCGCATGTCCTTGAGCACAGCTGCTATACGATAACAAGACCTTGTAGCTGAACGATATGAGGGAGAAGCACGGTAAAACAAAAACTTACTCAAACTATGTAACCACAAAGAAATGTAGAAAGAGGCGTAACTAACTTTTAGTCTGAGCACCAATCCTGAGCTTAACTTTTGCAATGTGCATGAGCTTATTAGTGTTATTATAAAAGCATTGTGTGAATTAACAATAAACGAGCTTGGTTGACGACCACCTGGTGTCCGCCTCTCCCTTCTCCAACATGCATGTATCGCCCGTTGTACTTAATGCTGGTGCATAATGCCCTGTGGTTATTCCCTAGTGGATTCCTCTGCTGAGACTAAGGTTTAGAGAGAATATTTCAGCAATTTTGTGGTCCCCTGCCTGGTTAGTAATTTAAGGAGTGAGCTTCCTGAGCTCATTGTAGGAGAGGAGTTGTCTTACTCCTTCCAAAACTAAGCAAATAGCTATCTGCCTAGTAGTAGTCTATTTGTATCTTTGGCAGCTCCGTTTTTTAATTTCAAGCATTTGTTCAGCTCTTATTTAAGATGATCTTCAGGAGTGAAGTGATTGTTTAGTTAACTTCATCATGTTGTGGATGAAGACTTTGGAAGACAGTTGTCTCAGTCTGAGAACAGATAAAAGCTTCTCGATAATGAGGAGAAGTAACAAGGCTCAGCATGCTGGAGTGCCTCTTATCAACAGCAGCTGATGTATTATGAAACAATTTACCGTCTGTAATGTCTCTGGAGGACCGTTTTGTGCTGTGACTGACAACTGGGGAGCCCTCTTGGTAAAGCTTTCCAAGAATGCCCTGGATGGTGTAGGACTTTTGTCTCCTGTGCAGAGAAAGGATTCATTTATTCCAGTGGAAGTATCATCTTCCCTCTGACCTCAGTGCATTTTGCATTAGGGAGAATGATTTTTCTAGGGGAGCTGGAGCTGATTGCTTTCTATGAGGTTTGGAACAAACCTTTGCCAGCACTATGTCGCTTATTACAACTGCATCTGTGACTTTGGAAAGGCTGGGGAAGAAGGGAAAGGGAGAGAAGTAGTTTTGAGTATATAAAATGAGTGTTTTATTGTTTTTCTAAGAAAGAGTGATGAAGTTGTTAGCAAATCATTGTTAAAGCACTTGTACAGTGTGGTTTCCCTGATATGCTGTGTTTTCTGTAGCAGAATCACAGGAGTCCTAAGTATATTCAATGACAAAATTACATTTATTATCAAGAAAACACTGTAAATTGTATTCTGCAGCCCTAGAGCCAAAAAAACCAAGCATGAACAAGGGTGTTATTCAAAAAGGCTGCTAAATAGAGAGATGAGAGTAATTAAATAGTTAAGTCTTAAACATGCAGGTATTTAAATAAATGCATTGCTGTTTTACTTAGAGGGGGGAAAAGCAAACATGAGGAATTTTAAAACTGAGGTAGAGGCGACATCTAAGACACAAAAATCCTTGAAAATTTTGAACAGAATTTGGTACATAGCACAAGTTATGTACACAAAGTGGTAAGAGGTAATTAAAAGGTCACATATAGGCCTGGCTTTCAAATTCATTTGTGGTTAAACTTTGCTAATTTTCTCTACTTGGTAAAAGCAGGGATGGAATGACAGACAGCAGAAATAGCCTGGGAGATCAGAGTGGGCAACCACCCTAAACTGATATCATGTGGAAAGAAACGCCTGGATTTTCTGTTCAGATCAGTCACAAACAATTATGTTTCGTGTCAATGTTGATGGAGGAGGTGAAGAATCTGGTTCTGGTCCTCTGGATTCACACTAAAGGAATTTTTGATATACTTTTCTTAGCTTTCAGGGTAAATGTAGGATTTTTGAATATTTATGAGCTGCTTATCAAGTTTGTGTTGTGGAAGATGCTCTAAAAACTCTATTACTGTTTCATCAAATCATTAAACTATTTGCAAGTGATAGTAAGGATTAACTGAATGATTGACTTATCCCTGTTTTACAGACACAGCACCTAATATTTACTTCATTTTTTTTTTTCTTAAATCAAGAACCAAAATAGGAGGGGAAGGAGGAGAAGAAAAATAATCCCCGCTTGATCCTTTGCAGTCAGTAATTCCATGTTCATTTTTCAGCCCTGATTTCTTTCCCCCACCCCATTATTTGGTTCATTGTTTCAATGTATCCTATTTCCTTGTATTTTCTCCTCGATGCAAACTGCCAGGCTGAAATAATAACTAGGCAAGTAGATTACACTCTAAAAAGATTCTCATTACGAGATCTTGGTTAACTCCCAACCACAGTTCACATCAGGGAAACATCACCAAGAACAGGAATTGATTCAGCCTCTGGAACAAGCCATCATATAAAATGCCACGGGCTTTTCTCAGCCCATAAAGTAAAGCAGAAAGAATGCAGAGACAGAAATGATTTGTCCGGAGGGTTTAGGATGATGGAAACAGTTCCAACAGCTATTAGGGTGTGGTTGTTTTCCAGTTTACTGGTCACCTTTTCTTCACACTTACGACATGTAATTTTGGTTGTTGTCCACTAAAGACAGTGCATGGTTTGGTGTTCTGAGTTCTGGGATATGTGCATGCATTGAACCTAAGTGTTATGGGGCTTGCCTGCCTTTGCTCTCTCTGGGGGATAGTTAATATTGCCTTTCTAGCCTAATTTTCTGTTTCTTCAAAGTTTTCTTTTGCTTTATTTATTTGTTAATAATACTTGACCATAAGTATTTGTTCACGTAAGTGCACTATCAAGGCTGGCAAAAGCAAATTGGATCTAGGGCACAAATAACCTGAGTTTCATTTGCGTACTCTCAGTGTAAAAAATAGTTCTCTTGTCCCCAACTTCCCTTTCACATGTTGAAAGCACTTTGTAGCTCTGTGGACCAAAAGGGTATGGCACCGTGTCAGGGTCCGCAAATATATGCGGAGAACCTGATGGTTCGTTTTAGGGATCTCAAGGCGCAAAAGACACAGCGGGGGACAACTCAGTTTGCTCAATCCAAAATGCAGCTTTATTTAGTGCCAACAAATGCGATAGAGGGAGTTTGAAGGGAAGTAAAAGATAGCGAGAAAAGAAAGAGGGAGTGGGTTATAGCTACCAACGGAGAGACGAAATCCTCATGGTCCAGCCAATAGACCCGTCTTCTTCTGTGGGGAGATCTCAAAGTCTGTGCTTAATTCAGGGGTCCTTATAGTCCTCTTTGAAGCGACAGGCAGTTGGCCAAACAGGTGGGGGAAATCATCACAGCGTGTTCATTTTGAGAACTCAGAACATGTCAGTCGTCAGCAGGTACAGTGTCAACCAGTACGAGTCAGCAGGCGCGGTCACTTCACCGTGACTAGCCCATTGTTTCTGCTCAGGTTCTGATGTTCCGATAGAAGTGCGTGCTGGGTTTTTCCATCGAACACACCTGCAGGCAGCACTTGGCCAACATCCCACCAACCTCAGCCAGGCCAGAACTCCTGTGTTGAGATTTTAGAGTCCCTTTTAGGGGTTTCAGTCTCTGTCCTTGACGATGGTCATGAGGCAGATGAGGGATCTTCGGACCGTCTCTTACACACCAGCACCTCCCATGTCAGTGATGTTGTGCTTCAACTCCTGTGCCAGTGTAAATATGTATTTTAACGTGTCATAACTATAGAAATACATTTTAGTAGAGGTGGGGAGAGAGGCAAGGGAAGCAGCAGTTGGAGCAAAAGCTAGTGTCTTCCTGGTATTTTGAGGAGGAAGTTGGAGAATAATGTGTTTTCATAGAACTTGGACACAAACTATTTGGTAGTTCACATGTGGAGGGTCTTGGGTGTTGCCATGCTTTTCACTTTTCCCTGGGGCATTTTTCAAGTTTGACTTAGCTAAACTGAATTTAGGATTGGGAAAAAAACACTCCCATCCCAAAAAGACATCTTTTCCCAGATGAGAATTAGACTGTCTAAGTTCTTTGTTTGTATCCCAGAATTGCATTTGTTGTCATACCTAACAGAATTTATAATCATGGCTCTTGCTTTCAAGGGTGCACTGGTGTATGTGCAGGTGGGGAAATTATTACCTAGAAATATCAGAAGTAATTGATGAAAATTTGAACCTCTAAGCTTAAAGAATTTTAAGACTTTTTTTTTTTTTTCTTGTAGATGAAAAGAAAAAAGGTTTTCATTTCAGTGGAAATATTGAATTTTGTGGAGTTTGGGACTCAGAAGAAAATCTTGGTGCACTTAATTTTCGTTACATTTGGTATTTGTGTTAGCAGCCACGCTTGTGATGTTAGGAATAAGACAGAATTTTTATTATGCACTGGAAATTTCTTTGAAATATATCTGTAGTGAAAATTGTTGCTGAAATCAAGAATGAATAAGCAACTTATTGCATTTGTCTGAAATTAATTCTTGGCTGCTGTAATTCTGCAGGATAATAGATATGTTTGAGAGTATTATGAGAACATAATGAACCTAAGATCCCAGTAGTAATAAAACAGTAGTTCTGTTTAAAGAATAATTGCATGGTTTATAGAGAGAGCCTGTTAATTTGAAAGATTGCATTTAGCTGTGTTCATTTCCCTGCTGGCTGAATCCAAACTGTGAGCATGAATTAGTCATCAATGTTTTGAAAGGGAAGAGTAATACTTAGTTTATTACTAAATGCTTTTGAATGTAGAATTAGATCTTCAAGCAGAGTGCCAAATTTTCAATCTAATGTGTAGTTCTTACTTGTAAAATCATATTTTGAAATAAGCTTGAGGAGCTTTGTTACTGTCACAGGCTCCACCAGAGCGCCAGGTTTTCTTGACTCAAACTTATTAAAGGACTGAGGACTATCTCTGTAGGATTTAGAGATCTACTCAGTTTTTCCATGTCCATCTTAATGTGTCTGTGAACCGTTCTCTAATTGCACTGGTTTGGAAAACTGGAGAATATACACAGTAGTAGAGTGTTGAAGGTGAAGGAAATCAAGTTTTAATAACTGCACTGAAAATCCTTTCCTTTTAGTAACCAGTGTGTTGACTGGCTTTGCACAGTGCAAAAAGATTTTTCATTTTTTGCCCACAGATATTTTTTCATAAGTACCCTGCCCACAAGCATCTGGACTAATATTCAATTACTGCTGTACTTATCTGGTGCTGGAATATTCAGTGTTCTGTAGCCTACAGGAAAAAGTCATAGAGAACCCAAAAACCACAGAATGAACTTAAAAATAACATGATGACTCATTCAATAGATTAGAGCTGTTTGTATTCACAATTATGGAGTTTCAAAATAAAATAGGAGTGGTTGAGATAAAAACTAAAGAGTGTAAAAGGGCCAAATTAAGATGAAATAGCTTCTTTTATTGAATCAAAAAGCAGGGTTTTGTAGCTGAAAACTGGAAGCAGTTTAAAAACCTGTGATTTCAGCATAATAAGCGATAGCCTACAAATACTGGGAAGGTATTTCCAAAGATTTTGTAATACTTCTCATTCCTGCTTAAAACATTGAAGAAAACTTGTGTGGCCTCAGGAATGGTCTCCCGTGTCAGTGTCAGCAGATGTTTTCATACTCACATAACCCATCCAAGTTTCAGTTGTCTATAAAACAGGCTTAAAACAACCCTGGTGTGTCAGGATGCCCTGAGCCCTTCCTGTGACAGGGACAGCTTTGCTTCTGCAGCCCAGAAGAAAATGTGGTTGGCTGAAGGAGACACTGGGTCTGTGCTTGCTTATGAGTGCAAAAGTGATGAAATTAAAGGTAATGTGGGTATTAATATACTTAGTACATGTTTCTCACTTAAATGATGTGAAATGACATCAATGTGATAGGAATTTATTTTCTGAGGCATAATGAGGCATAATTTCCAGCATATAAACCTTAGCAGGACAAGATTTGACAGAATTTGATTTTTCTTTTCCATAAAACCAGTTTCTCAGGATTTTCAGGATCTCTGTTGGTCCTGCTCGGTGTGACATTGAGTCGCTTGGATGTGGTGACCAACTGGACAGATGCTCTTTCCTGCTGTGCTGGCCTCTGGTCTCTGTTTTGATGCATTAGACTGAGGGTGAGAGAATTCTTCTGAGTGCCAGAAGTTCATTTTGCATTTCTGATAACAGGGTTTTTTGAATTTTAGGGAAATCACCTGTACTTGGATTGTATCAGTGATTTTAGACTTAAGTATAGGTGACTTGTTTCTACTGGGACCAAGAGCTGTTTCCTGTCTGCAGCAATTTTCCTTTAATTACACTTTCATTCACTGTCTAAATAGAACCTATCGTCCTTCTAATCTATATTTGGTTCAAGGCTTATATGATGAAAGAGTGTTTGACATCAAATACTGATGTGTGAAAATACCAAAACACAATTAATGCATGCCTTCCTATGCCTAAAAACCCCCAAAATCTAGCATGTAAACGTTAAAGTCAAAAATTCTTTGGGGTCTTATCTGATAATACATTTGTTACTATTGTATTGACATATATTTTGTGAAAGCTGGTGCTGGATATGTGATATGCATGGGCTTTCCCAGGGGTCTTTTCTAAGTGTTTAGGTTTTGCAATAACTTTTCAAAACTTCATTCCTATGAAAATGTCTTAGTCCATACTATTGGGGGTGAAAAACAGCAAGGATCCAAATGTAGGGGGGAAAATATGGAAACTGCAGCTACAAAAAGATTTCTGCATCCAACAGTTCATGTGATTACAGTGTTATACCCGGGCTTGTGCTCCACTTGCCTTTGAAAGGGAAATGTTCTGTCAGGTTTTTCCTTTATAGTAAGTTAAGCTACTCTGTGACCTTCTCTGCATTAAGCAATTTTCTTATGAACCCTACTGAAAAGCCCAGTAAATCAGACCTGTAACTTGATATCTCATTTTCCTCTTGTTCTACTAATTCCCCCTGTGAGCCATTCTAGGCTTCTTAATGCCTATGGAACAATTTCTTATTGAATGGTGGCTATCATCCTGCAAGTGGCACCCTTTTAACTTGATCTGACTTTGATGTTTTTATTGTTCAAGCATTTTGCTGCAGCTCTGCAGTGCCTGTTGCTTGGAGCCAGTGATGTGGCTTGTGATGATTGTACAAAGGGGCCAGTGGGAGTGACATGGATGCTACAGTAAAGGAAGAGACAGTATTCTGCATGTGTTGGAGCAACTGAGACTTTTCTAGTTTATGATGAACTGTTAATCACGTTTTCTACGATGAAAAAAGCACTCAAGGTCATTTTCTTGATAAACCTGATGCCACAAGCCATGTCAGTCATGCATTAGATGCAAATACAGTAGTATGATACCTTTGCTCTAGTTTAGTTAATCTGTCTTCAGCTGGAATCTGCCAGAAATGTCATCTGCATAGTGTAACTCGGGTCAAATATTGAAAATTGCAGTAGTGGCATCTGGGCTCTGCATCCAGCTCTGGTATTGTGCAAAGCACTTGTGAGGACCTGCTCTGAATGCAACTGTGTCCCTTGCTGCTGCAAATTGCAGTTCCATTAGCTCTCCTGGGAAGTCTTTTCCTTCTCTGTAACAGGAGATATCTCTGGCAAGTATTTATAACTGATTTGAGGTAACTAACTGGAGTGCTGGGATTCTTCTGATGTGGATGTCTACTTCTGTCTTTAACTGTTTTATAAATGACATTGGCTCCCAATTTTATTCAGGCTGAATGATGCCTGAATTGATAAACCAGCTTGGGAGCCTGGGGGCAGTGGAATGTAACAACATGTTAATAAAGTCGCCAATAATTTTTCTCCTGAAGTCCATTGAAAACATGGCAGAAGCATCCCCTGTTTCTGTCAAATGGGGTGGCTCTCGGTTGTCTGGGATAATGGACTGAAGGAATAGCCCAAGGAACAGAGGAAAAGCATGGGCAGTCAAGGTGCAAGAAGAATGGGTGTGGAGATTTAGGAATGATTTGTGACTGCTGTCCTGACAGGGATCAAGTAGTCCAAGGGGCAGCATGGTAATGTTGGTGTGATGCTGCATTTGTCCATCTTGTAGATCCGTCTTGATGGGCATTGTTAGCCCAGGAGTCTGCTGGCCTGATTTGTTTGCTCTGTTTTGGGAAATAACCGACTGATACAAAGACGGAAGAGTCACAGTTACACAGTTACAAGAACATGTTAGCTGTTGGGGAATGCTTGCTTTCTGTGTCATTTAGACTTAAATACGCTTTAAAAATACCTTGTAAATACATTTAGAATGCATTTAGTTCTTTGTTTTAGTTAGTGAAATGCTGGAAAACTGTTTCTGTACTGAAGTGTTGGAACTAAAAAAGCATTGACTTATTTGTAGAATCTAAATTAATTCAGTGCTGAAGGCCCTTGTAAACTTAACTCAGTGCAGAGACCATGTAACAATAACACATGTGCAGCAGCTCACTAGGTCTGCAGTCAGGCAGTAGGATGGCTTTGCAAGTCAGCTGTGTGAAACCAGTGTTGCTCTGCAAAAATCCTGCATTTTGTAGCCTCAGTTAGTGCTTTTTCAACAGCAGTTCCAGTTTTCTGATTAGTATGATTTGTATCGTGCCACTCGTGTTCCTCTGGCTGCCCAAATCCAGTCCCGTAATGTTGCTGTCTGTCCAGTGTGGGGCTCTGGTTCCATCTCTGAGGTGTGTGATGCATCCAGCTGGCAGTGCTGACTGACAGCTGGAGTCAGCAGAGGCATGGGTTAGTTACTCTCCATTCCATTGCAAAGGAATTCCTCTGCTGCAGCCAGGTGTCGGAGGCAATAACTGTCCTGTGCTGCTGATGCACTGCCTTCTCCAGCTTATTTAGTGATCTGTCAAAAAAAAAAAAAAGATCATTTCGCTGATTTGAAAAGCAACACGCTGAACAGATCATTCAAGGTAGGAGGCTATTTCACATTTGGGAGACTAAATGTTCTTTCAATGTTGCAGTTCTGAGTAAACTAAATATAAACATGTTTTCTTCTAGCTAGAAGGAATGTCACTCTCTATTTTCATACAGTTGATAATAAGTTGGAAAATAATGTAGTCTCCTAACGTTCAAGGAATGCCAGAAATATGGCAGGATTTTCTGTGGTTTTTAATGCTCATTTCTAGTGTAACTTGAATGTATTCTAAAATTACATGTTGGTGGTACATTCAGGCCAACATTGAAATGACTGGATTGTGTTGGTGGGTCCACGTGTAGGTTTTCCATATATTTACATACACCTTTTTAAAGAAGGGAGTTGTATTTTGCATTTCCATATACCTTCTAAAAGAAGGGAGTTGTATTTTCTGTGACTCCCTGCATAAATCCATAAATCTGGAGATTCTGTAGGGCTTAAAGGACAGTCTGGGGAGCAAAGCCCTCTGAGCCCTGTGTCTTCGACTAAATTGACCATTAATCCTCCTGGTGTCCACATCTGAGAGCCATACCCTCTGCTTGCTGCAGGTTTGTCACAGCTCTTTGGGGTCACGATGGCCTTCGTGATCTGAGTAATGCTGTATTGCTCATGCCTGCTCACCTCTGCTCAGAGAGGTTCAGCATTTACTAGTTCAACTCTTATGCAGAAATTTACCAAAAATTAATGTTAATTAACCCCTTCTGATGGGGTTAAATGGAACTATGGGCCTGATGGTACACTTACATTCCTAATGAAAACTAATATTTGTTATCAGTATCTTAAGTGTTAGTATTGTTTCTTTCATGTTGGCTATTGGGTTTGTGGGTTTCCTGTTGTTTAAATGACTTCTGCCTTTCAACATTATCAAGGTACATTAAGGTGTTTTCAAAATTTGTTCCCCCCATTCTTGTTTCTGTATCTTTGAGATATATATATATATATATACACACACACATATATACATTATTGAAATACTACGTAGTTCCTTAAAAATGCAGCTGCTAATTTCCCATTTTCCCTAAGCAACTGTTAGGATTTCCTGAATACATTTGTGAAGCCTGCTTTATGTTAATATTTCCAATTTTTCTTTTTCTTAGTGTATTTTCATTTTGATTTGTTTGCTGTGTCACCTAATTTACAAGAGCATTCACATTCAATATCCATAATTTTTGTGCCATTTTTTGTGTTTGTTAAATTGCACAGTTAACCTAAGAGAGAGAGAAAAATATTGCATGTAGGCCTGGCAGGCTAAGTTTTAGTTGTACATTTGTATCCATGTGTTTGCCATAGTTTTTTTGCATTTGAAATATTCTGTCTATGCATTTAAATATTCTTTTAATGTGAGTTTAAAGGGATTGAATAGAAAGATGAAACTGAGATCACTACACAGTCTTGATGCTGAAATCAGTCCTTTTTGGTCTAAATAATATAAGTGTATAATATAAATGATACTTTCTTAGGAAGTTGTAGAAAAAAGCAGATAAATAATTCCTTTTAATGGTGGAGTTCTTCAAAACAGAATCAGAAATACTGCTTACTGTGTGCTTTCCTTAAAAGGTCTTTACATGAGGTAGCAGGAATAGGCATCAAGAATCCAAGCTTCTGGAATGTAAATTTCTTGAGTGTGTTTTGAAATATTTTATGGAGTGGGTTTCTGTTATCTTGCATCTATCTGGGAGCATATGAAAAGTCGTACACCCTTACTAATAGAAGGTAAAAAATAAAGGGCAGTTTTTTAGCAGCCCGTCTCCATGGTGTTGTCACAAGGTGCAGCAGTCTGTACCTTAGCAATGTGCTGAGGAACAAAAATGTTCTATTTGAGCGTGTGAAGTAATTTAAATGCTCTTCTCTCTGAATTGTCTCCTCAGCTGGTTAAGGTTATGTTGGAAACTGTTGGAAGGTGTTATTTTCTTTGTTGTACCCCGAAAGGAACACTTTATAGATCACTTGTGTTACCAAAACCACGTCTAACTGAAGGTATGTGTATCTCTATTCTCCAGCAAGCAGGAAAAACGGGCATTTTCTTTTCTCGTGCAACTGATGAGCAAAAAGAGTACGTGAAAAGGACTGAGGAGGGTGGTATTTGTTTGGCTCAGGTTTCTTCAGTGTGACATTAGGGGACACTTGCCAGCCTTGGGGTCTATGTATGAAATTTATTGCACTTAATTGATTTTGTCCAAGACAATAGTCTGCTTCAATTGAAAAGTTTTACATCTGAATACCAGTAGCTTTGCAGCTGATCTGATCCTAACATTAACTCTGGGGAGAAATTCGGTCTAGGGAGAGCATTTCTGTATTTTGGATGCTGTGCTTTGAAAGTTTGGACGTGTAATCTTAACAAAATGATGGAGAAAGAACATCAGAAAGTCTGCACTGCATAAGCCATTGAAATGTACTCTTAAATGTCAGTTCAGGGGTGAAATTCTCTGCTCTGTTTGGCATTTATCCTAGGCTACCTATGTCCTGTGCTATCAAGCTGTACTGAAGGGGCTGCCTCACAAGAATTTTGGATATTAGTTGTTTATATCCATTGTGGTAATGGCTGATGTGTTTTCCAGATCAGCCACTAGAAGGTGTGAAAATTGTAAACTGATGAGCACAGAGAGGGTCTGACAGTTTGTCCTGCAGAAGGCAGTGATACATCTGTCCTCAAGCAAATGCTGCATAATCCATACAATTTATTAGTGAATCATGCCTTGAGCTTGGGAATTTCACAGGAGCGGAGCTATTCAGGGGTCTGACATGTGCATACAGTGTTTGTGGAGAGTCTCTTTGCATCCTCAGCAACCCCATCCATGCTTGTCCAGCCTCCTCCTTCCTCCAAAGCAGGGAAGAGATCTCTGAACCCATTGCTGCAGGAATTTACCCCGTTTGATTTATGATGGAAGCAAGCTCAGGTCTGTCAGAAGATCTACTTTCATCCCTAAAATGTGGGAGTGAGGGAAATGTGATTAGGAACATTACCTGCCCTCAGACAAAACTAATTGTGTCTAATGTTTGCTAATACTTAATGGCACTTTTCAGCAGTCAAACTTGAATGAGTTGATGATTGCTTAATGTACTTTGTGTAGAAAAGCTGTCAGTGGCCAGCGCAGGAGATGGGAATTACGTGGTCAAGGACTTGTACAGTAGGAATAGAACATGTGGAGAGTGTGATTGATAACTGGCTAGCTGCAAAAGGTCACGTAGACATGAGAGAGCTTTGCTGAGCACACAGGCACTCTCATGAGAACCAGCAAGGCGGCAAGCTTCGCATGTCCTTGAGCACAGCTGGGATACGAGCCTGGATTGTTAGGCCTTGTAGCTGAAAGATATGAGGGAGAAGCACGGTAAAACAAAAACTTACTCAAACTATGTAACCACAAAGAAATGTAGAAAGAGGCGTAGCTGACTTTTAGTCTGAGCACCAATCCTGAGCTTAACTTTTGCAATATGCATGAGCTTATTAGTGTTATTATTAAAAGCATTGTGTGAATTATCAATAAACGAGATTTGCTGATCACTCATATTGAGTGCCACATTTCTCCCACTGCAGATTTCCCACAAGAACGGACTTTCCAGTTCTTAAAACCTTCTTAGTAGGAGGTGTGATGGTGCACTTTGACTAAATTGTGGTCAATTCTGTCTCCTAATAGCTGGCATCTTCAGATTCTACCGGCGGTGTTGGGAATGTCTTTTCAAGAGTTGAGAAGGAAAGTTTCTTTTAAGGATTCTGATCTTCCAGTGTGATGCGTGGATACCAGTCAACATGTAGACAGATGACAGGCACAGACAGTATTCTTGGCAATTGCTTAGAAAATAAACAAAAGATCAGGCAGTAGAATAATCCTGTCAACAAGGAGGATAACAGTAACTTTTCCAAGGGACAAATGTCAATGTCACTTTCAGTTACATTGCAGGAAAAAATGGTAAAAGAAATGGCTGTGACCCAGAATTCCCACAGCCAAGAGGATATGTGAGTACCAGTTTGGCTGAAATGACTGTTGCTTGTCATTCCCCAGTGACAGTTTGGAGAAGTCATCACAGGCTCTTTTAATTGATGAATACTGATGTGTATAAGTCAGGTGTCGGTATATGTATTTTCACATCCACTTTTTTTTGCTTTTTCCATTGTGCAGCAGGTAATCTCAGAACAGCAGTGGCTGTGCTGAAGCAATATAAATAGTAATCTCTGGTTTTTTCCAATGATGTTTGATTGCCAAGTGATATCCTCAGCAAAGTTGGTCAGACCCTCTCAGTCCTACTCCTTGTAGCTACTGAGTACTGAGATTGTGGAAGGCCTTACTGAAGCTGACAGAAGTAATTTTCATTGCCTTCAGTGACTTTTAAATTGGGCTGAAAGTGCTGGTTGGTCTCAAAAATACTTTGTGAGCTTTGATCTAATGAGTGGAGACCAGTGGTAAATCAAAATGGAAGGAAGAGCTTTGTGGGCAAAATGCAGTACAGGTTAATTTGCTTTTTCAAATTCTAACTTATTTAAACTTTACATCAGAAGTTGTGGAGGTCTAAATCCCTACTACCACCTTAAGGCATCTCTGCCTCATCATTGCTTAAGACACTGACTGAATGCACATAGTTTAATTTAAACTTGATTGCATTTAACAACAGATTTTTTTAAAGCCTTTAGTCATGTAATAATGGTAGATAGCGCTTAATTTAGTCAAGAATGACCGATACAGTTATCTATCATTTACATTAGCAATGTTGAACCGACAGTAAATTCAATTAATTCTTCAATTTTATGCTCTTAACATTTAAAACCCTAAATCCACTTTAAATCAATTTGCATTATTTTGAGGATGGGATTCTTAATGTTAAGCTCCTATTAAATCCGCATTTTCTCTACTATAAGGTTGCTTTGAATTTTTTTGTCATGTTTTTGTGGAATGTTGGTCTTAAGCAGTTTTTGTGGGTTTGTCTGTGACTTAAGGAGCTCTCTATTGGATACTGATCTATGCAGTTGAAATAGAACACTGGAAAACCCTGATTTATAACAAATGTTCTCATAGCAGACCAGGAGGTTGGGTTGATATTTCTTCTTCTTCCATCAAGGAACACCCATGGCTGTGGGCTATAATTTATAACAACAGTGTTGCTTTGACCGGTTTTGGTTACTGTGGGCTTGTTTTCAGGAATGATGAGTATGTAGTTATCTCATCTTGAAAGAAATACATAGCACATGTGCTTATTTGGATTAATTAGTATGGTTTTATATCACAGTTGATAGAAAGCTGGAAGAAAAGCCCAAGAATAAAGGAATAAAGGAGGCCAACCAAATAACTGAGGGTTGTGACTGTGGTTAAAGTCCCTTATGAATTCTGAGTGCTCCAGCACCGGTTTTCTGTGAGTCACTCTTTGAAGCTGCATTATCATTTTGTTATATATATTCCAATATATGTAAGTCCTGTCAGACCCTAGAGAGAACACTTGCAGTGAGTAATTTCAGGTCTGAGTGCCACAAGCAGGCTGCTGAGAAAGCTGGCCCAGCCTTTTTTTTTCTTGGTAGTTCTGATGGTTTGAGCTGTAAGTTCACTCAGTTGAGCTGCTCTGTGCTCCAGCTCTGTTTCTTTAGTGATGCTGCAATACTTGCTGCACAGCAACTCAGTTGGAAAACAAAGAAATTAATGATACAGAGAGAAGATCTGTTCCCAAAGCAGGGTGAAATTCTGGTGGAAGGGCTTCTGCTGCTTGAATTTTAAACACTGTGCTGTGAAACCTCTCACGTCATCTGTGGGTTAGTGGTTGTATCACCTGGGATAGTCCATCCAGGCCCTGTTGATGCAAACGTGCTTTTCACTGGTGCTGCTCCCTATTTTGGAGAATATCTGAAAATAAGGTGTGAGCAAGTACTGAAAATTTCCATTTTTGCTCCTATTTACCCACTTGCCTGCTGTTTTAATTTTGAAGTAGGGTGTCAGATAGAATCTGTCTAATGGCAGCGGTGTAAAAAGCATGCCTTCAGTTCCAAACTGAAACTCCTTGCAATCAGCAGATGTCCCAGCTCAAGGAAAATGACTTGCAAGCCCAAAACATTCACTTTCCCTGCCTCATTTCTTATGGTCTTACCAAGGAAACAGCAAGACTTGGATTGCGCTTACTCTTTGCAATGGAGAAGTTGTTAATGCTGCGTTTTCATGCTCCCATCGTCGCTGTATTCCAAATGTCTGTTCTGTGGAATGGGCAGGATTAGGCTGTTTAAGCCAAAGCCACTCCACATTTACAGTGCCTGTAAGGTCCACAGTAAGAGCCCTAAATGGAAGTATCATTTTCAAGATGCCTTCTATTTTACAAGCAGCCAAACAGAAAATGAAACCCTGGGTTGAATTGTAATCTTCCTGAAGGAAGTGTCAAAGCCTAACAAGGGAGCTTGACCCAGCTTTGTACTTGTTGTTCAGTGAAATAAACTTTAATTGTTAATGAATCCAAACACTGTTAATGAATCCAATACTACTACTTTACTGAGAAAAGCCGTAATTACTGGACAATCCCCTGATTCTCAGCTGCTGTAAATCATTCTATCTTCACAGAATGGAGAGGGGCACTTCATTTAACAACACTGAAGAATTAAGACAGGGAAATGGCGTAAAAATCAGAAAGGATCTTAGAATTATAATCAGGGGAAACAGAGTAAAGAAAAACATGTAAAGTTGGGCGTTGCTTCTGTGTAAAGAGAAGTTGTACATCCGTGTACATGTAGTTGCATTAAGGAAAAGCATTAGTATTCAAGCCGAATGATGTCATGGAAAAACCGGATTGTTTTTTTTTAAGCATGCAAAACTTCTGTCAGTTGAAAGGGGATAAGAACAGCATATTAATCTATTTCCCTCCTTACCTGTTGTTTTGTGAAGTAGTTAGGATTGCTGGCATTATCCGTCTGGAATTTTATGCCAGTGGCAGATCCCTGACTGTGATGGTAGAAGGGTAAGGACCTCATCCAAATGCATCAAGAGGAATAGTGTTTCACTGTGAAACTGCCAAGTATTTCAGACCGGTGCCTAATACGGCAAAAACTTGTTGCAATTATGTGTAAAGTGTAATTTATCTAATGTAATTATGAGATGTTTAGAGCCAGTCATTTGAAATAGACTCCACTCCTCTGTTAACTTTTGACATTGGAAGGACTGTAATCATATTGCAGACCATCAGCCCTTGGATTAAAATTTAAACCTACAGTGAGCTTCAAACTGCTTTACATTTACCCTTAGAAGAAAAGGGAGGTTGAATAATTTTTCTTACGTTGATTTATCTTAGGAAAATGGGTGTCAAGGTTCTGAATTACAGTAATTATTGTAAGCATGTAAAATATTATCAACTACAAGATACATCTGATGTGGTGTGGATGGATTAGTGCACATGCTAAGACCGATTTGAGAACATTTCACTTTTTGCTACGTTTGCTAGGGCTAGTTACATCCACTTAAAATACAAATTGGCTCTAAAATGGCAGCGGTTTGCAGGTCCTATGTGTTAGGACTTTGGTTAAAGCAAAAGGAACAAAATAATTCTTTTTCTTTTAGCTTGTCATGCAGTTTGTGCTGAGGCTTTCAGTAGTACTTTATTGTGACAGCTCATTTTCCTTTTCATTTGATGCCCTCATATACACCTTGTCACTCTATTAAACTAGAAAGATTTAGTTTCTTAAAGAGCCTTCAATGAAGCTGTTATAAAGCCTTTTCTCAAAACAACAAATATGGAGCCTGAACACATGAGATTACATTGTTTTAGTTTATGTTGCTTTTTTGAGGAAATAAAAACAGGAGAGAGCAAGAGTTTATTTCTTAATAAGTATCAGCTATTTTCATAAAAAGGGTTCATAATTTTGAGTTTCATTTTTATTTTGACCAGAACACTTTTAGATAATAAATGTTGCAATTGAATCTTGTTTTTTTTTAGGAAGTTGTTAAAACAAGCTAAATGCTTTCCATTTATGGATAACAAACAAGCACGGGAGCTTCCCACAGGCATCAGCTGCGTCAATCATCAGCTGTGCCTGGAGCTCCGGCTCCTCCGTCTCCAGGCGGTCTCATCTTCTGTGGCCCCTGAAGGTCTTCTAAGGCCACCGGTTCTTCTGAGCCAGCAGATGACTGCAGTTCTGCAATTCGCTCCTCGAACATCAGCTGGACAAAGAGGCTTATCTGGGAGGGGCTGTCGTCGTCTCTCAGGGCCTGAAGAGCTGGAAGAGACAGGCACAGAGCCCCGGTCAGAGCCCGGATGTGCGGGAGTCCAAGGAGACCCTCCTGCCAAGGGCCATCCGAGCCAGCTCCTGCCGTGGCCGCCACAAGAGAGGAGAGAGGGGCCAACGGGATTCGCCGCAAGGTGCTGAACACGAATCGCCCCGCCCGCATCCCCGAAATCTCTCCGTGTTCTGCGCACGCCAGCCCTTGTCCGCACAGGGAGCCAGGCCCTCCGCAGGCAGGACAGGGATTGCAGCCCCCTGCGCGAGCATTGCGGCTCCTCCCGGCAGCCCCGCTGAGAACCCGCTGCCCTCACTCACCCTCGCTGAGGGCCTGGAGCTCTTCCTTCTGCCTCCTCAGGCGCACCCCGGCGATCCCTGGGAACACAGAGCCTGTCAGGGCCCCAGCGGCACGGCGCCCTGCCAGCGGCGCTGCCAGCCCTGTGGCCACACGGCCTCCTGCCCCGGCAGGGCTCGGCCCGGGCCCTTGCCGCATCCTGCCGCCCCAGGGCACGGCCGCAGAGGGCGGCAGCAGCCCCGAGGGCAGGCGCGGCTCCACGGCGCCGGGCGCGGATGCCGCTGCCGGGACGGGGGCTGGGGCTGGGGCTGGGGCTGGGAGGGAGCCCGGGCTCGTGGCTCACCGATGAGCTTGATGGCCGCCTCTCGCAGGGGCTCCTGTGGGTGCTCCAGGTAGGGCAGGGCCAGGCGCAGGTGTTCGGCCGCTCGGCTCTTGTCGTCTGCCAGCTGGAGAGAACGGCAGGAGGGAGGGAAGGGTTGGCGCGGGCTCAGCCCCTCGGCCGGGCGCTCCCGGCGCCCAGCCCCGGCCTGCGCTGCCCGCACAGCCCCGAGGCCCGGCCAGCGGGCGCCGGGCTCCGGAGGGGGCGGAGGGCCGGGTGCTGCCCGGGGAGCCGCGGTGCCGCCCCGCCCCGCGGCCCCGCTGGGCCGGCGCTCCGTCGGCGCCCAACTCGGGGCACAGGAGCCTGGAGAAGAGCCCGCGCGGCCCCACGGAAGGGAGCGGCGTGTGGGGCGCAGGCCGGAGCCCCTGCGTGCGGCGCTGGGCAGGGGCCACGGCTGCCAGCCCCGCACACCGAGCCCCGCCGTCAGGGGGCTCCCCCAGAGGCCGTCCTTACCACGCACTCGGCGAACTTGAACAGCTTCTCCGTCTTCAGCACGTGCTCGAGGTCGCTCCTCTTCAGGAAGCCCGCCGCACAATGCAGCGTTTCCCGAGAGGCCTGGAGAGCAGCAGAGACGGGAGCTGGCAGCGCAGCCCAGCCCAGGGCACGGGCCCTGCTTCCCTGCACCAGGGCCAGCAGGAGGCTGCGAGCCGGGAGAGGTGCCCGGGCAGGAGGCAGCCGAGCCCCCTGTCAGGGATGCACCGGCATCACACAACGCCTCACCTTGGCCACGCGCTCGTTCACCTCGTGGCAGTGCAAGTAGAGTGGGAGCAGGCTCTGGCTCACAACTGTGTTCAGTGGCTCTTTGCCCTCATCCGCTACCAAGCCCATCACCTTTTGGAAAAGCTGAATGGAGAGCAGCTGCACCTGGCTGTTGTCCTGAAGGAAAGGAAGCGGAGGAGGCCTCAGCACCAATTTCTCCAGCCCAGCCGGGCAAAAGCCTAAAAATCCCCAGGGCACAAAGTTTCTGGGCAGCAGCTAATGCCCGTGGCACGCAGAGCCTTACGTTTCCAAAGAGCGACAGGAGGAGGTCGGCTAGCTTCAGGGCAGTGGTCCTGCCGATCACGGAGTCTTTCCGCTGGCACACATTGGTGAGCGCAGAGAGGGACATGGCGACCACCTCTCCGTCGGCATCACCAAGCCGCTCCAGGAGGCTTGGAAGCAGGCTGCGTACACCTCCGGCCTGTATGGAACACAAGGCTGTGCTGGGAAGCCACCAACAGCTGCAGCGCCAACACCGCCCTGGCTCTGCTAGCCCACCCTGCCGCTGCTGGGCCCAGAGGCCAAAGGCCTGTCCCGAAGCCCTCGAGCAGCTGGAGCAGGAGGCAGGAGAGCTGGGAGCAGCTGCCTCAGCTCCTGAAGCCCAGCCAGCCCAAGGGGCTGCTTTCCCCAGCGCAGCTTCAGCCGCTGCCCCCTTCTCACCATCGAGGGCTCCTCGCTGAGCAGCACAAGGCCTTTGAGCGCCAGGTGACGTCTCTGCCTGCACGTGCCCCGCAGGTGCCTTGACATCTCCTCCAGGACACGGCCTGCGCATTCCCTCAGGTCCAGGAACTTGATGACCTGAAAGGCACAGGGCAGTGACAGGTGACCCGAACAGCAGGAGCCCAGAAGCGCACAGGGCCGGGCGCAGGCAGCAGCAGCAGCAGCAGCACAGGGCTCGGGCACCGGCCCAGGCAGCTGCAGCTACGAGAGGGCAGAGGGCTGAGAGGCAGCTGAGCGAGGCAGCGCTGGCTCACCTCCACCAGGAATGCCAGGGAGGGCAGATCCCAGCGTGGCTCCTCCCTGCTTAGTGGCTGGAGTAGGTAGAAGCCAATGCGGGAACAGGTGTGGCCCAAGTGACGGCGCATCTCCCTGTCAGGGGGAAAAAGGCAGCAAGAGCCTGAGGGGGACAGTCTTCTCCCAGGAGGTCTAACTCACAGGTCCGGTCTTTCCCCAGTATCTCTGGAGGGGGATGTGGGCGCTTTGGGAGGCGGCCCCTTCTGGGCACCCTCCTCTGCCAGCCTTTTCCAGTCGGCTTGGCCGTCCCTCGGTGACGAGGCCCTCGAGGCCATGAGCACAGGGACTGTGTGGGGCACAGGGGACAAATGTGGGAGAGAAGGGGTTCTCACCTGGCCAGCAGACCCACGGCATAGTGCTGGGTGTCAGCACAGAGCAGCGTGTCCCAGCCACGCTTACGCTCCATAGCCATCATCTCTGTGTTCCACCACATTTGGCTGAACAGAGCCTTCATGGCCTGCACTGCAAACCTGTGTGCAGAGCAAAACCCAGGTCACACGGCGAGCGCTGGCGCCGGCCACAAGGACATTGAAAAGACAGGAGGACTGGCACCTGTTGGGGTTGCTGGGAAGGCCGTGTTCCTCCTGGCACGCTCTCCAGAAGTTAGCAACTTCCACTGGCATCTCTTGTGTGGTGATGACAATGTGGAAGAGGAGAGCAACAAACAGACGGGCTGAATGAAGGAGCACTGCCCTGTGGCATTTGGGCACCTGGACAGTCAGCCACAGCCCCAGAGTTGCCTGCAAAAGAAGCAGCCCGAGACAGAGTTCAGTGCTAAGATGTCCGTGTGGCAGGGCCCGAGGGGAGACGCAGGGGGAGCGATGGGCCTGGAGCCCCCTGAGCCTGCCCTAAGCCAGTGCCTGAGGCAGGGAGAGGACGGAGAGCTGATGGAGAGGCGACCGGGGAGCGAGCAGAGGCCGGTTCCAGAAGCTCACCGCCAGGGCAAAAACGTCCTCGTCGTCGCCATCGGAGGTGGTCGTTGTATGCAGAGGCCAATCCTCCATCACGCGGATGAGTGCTGGCAGCACCTTCTCCGCTGTCACAGCCGACGAGCCTATGGCTCTCCACATGCTTGCAGCAGCTCTGTGGGATTGGAGCTCTGTGTCAGGGCCGTCTCAGTCACAGTAGCATGCCCTGTGCAGCTGTGGAGGCCCAGGTGACAGAGCCCTGGTGCCCTGAGGGGCAGGGAGGGAGCATGGCAGCAGGCTGGTGGAACAGAGGGGCCCAAGGGTCCTGGACCGCTCCGCCTGTCTGGCAGAGCCCATTGGACAGGCTCTGCAGGGCAATGGGCCCTAAAGGCTGCTGAGCCCTGAGCTCTCAAGGCAAGTGGGCCCCATACCTGTCACACGCTGGGGCACAGCGCAGGAGGGTCAGCACAACGTCAGCAGGTTGCTCTTCGGCCAGCCTCAGAAAGTCCAAGCGCATCCTGGCATCCAAAGTGACACAGGCCGCCAGTCTCTGGTGAAGGTCCTTCACCATGGCTGGCACCTGGAGGAGGCATGGGGAAGACCTGGAGCGCTGTCCAAGGGAGCAGCTTTCCCCAAGAAGTGCTTCCCCTCCTGCCACACTCTCCTGGCCTCCAAGACTCAGGGTCTCTTCTGTGTTGGTGTTTCTGAAGGCCACGCACTCAGTCACTGCCATGTCCGTATTTGCTGCGTCATTGATTGCAGCATCCAAGCGCTGAGCCAAATCTGGGCTGACATTGGGCTCTGCCTGGAGCTCAGTCGGCCTGCGGTCAGGCTCAGCTGTTGCACGGCTTCTGGTCATCCTACGCCGAATGGGCACGAGCCTCCGGAACATCTGCAGGAGAGCAAAGGACAGGGAAGAGAGACACGTTCCATGGAGTGCTCCAAGCGCGGAGCTCGGCCGAGCAGTGACAGCAGGCCCAGCCCAGGCGGGGATGGCTGCACGTACCTTCAGTGATCTGCGGAAGCGGCCACGGGTGGGCTTCTTCTCCTGTGTCTGCTCCATGGTTGCATCTGGCAAAGAGCGAGCGTAGCCAGAGCTGAGGGGTTGCAGGAGAGGCCAGAGAAGCCAGCCCTGCTCTCCCCAGGCAGGGACAGCCCCGGGATGCCCCAGGGGATGGAGCACAGCTGCTGCAGGGGCAGCCTCGGCCCCTCTTCCATCCTGTCAGTGGGCGGAATGGGAACGGGGATGGGATGGGGCCAAGCTGTCCGCAGCCATCGGCCTTGTGGCCCGGCTCTGCCACTCACCATCCTGCTGTGGCTGGAACTGCTCCAGCTCTTGAGGGGGTTGTGCTGGAGCATCTCCAGGGCTTGTATTTCTTCTCCTCCAGCAAACTGTGAAGAGGTCGCGAAATCTGCCCGCCATGTCAGCGTCTGGCCTCGAGGGCACCTTCAGACAGATGCCTCTGAGGAAACTAGGGAAAACCCTGAGGCAACAAGTCGTGCAGTTGTGCCTTGAAGGCACCTGCGACAAAGAAGCCTCAGGAAGGCTGCAGGACAGCAAGTCCTGCACACTGGTCTTGAGAGCTCCTGCCACAACGACAGGAGACTCCTTGTGGTGCTTCAGGTCACCAGATCCTGTGGTCTGGCCGCGAGGGCACCGACCGCAGTGTTGGGAGATGCCTTGGGAAAGCTCCGAGTCACCAAGTCCCGCAGTCTGGCCGCGAGGTCAGCTGCAGGAGCAGCGCTTCGGAAAGGCTCCGGGTCGGGCACAAACGAGCGGGCTGTGTGGGAACTCCTCACAGCACCTCTCTGGCGCGTCCTGTCCCGTGGCGTGCTCCGAGCACTGTGGCGTGGCTGCGTTGTTGCCAGCACCTATGTCACCGCGTGTCACAAAGGCTCCTCGGGACACCCTGTGCTGTTCCCTGCCACGGTGACCACGCTGCTGCACCGTGTCACAAAGGGCCCATGCACACCCTGCCACCTGCCCCGGCCCTGCCCCCGCTCCACCCAAAGTGGCCCAGGTCGGAAGGAATCCCTCGGCCCAAGTGTCTAAGAGAGCCCAACAGGACCTTGAATGATTTGATGGCTCGAGCCATCGGCAACCGCTGCCCTGCTCTGCGGGCTCAGGGCGGCAGAAGGAGCCCCCAGGGCTGCCGACGCAGCCGCAGCAGGAAGGGCACGGGGCCTGCCGCAGAAGCTGGCACGGCCTCCCTTCTCTCAGCTGATAATTGTCTTCAACCAAAGTCAGGCTTTCACTTCAAACCCAGCTCAGTGCAGGCAAACCCTTGGGCAGCTAAGATCTCCAAAAGGCTGCTCGATCCAAAATGACCAATTCCTCTTTAATTTCTCTTTTTGGGTCACTGCTGATCCTCTCCTCCTCTTCCCCCTTCCACTCAGCTGAATTGGCAAAGGCTGGATTAGCCACTTTATCCTTATGGATGAGCATGGCAACTTGTTTTGGTTTGGGAAGACAGGTATTTGCTAGGTAAAAGTTGGAGGTTTTTTTGGAATGGAGAGCGTAAACTTTTTTTTTTTTTTTAATTATAATTTTACAATTAGAGGTTTTTAGGCAAAGATTTGGGAAATAGGAATAGCAGTTTTTTATTAGTATGTATTACAAAGTAAACAAACAAACCCCCTTCAAATAACTACAGTATTAATAGCAAAAGAAAAACTGTATTAAGAACTTTGAGGGTTTTGTCTTACAAAACTTAGGGCAGTTTGGTTTGGGTGTTCTTGCAGGATTTTTAGAGCAGCAAGCTGAAAGAGTGGAAAGTTTCGGGCAGGTAGCTGGGATGGCAGGGTGTCCCGGCAGCGCGGGGCTGCAGGGTCACTCTGCAGCAAGAGGAGCAGCGCTGAAGAAGCCGAAGGCGGGGCAGGGCTGGCTTAACTCCTGCGGGTGGCAGAGAAGGCTCCGGATTCCGGCTGAACTGGCGAGAGTAGATTTTTGAGGACTGGATTTTTTTTGGCTACAGTGAAACTTTTCCAGTTAGCAACAGTTTAGCCGGTTTTTTTTCTCTTTTTTTTGAACCTCGGGGAAAAAAAAAAAAAAAGGGACAGCTTCTAGCTGCTTTAAGCTTTGTTTTTTACTTGCGTGGGGGTTTTTTGTTATTTTGTTTCTGTTTTTGTTTCAGCTAAGTATTTTGAAGTATTTAACATTTGGTTGCTTTGGTAACTTATGGGGAAAAAATTCTTTAGAGAAAGAAGGAACAAACCTAACTCTCAACATTATCTACTTTGAATTTTTTTCCTACTAACATATTATATTGAGTTTAAACTGTAAAATATATATATATATTTATATATATATATACATGCAAATATGGATACAGTCACATTGTCATGGATAGTTTACTTTAAGACAAGGTTTTTTTGAGGTATGCATTGGGGGTTTTTTTTTATTTTTTTGCATTATTTATCAGGCACAACTTGGTTTCTGAGCGAAGACAATTTCACGGATGAGATTTTTTTTGCTGGAGGCAGGATTAATTTAAACAGGTTTTTTCAGTATACTTTTCATGTGTACTATTGGAACTTTATTTTTTGTTGTTGTTTGCACGGGCTTAGATTGGGCAGGATTTGCTCGGTTGGTGGAACTTTGAGTGTTTACTAGCTATGTGGCTTTTGCTAAATTAATACTTTAGGTTTTGAAAGTTTTTTTTACTTAGTGCTTTTAAGGTAGCTTTAAGCAGGTTATTGCACTGTTTAATTTTTTCGACCGCTGGTGCATGATAAGGAATATGGCATACTTACTTAATGCTGTGTTTTTTAGCTTAGGTGCTTATAAGACAATTTTTGAAATGGGTTTTATTGTTTGATTTGATTTTTTCAGGGGTGCTGTGTTTTCACAGGACTTGTTTTTTAGGCTCAGAATGGTGTTTTGGACAGTAGCATGAGGCACAGGGTAGGTTTTTAACTATTTAGTGATGGCTTTTCCTATCGCTAGTACATAGCGCTTGCCCTGGTGGGTTTGGAGAAGGCTGATGTAGTTAATTAGTTAGGTTTTTTTATATTTATATTTGGACTACTGCTTACTATACCATAAGGGCTTTACTTGCTTGGCTTGCTTGATTGCAGCACATGTTTTATAGTTATGGATAACTTGAGAAATACTGTCTATGGTTAAATTTACTTCTTGGTTTTGGGCTCACTTAGAGGTGGCATTTCTGCTTGGATGATTCGAGACATTATGGGCTTATTGAGCTAGGAACAACTTTTTTCTGTCTTGCTAATTGAAATTTTGATACTTTTATTTTGGCAGCTTGATTGACTTGCTTATTATTTTGCTGTTTTTTATTAGCTTGATTCTTGGGAACATGTGGGAATTACGTGGCGGATTTTTACAGGTAGTTTTTTATGCGAGGGGCAATGTTTTTTTATTCATCAGCAGCCTAGATTTTTTTTTTTTTTTATGTTGCAAGTTGGCCTTTTTCTACTTTTTTAGCCAACTCTACGGAGCATTGGCTGCTACTTCCGAATTAGTGTAGAGGTAGAGCTTTGGCTGCTCTTTGTTTTTAGCAATGTCAAGGGTTAATTGGACAGCTTTGAGTTTAGCAAGCTGACTTGATTTTTTTTTTTTCCTTTCAGTGGCTTTTGCAACTTGTCGTGTGGGGTTTTATACGGCTGCTTTCTACTTATGGTTCATTTTTACGATGCGACAGGAACCGTCAGTGAAAAGGGCGTAGCGTGGTTTTTTTGCCGGCAGTTGGTTGTACGAAGGAGCTTTTTTTGCTTGTGTCACTTGTTCTTGCTTTTCTTTTTCTGTGAGACTAAAGTTGTTGTTTTTTTTCTTTTCTGGTCAGTTTGTAATTATTTTTAAAATTTATGGGTGATTTGTGTTTTAATATGGGCGCGCTGTGTGATGAGGGCAGTCTATTTGCTCTATGTGGTGTCAGTGGCATGGTGGGTGGAGGCAAATGAGGATTCGGTACCTTCAAATGTTCACAGAACCATGGAATTCCACGCTGGATGGGTTGGAAGGGACCTTAAATCTCTCATTCCCAAGCCCTGCCATGGACAGGGACACCTCCCACTGTCCCAGGCTTCTCCCGCCTGGCCTGGGACACTTCCAGGAAGCCAGGGGCAGCCACAGCTTCTCTGGGAATTCCATCCCAGCCCTCATCACCCTCCCAGGGAGGGATTTGGGTTATAATATTTGGGTTTGGCTTAGGATATAAAACCATGTCCAGGATGGGTTAGGTAATTTGGGTTTTTTTCCAAAACAAAAATCCCTTCAGAATTGTGGAATTTTATTCTTCCATGTTCTAGAATGTGCTGAACTATTTTTATGGATGAAATGAATGAAATTATCCCAGATGAAATAGTTTGCTGCCAGTTAAGAGCCTGCTGCTATAATTATTTATTAAGCATAGATCTCTTTAGATTGGTGATGTGTTTACCAACACCACAGTGCCGCATCTACATAAATTATAAATAAATACATCTATATATATATAGTGTAAACCATGATTGAAGTGATGTTGTGCCTGAATCCCTGATATCACCCACCTTTTCCTCTGGAAGGATTTTTACTTTGAGTATTTAAGGGAGAACTTTCCCCTTTCTGTGTGTGTTAGCCATTGCAGAGTTTCCCTGCAGAAAGCTCCAACCTGTATTGACATTTTGCTTTCCTTTCTTCCCCTGATCCTGCCTGCCCTTGATTCCAGAGGAGAACAATGGGAGGGGAGTGAGTGCTGAGGGTATTTACAGCACAATCATGGGAAACGCTCCCCTCACCACCGAGCCCTTTTCCTTCCCCTGGCAAATCCTCTGGCTCTGCTCCAGCCTCGGGATCCACGAGCCTCTTCCCTGAGGGAATTGTTATCAACCTGGAAAACTCCTGTATTCCAGTGGCACAAGGAGACATCCGAGATCCACCTTCCTGGTGCATTCAGAAGGTGCTGCTGGGGGAGTTACACTGCTCTGAACAGCTCCAAAGGTCAGAGATTTCTTTGTAATCAATTCCTTTTCCCAGCCTTCTGAAGTCTAATGATCAGCTTTCCATGTTTGTTGTGGTGGTTGCAGGGTTTGAGGGGCAGCAGAGTAAATTGGATTTAGGGATAAATTGCCATTTCTTCACAAGACTCTGAAAAGGGAGGGGAGGGATGTTAATATTTCATGTGGCTGGGAGAGGAAATGCCTGGCAGTGCCAGGGGAAGAGTCACAGCACCTGGGCTGAATTCACCCAGGTTTTTTTGGCAGCAATGATCTCATTGCTCAACATGAAGGGAACAGAAAACAATTCTGCCCCAGGGCAAGAGAAGCCTGGCTCAGGAGCGGCTATCACTGCAGTCACAGAAGGTTTCAGTGAGCTGGAGAAGGCAACAGAAATGGGATGTGTGCTAAAAGAAATGTGAGGGGGTAGAAGGTCAATACCAAAAATCAAACCAAATTAATCCTTCCTTCTTTTGTTTTTGCTGTGTTTCCATCTGTTTCCATCTTTCCATTTGCTGTGTTTCCAAAGCAAGGAAGGGGCAGGAGTTTAGGAGGGGCTGGTTCAGCTCAGCCTTGCTGATAAAGCAATTTGGGTTTTCCCTCATCAATCTGTTTCATGAACTACAAATGCAGAATTGGAGAAGTTGTTGGATATTTTTGCGTTTTTCTGCAGCTGGCGGCAGGAGACTTTGCTCAGACTGCGGGTTGGGGCTGTCCAGCCTGGAGAAGAGAAAGACCTGGGGAGATTTCATTGGGGCCTTCCAAGACCACAAGGGAGCCTGAAAGAGCTGCAGAGGGACCTTGGACAAGGACCTGGAGTGCCAGGACAAGGGGGAATGGCTTTAAACTACAGGAGGAGAGATTTAGATGGGATCTTGGGAAGGAATTCCTCCCTGGGAGGGTGGGGAGGGCTGGGCTGGAATTCCCAGAGCAGCTGTGGCTGCCCCTGGATCCCTGGGAGTGTCCAAGGCCAGCTTGGAGCCCCTGGGACAGTGGGAGGTGTCCCTGCCCGTGGCAGGGTGGGGCTTGAAGGTCCTTCCATCCCAAATTCCATGATTCCAACCCAAAGATAACCTGGATTGGAGGCAGCAGTGCCTGGGGGCTAAAGCACCTTCCCAGCTGTTATCAGAACAGGAGTTGCAGACATTTTATCCCTGGGTTTTCTTCCTTGTCCCTCAGCTGGGAGGTGATGGGAACGACCAGCAGGAGCTTCCCCAGGCCCTGGGAGTGGGACACTGGGAAGGGGACACTGGGAGTGGGACACTTTGGGAATGGGATACTTTGGGAGTGAGACACTGGAAATGGGACACTGGGAGTGGGACACTGGGAGTGGGACTCTTTGGGAGTGGGACGCTTTGGGAGTGGCACTTTTACAACCACTATTGGCTTTGTGGTTTATCCTGAGACAACAGACCCAACCATAAATTGTCACTTCAGGGCCAGCATTTAGTGCCAGCTCAGGGAAATGCAGGGTGGTTGTGGCAGGTATTAAACACCCCCAAAAAATCCTGGAGGAGGATCCCAGGGTAACAATGCCTGCTTGCCAAATCTGTTTGCAGAGTGCACAAAAGCAATGAGGAAAACATTGCAACAGCACAAAGGTTTTCTCACAGCTCCACCACAGGCTTCTGCCTCAGGAGAGCTGATTTTTGGTGCTTTTCTTCCAGCCCCAAACTGGGATTGAGCCAGGCCCTGCATCCATTGGGACTGGGATGCTGTGGCTGTAGGATAAACCCCCAGCCAAGCCCTGCAGGGAGCCATTTATCCTGTTTGGAGCCCGTTTATTTTTCCTCCTTCCCCTGAAGATGTGTGTGAGGAGCAGAGATTCAGCCAGGCCCTCTTCCCAGGCCCATGGGATGTGTGTTTCTTTCCCGTTTCCTGGAAGCGCTCGGTGTTTGGGAAGGTTGCTGGGCCACGAGGAGCTGCTGAACACCATCCACAGCCCCTCTCAGGCATTTTCTGCTGGGTGGGACTCCCTGAAAATCCCTTCAGCTTTGTAGGGAAAGCACTTTTCCTACGGGGCACACAGGGTGTGAGGCTGGCTCTGGGAAAGAAATATTCCCAGGGAAGAAAGGCTGGGAGCGTGCTGACGGCAGCACTGCTCTTTCAGGTGTCACTGTAAGAAGCTTTTAAAAAGCTCCATTTCTGCTTGGTGGGCAGAAAGTGCAGGAAAAAGTGCTGGGAATGTGTGGAGTAGGAGCTGAAATGATGTTGGGACAGCTCGGGCTGGAGGCAGGAATGCTCAGCAGGGAAGGAACAGGCAGCCTTAAAAGGAAGAGAAAGCTTGAACATGTGAATTCTAGACAAAAGAATTTATACAGAGCTGATGAATTATGACCGATTCGCAGCGTGTTTGGGCTCCTGAAGACACAGATTTGGGGTCCCTGACTGTCAGAGCTGTGCTGTGAATTTTGTGGTGGTGCCATCCCCTCCTCCCCAGCACCCCCAGAGCAGGGCTCAGCTGGGCCTCATCCCACCCCTTATCTCCGGTGCATCTGCTGGCTCCAATTCCCCGCAAGAATCAGATTTGAAGGAGTGACAAAAGCCCTCATCGGTTGTTTCTCCACTTTTGCTGGGGATGTAAACTCAGAGAAGCCAAGGAAAAGAGCCCAGTGCTTCGCAGGGCTTGGGCAGAGTCCCAGGGGTGAATTCCCAAAGGAATGAGGAGTCTGTTCCCCAGCAGGCTCCATGTTCAGTTGGATCCAGGGAATTCAGCTGGACATCCTGGAGCCAAGGCCTGCCCCAAAGCTTTTCTTTCTGGGCTGAAACATAAGAAGTGTGAGTTCCCAGTTTGCCAGGCAGCTCAAACAAGGCAGCAAACACTCCACTGCAGGCTGGGATGTCCATTCCTCGTGCTGGTGGTCAGGGGTGGGTGGAATTCAGGATTTGCCCAAATGGAAGAACTAAAAATAGAAAGAAACCAAGTTGTGAGGGAAAGCTTCTCACAATTTCCACTAAAACAATCCGAGAACTTGCTTTACTCATTTCCTTCTGCTCAAACCAGGTTCTTGTCAATGAATCCTGTTCTTTTTCCTCCTTCTCAAGGAGCATGTGGAGCCCAGGCCCAGCTGTGACTCAGGTGAAAGCACAGCACCATTTTTCCTGCCTCGGGGGAAGAAGGTGAGTCCTGGAGGTCCCCTAAGAAATGACCAAATTTTGCAAGCCAAGGAAGCTGGGATGAATCTTTCCTTGAAACTCTGGGCTGGGAATAATTCCCTTCACATTTCCTGAGTGGGGATGAGCTGGTTGTGGTGCCAGGAAAGGCCTGGGGAATATCTCAGATACTCACCTGTAGGATTTGTGTTTTATACACTTGGCATTTGTGGGGAACAGCAAGGCGAACACACTCGTTTCCTTCTCTCAGGCCGTGAATAACACTGAGGAAATTGTTTGCACTTGAAAACCACAAGGTGGGGAGCTCAGGGACATCAAAATGCAAAGAATTGTAATCTGTGGGTGAAACTCTGAAATCGAGTGTTGAGCAAGTTGCTTCTAAAGGAAACAATATATTTTCAGAATTAGATCACTAGGGATTTTTTTCTGCTGTGCAAAATAATTTCTCATTCACTCTTTGAAGGAAATAAAGAAGAAAATTGCATTTCACCTCCCTCTCCAGCTCCTTACTTTAATGTATACCTAGGCAGAATTTCTTGTCCTCTAATTTGAATTATCAGTTTGTGAAATGGTTTTTTCCTCCCCTCTTCCAGCTTGTTTCCAATTCTTTGCCTATAAGGAAATGATTGTGCTCCCCCTTTCCCACCCTTTTCTCATCCAAATTAGAGCTTTTTGTCATTTTTTTCCCCCATGGTATCACTTTCTTGGGTTATGAAGCAAAGCCTCATGCTCTGAGATAAACCTGGATACGTGGAGATGACTCAGGATTATTGGAATAATTGTGACTTTTCTTTTTGGGTTTTATTTTAAACCATCTCAACCCAATGAGAATATTTAACACAACCATGTCAGCTACAGGGGTAGAATTTAATTGAATTTCCTCAGATCCAAGGCCTGGCAGAGCTGCTGAGAAGGAATTCCACAGAGGGGAGGAATTAATCTAAAAGTGAGGGATCAGGTGTATCAGCAAAGGAATTCAAGTTGAGGAAACAAGGGGAGCACTGAATCAAGTTGTCTGCTTGGGAAATTCTCCAGGCTGCAGCAGAGAGAAGGAAAGAAACCCAGCCCACCTCAGCCAGGTCTTGGAAAGTCTCCAGCAAAGTTCAGGCACTGGAGGGCAGAGGAAATGCCTGAGGAGGAACTGCTGGATGTGCAGAAAACGCTCAGCCCTGGGCGCGGGAGAAGCAGGAGCCTGCCTGGAGCTCTGCCCTTGGGATAAAGAACTGAGGGAGAGAACACAGAGCTCAGAGGGGACAGCAGGAGCCTGCAGTGAGGAGCTGCTGGGCTGTCCCACAGCCCTGGATTTGGGAACAGGATGGTTTCTGTGTCAGCCCTGCCACGTGGGGAGCAGTTCCCTGTCCCATCCATTCTGTGCTCCCAGAGGATGAGGAGCCCTGGTGACAACCAGCTCTCCTCGGCCCTCAGCCAGAGAAGGGAAGCAGAGCCCTTGCCCAGGCTGGGAACTTCCTTCACTCCCAGCCTGGGTGACACCAACCTCCAGCATCTGATTCAGGATCAAAGCTTCCTCCTGCAATTCCAGCCCTTAGCGACGCAATCCTTCGTGTCCATCCCGCTGGAAGAAACTGCAGAGTTTGAAGGAGTTTAAATCTTTTCAGAATGCATCTTTTCAAAGGTGAACTACCCAGGAAATGCTTTGCTTCAGTGGCTCGCAGGCAGCTGCAGTTGTTCAGGATTTCCACCAAATAACCTGGAAGATCCTCCAGGAGTTTGTGTATGTTGAGGAAAACAGGCACAACAGGAAAGTTTGTGCATGGAGCCAAGTTCAGGTGTTACCTAGAAATTCAATTCTGGTCCCCAGAGCCCAAAGCTCTGAATTCCCAGGATCAAGGAACCCCAGACTGGTTTGGGTGGGAAGGGACCTTCAAACCATTCACCACACCTTCCACTGGACCAGGCTGCTCCAAGCCCTGTCCAACATGACCTGGAGCATCAAAAAAAAAAAAAAAATTCCTCCTGGAAGTCCTGGCTCAGCTGAGAAGCTGCACATCATTATTGGTGCTCCTGCACTCTCCCAGGGGGTGTTTTTCACTCCATTCCCTGAGCTGGCTGCTGGAGAAGGAGCCTGGCACCAGCTGCCCTCGGGAAAAGCTGTGAATTTTGGGGAGGATGCAGAACAGCATTTAACAGTGTGGGACAGCCATAAACCCACCCTGCTGGTGTGACTCAGCAGAGGCAGGAGCTGTTTGCTTTGGCACAGGAGCTTCCTCAGGCCAGGATCTTTGCTCTCACTGAGATTTGTGGGGCAGAAAAGCTCCCTCAGCCTCTTCCCAGCACTCTGAAGACATCAGACTTGTCTTGGGATGGTGCATAAACGCCCAATAACATTCGAGTGATACAGAGAGGTTTATAATAACCCATTCCTCAGCACACGGAGTGATTCAGAACTGTTTGCATGCCTGTGTGGGACAGATCCTTCATCCTCTGAGGGGAAAACGTGAGATTTTTCCTCCAGAAACTGGATAATGGGGTACTGATGGTGGAGTCCATTTAATCACGTGAAATACAGCTCCTGCTTGGCTGCAGTTTTGAAGCACCTTCCCAAAGACAGCAATAACTCTGAGGAGCTGAACCCCGAGACTCATCCTTGTCTCCTGGGAGTTTTTACTGCCCTCAGTGCTCCCTGCACCTGCACTGCAAGGAGGGCAGGATTTTATGGCCCCTCGAAAGTCCTGTACACAGCTTTTCCTGCATTTACTGCTGCTAAACACAGCCTTTGTGGGATCCTATGGCACTTTAAGTGCTCTGATTTACAGAGAGGCAGCAACTCCATCTGTAACAAACATCCTAAAGCTGAGTTTAAGAGTGATCCACTGTATTTATTTGGCACATAAACACTCCCCTGCAAGGCATGTGCCTGAACTCACAAGAATATCACGGGCACAGCAAGGTCACAGCCAAGCTGAAGGTGACAGGGGAGAAAGGCAAATCTTGGGAATTAGCAAATGGAAAACCGTCCTTTTCTCCTGGTAAATATTCCGGATACGTGGCTGAGATTTCTTCCTAGGATAAAGAGCCTGGTGTTACACAGAACAAGAAAAAGACAACCCCAGGCTCGGTTTAGCTTTAGCTTTCCAAAGTTATGCGTTTTATCTGTGGATAGAAATTGTTTCCCTGGAATTAGGAAACTCCAGGTGGCTCTGCGAGGTCAATTATCTTTGAGCTCCCTCAAGCGGCACTGAAACCTTGGGGTTTGTCACAGAAATCCTTGAGTTTCTTACAAAAAATTCTCGAGTTTGTCATAGAAATTCTCGAGTTTGTCATAGAGATCCTGGAGTTTGTCATAAAAATCCTCGAGTTTGTCATAGAAATCTTGGAGTTTGCAATAGAAATCCCCGAGTTTGTCACTGCAATCCTCAACTTTGTCACAGAAACCCTCGAGTTTTGTACAAAACCCCTCGAGTTTGTCACTGAAATCCTTGAGCTGGTCCCTGAAACTTCCCAATTTGTTGCACAACTCCTTTCCTAACGAAGCCCTGTCATTCGTGCTCGTGTTTTTCACAGCAGCTGTAGCAAACGGAGATGCTCGGGTTTCCAGGAATCGAAACCACTTCAGAGCAGTTGAAGGCGATCCATTTAATAACACAGTTCTCTTCTGACAGATCTCTGAAAAGACACGGATCAAGGGAAATGAAGCGTTTTATGTCCAAGAGGAGTTTGCAGCTGATTCCCAACATGATACCTGCGTGTTGTGAGAAGTTGTTTTGACCTTTTTTTTTTTTTTTCTTCTGTGGTTCCTTCTCAAATTCATGCCTGAGTCGCTGGAAAGTGAACGTGTTGTTCAACATCTCAGGTAAAACTCAGCCCTTTGCTTTCTACACCTTGAAGAGGTAAATAAATCCTCTGGCTTCAATCCAGAGGTTTTTTAATGTGGTTTTGCCTCGTTAAAAGCACATTTTATTTAAGAAGAACATTTTTTAATCAGAAAGCAATTGATGGGCACACAGGATTCAGGTCGTTTTTGGTGCAAGGAGATGAAATTTGATAGCAGACTGGAGCTTTTCACAGTTAAAAAAAAATAGCTTTTTCAAGGGTTTGAATAATATGGCAAGAACCTTTTGGAGCAAAGAGCTCAAGAACAAAATGACTTTGGAGAAGAGAAAACTTGCAGTGTTTGAAAGATCTACAGGGAAACCGGAGTGGGAGTGTTCATCAGGGACTGCCAGGACAGGAGGGAATTCATTTCCACTGTGTGAAAAACGAGCTCCACTCTCTTTTCAAATGTTTATGAGTTTAATAAAAATTAAAGACAGACAATTAGGAGACATAAGAGCAAACGTTTCAGCTGGGGTGCCTCACCAGAAAGCAACGCCCTTCTCTTTTCAATGGCTGTGTTTTTAAGGATTGCTGTTTTGCATATTCAATAGATATTAAAACTTTTTGTTTGCTTGTTTAAAGTTTTGCTAATTATCTTATTTGATCGATTTGTTTGTGGGCCTTTTTATTGTGTTTGGTAACGTGGGTTTTGGCTGGTTTTATTTTGATAAAGAAACTAGAAATCCAGCAGCTTTTATGTAGGGTGATGACCTCTCCCTCATAATTGTTGGCTTGGTCAGTCTCAGATGTCACAAAGAAAAAATGAATTTTTCTACTATTCACACTATGTCCCAATCAGAAAATACACTCATCACCTTTCTAAAGATTGACATTTATCTTTACATTGACACTTCTGAGAGGAATGACAGGTTTGTCTTTACAAACAAACTCTGGGTCTGCTGGTGGATAAAACCAGCACTGAGAGAGAAAAGAAACAATGGGAAGGATCCCACTGATTGATGAATGGAAAAGAAGATGTTTGCCTTCACAAACAAATGGTGGGTTTGCTGATAAATGAAAATGGATGTTGAAAGATGAAAGAAACAATGGGGAAACCCCATAAATTCCATAAAAATTCAAAGTTTAAAGGGGGTTGTACGTTAAGGAGGAATTTTGGGTATTGGGCACTCTGGGAAGTATGTAACTCTCAAGTACCTCAGGCAACGGGGGAAAAGAGGGAAACTTCTGCTTCTGCCCCAGCCCAGGGACATTTGTTATTTCTATCACCTGCTAGTTTGACACCATGAACCATTCTGGTTTTACCTAAGACGTGAATCATGAGCATTGTGGTGCTTTTTTGTCCACAATGTGCTGTTAAGAGCAAGAACACGCTGTTCTTACAGCTGGGATGGTGGCTGTTCTACACCATTGATTCCACACTGCATGACTAAAGAAAATCTCTCCTTTTCCTTACTAAGTTGAAGCTACAACTTAGTGCAAATAGGTGTTAAAAGAGAATGAATGCAATAATCCCCCTTTTCTTTTTTGGTCTGTAGTGGATACCCCCTTGAAGAATCCAGAACAACTCCAAAATGTTGTGCATACAATGAAGAAAAGGGAACACTAAATTCCCTTTGGATGATGAGGCTAGAAAACCTGTTTGACTCACTGTCACTGTTTCTCACCACACCTAATGTAACTAACAAGAAATTCAGCTGACTTTCTCTGTGAAAAACACGGTTCATTTTTTGTTAAAATTTTAAAAGTTTAATAATAAACAATAAGACAAGAAGAGACATAAGAAAAGCAAAATGACAGACATCTGGGTGCCTGGTGTTTCCACTCAAGGCACGGCTTGCCAGCAAAGGACCTTTAAATACCATAGGTATGGCATATTCATACATTTCATCCGCGATTTAAACATTCCTTTTGACTTTAGGTGTTTCTGCTTAATTGCAACTTTTCTCCCCCACCATTCTTTCCTGCACATAAAGTTTTTGTGGCTTCACAAAGTCGCAAATCTCTTGATAACGAAGGCAATAAATTCTTCTTGTTGGAGTCCTTGGTGTCCTTGCTGTTATGTCTATCCACATGAGATGCTGTGAGGAATTTCTTAATTGCTTCTCCCATTTGTTTTGTTTGTTTGTTTGTTTTTTGGTTTTGGTTCTTTTATTTTTATTTTTTGAGCTAGTTACAAAAAGCATCTGCTATAGCCTAAAAACTGTATTTATCCCACTACTACAAGAGGGTATATTACTGTAGCATAACTTTCTACCATAACGCATATGAGATTCATTTTCATATTTGTAAAAAGCCAAACACTTAATATGTATTTATAACAACACTGAGGCAGTTTTGCAATGAAGCAGCAGCGTGTCATGGTGCTAAATAGGAATTTGGCATTACCTCTAATGTTCACTGCTACAAAGTATAGCAGGACACAGCAAGGCAGACTGGGTTAGCACAGTCATTCCTCCCCTGCCCTTCCCTTCCTCCTGCCCATCCCATTGTCTCCTCTGCAGAAGATGCAGGCTATGAAAACAAGGCAAGGTTGCCAGCTATTTTTCTTCTGCCACAGGACTTGTTAGACACCGTGTTTTTTCAAAGGACTGCATGTGCCTCCCCCCAGCCTGCTGCTTTCTCATTCTATAAAAGAAGAGAGCTGAAGGAGTTTCAGGCATGTGAGTGCCTGACCTCTCTTTCCCTCTAAAGGCTCTGCCTCCCAAAGCCCTGGTTACCTGCTGTGCTTTGGCACGAGAGCCATTCCAGCCCGAAACACAAGGGCAGTGGACTTCAACTGCAAAGCCTCTCTCTGCAATGGGATTGCTTTGAGCCTGCAGCCTCCATGGGCAAGGGCTTTGTGGGGCAGGGGCCATCACAGCCTGTGCCCTGCACACAGAGCCAGGAAAAGCAGGAGATCCTGCTGGCTTCTGCTGCTGCTGATCCGAGCAGCAACTCCCCTGGGAGTTCCTCCAGGGAACTTCACACCTAGGGCTTCCATCACTGTTGTGGCTGTGGGAACTTGTTGCTTGCCAGTTCTTCACCATCCTTGTGGATTTCTGAGCATGTCAGCACAGGTGTCCATGGCCCTTCCTTCATCCCCAGCCTGCAGCACTCACAGCCCTTGCGGCCTCCCCCTTGCTGCAGCTCATTTGCAAAGTGCTGCCAAAGGCAGCGGAGCTGGCTCAGGATCCCTGTTGGCTCCTGGGCTCCAGGATGACCTTCAGAGGGACATGTGGAGCGCTTCCTGAAGAGCTGCCCGTGGCATGGTGGGTGGATTTGCCCTCCCGGGTGGCTCTGGTTGGAGTTGGATGCTCCGTGGAGTCCCGGAGTTTTCTCAGCTGCCTTTGCAGCGAGTTCTCAGCCAAGGTGTGGCTCTGCTGCCATCCCAAATCTGCACCTGCCCTGCCCAGCCTGAGTGCAAGTGGGGCACGTGCTGGGCACGGATGGAGATTTCCATGGCCAAAATCCTCCAGTATTTACAACTGCTCATTGCTCTGGACAGCACAAATCACAAAACACCCATCGCAGTTGACAATTGTAATTTCTTGCAGATTCCTACAGCTGCACTGCTGATCGACAAATACACCAGAATTGATTTCACATGAAAAATGTCATTTATTACAAATCGCTACACCCGCGCTGACAATACAGAACTATGCTGATGTCAATTTAAGTTTAAAAAAAGGAATTTATTAGATTTTTACAACAATGCTATGTAAAAATATAGAAATATCCACTTCAGTTAAGAAAACCTTAATTTATTGCCAACATCTACAACAACTCACTAGACACAAAGATCAATTAGGTGTCCTCTGGGACACCAGGACCATCTCCTACGCAGGATGTGCTGCACTGCGGAGGATTTCCGCGAGGGAAGAATGCAATCAATCAATATGATTGGTAAAGCATTGTTCAACTTTATTGCTCATAACATCCGTTCTTATACTTTTGCCCCAAGCATTCAGCATACTTGTCAAATTATAATTGGTTAGCATACACTACTCATCTATACTTGATTGGCTATATCAAGCGTGAGAAGGTTCCTCCCCTTGGCATGCTGAAAACTTTGTATACGTGCTTACTGCTACGCTCTATTAAGCACAAGTTCTTTTATCTTTGGCCTGTATCCGTGCTTACTGCTGTCCCAAGGACAGCTTATCTTAGCAGCACGTAGGCTGCTAGCACTTGGTATCGGGCCATGAGGCCTCTAATGATCCGTGGCCTTGCTCTGCTAACCATTCTTCAACAATTCCCTCTTTTTTATTTTGTGCAGCAAACGCAGCGTGTCGAGTAGTTACTGTTTCTGCTATGCGATACATCATCTGTTGCAAGCAGCAAAAAAAGCAAGATACAAAAAGTACAAGCAGTATAATAACAATCACAATATTGATTACATGTTGCAGTAGGGAGGTTATCCAAGGCCCTAGCCCGAAAGATCATAGCCAATCTGTTAAAGCCAAGCCTGTGTCTTGCTGCAAATGACTAGTGAGTTCTTACAACTTAGCTATTTGGGTATGAATTGACATGGAGTGATCTCTCTGTACTACCTTGTCAAACTGCCAGAGCAGTTGTAGGTTTTCTCTTGCCCTTAAGTCTTCAATTAAGTGTACCCCCTCTAACCCTGGCTGTCCAGTATCGATGTCGCTCTTGCAGGGTCATTAGCAGGACGGATCCATTTACTAGGTATCCATTGGGGCCCTGTGGGGGTAAGAACACAAACATAACCTCTACCCATGTACTGAACCTCTGCGGGACCTTCCCATACTCCAGTTTTGGGATCTCGGTACATGACTTTAAACAATGGCTTAGTTGCTTCCTCCTTTACTCCGCCTGAGTGGATGACCGCAGGGGGCTCCGAGTGGTCCCCCATTACACACAGATAGTTTAATACAAATAGTGTTTTTGATAGCATGGTCTGCACATCCACCTCCTCCTTATATTTTAACAGATAATCCTTGAGTGTTTGGTGGGCTCGCTCCACAATCGCCTGACCTGTTGGTGAATGTGGGATACCTGTGATGTGTGTCACACCCCACTTCTGTAAGAACCTTTGGATCCTGCTGCTCACATATGCAGGGCCATTATCTGTCTTAATCTGTTCTGGCACCCCCATCACCGCAAAGCAAGTAGTTAGGTGTCGTACCACGTGGAGAGCTTTCTCTCCCGGCTGCGCTGAAGCCCAAATAAATTTACTGAAAGTATCAATTGTAACATGCACATATTTCAATCTACCAAAGGAGGATACGTGAGTTACATCCATTTGCCAGATCTGATTGGGTCCAAGGCCCCGTGGGTTTACTCCCATCCCTAGTCCAGGCCCATGCTGACTACAGAGAGGACAGGATCTGACAATACCACGGGCATCATTCAGAGATATGCGAAACTGTTTCTTTAGGCCTCGCGCATTCTGGTGAAAAGTCTCATGAGCAATACGTGCCTGCTGAAATCCGTCTTGTGGTACTGCAACAGAAACCAACTGATCAGCTATGGCATTACCCTGACCCAAACCTTCTGACCATTTGTGGCTTCGAATATGCAAAATCGCAAAAGGAGCTGAGCGCAGCCGAACAGCTTGCCTCAGCTGCCTCAAAAGTTCCCATAACCTGTCATTCTTTATATCCTTTATCAATGCATCCTCAATCCGCAGCACCACCCCTACTACGTATCATGAGTCTGTGACAATATTTACACCCTGATCAGGCCAATTCATAATGATCCAAAGGACAGCCCTTGATTCTAGCATCTGCAATGAGTCCTCAGTAGTCGAGTCCACGTGCCCTCCTCCATCCATCCAGATCAAGGCAGAGCGTTTGCTTTGTGATGTCAGGGCACGGTTGTCACGTGGTCGTGGTGACATCACAAGGTTGCCTTGGTGCACGGAAGGCCTCAGGGGTGTCAGAGCAGCTCTTGGCCTTGCTCAGTGCAGGAACTTGGTCCTGTGCTTGAGGCTTTTGTCAGGGGGCAGCTGCTGACTGACAGGAGACTTCTTTTAGCTAGCGTTAGAGCGCAGTCTGCAAACTTGCACAGCAGTTGCCACAATGATTGGGCAACTCGCCGCTGCAGTTTTCACTGTTTATGGAGTTGCCTATTCCTGCTATTTCCTAACTAACCTGGCAGGTAAGTAGAGGTTTTCCCTGAGTGTCACCTAACCTGGTTTTTGTGTCTTCCTACTCTTTCTTAGTGACTGAGTTCATTTGGAAACAGAAAGGCCATCCAGATGCCGCTTGGGTAAAGCTCCTGTCAACATGTTCAGCTCCAAAGGGGGTGTGTGTAGCCACGGCCGTGCGGGCAGCATTTGCAAGGGAGCCTGCAGGGGTTGCGTTCCCTCTGTTGGAGAGTCTGTGGCAGCAGAGTTTGCCAATTCCTCCCTTGCTGGGTCAAGCAGGACAACTTTGAAAATGTAGACTGGGAGGCCTTGGAAGGTCTTCTAAAAATGCTCTGGTTGTCTCCAGTTTTCTCAAAGCATCTGCTTCATTTTCCCTTGCCCACTGCAGGTCACCTGAGCCGGGTATTCAGAGGTGCTGATCCCAAGGTGAGTAAGGAAAGAACATTTGATGTTCTTGGCGTTTAAGAATTGTGCAGCAAGCTGTGAGCTTGGCCTGTGGCAGTAGAGTGTAGAGGGCCAGCTGAGTAGGCTGCAAGAAAATCCATTTCCATGTCTACAGCAGCAAGAGCAAAGGCATCACTGCCTATTTCCTAATTTTCCATTTCAGAGCTTTAAAAGAACTAAAAGATAAGTTTTGCAGAGAGAATGTGCTTCCTGATAGTAGTCAGGGGGGAATATGTAATTTGGAGCAATTTGCAGTGTCCAGTTGAATCAGCCCATTAGAATTTAGTCTGAGGGACTTAGAATCCCCTTGCTCTGCAAGTTGATGATTTGTGCTTAGTAGAGCTGGTTCTAGAGCTGAAGAGAAAGAAGGTTCTAAATGATAGGTCATGGCCTGTGTCTAACGCTCCTGTCTGTCCACAGATCCCAGAACCAAGAGCAGACTCTCCTCTGGCTTCCTCTGCTCCTGGACGAGAAGGCAAAGAGGAGCCAAATGACCACAAGGCTCCAGCTGTGGTCACACCACAGCCGCAACTTTCCAAGACGGTAAGTGCCACTTCTGGAGGGCGCTGTCTTTAGTGCGAGGCAGAGCTGCAAGCTTCTGAGCAGCCAGCTCTTGCTGTTGGTGGCTGAGGATGCCGAGTGCTGCAGTCCTGCCAGACCTAGCCATTCCCCTCAGCCAGTGACAGCTGGAAAATGGGCTTTGAGCTGCCATGTTTAGGCCCCAGCTTGCTGGGATTCTGATAGAGGCCAGCCTGGAGCAGGAAGGTTCCCTGTCTGCAGAGGAGGGAGCATGTCAAAGGCACTGTGCTCAGCCTTGGTGGATACGTAGGGGACGCTGTGGTCTGGGGACACCTGTCCCCCTCCACAGACTCGCCAAGTACCCACAGGCACAAAAAGTATTGATGTGACAACACAAGCTTTTTGGGGCGGTTTGTCCCCACGAGCTTCTTGGCTGTGCTTACCTGGGAGCATTTCAGAGACACACTGGGGACGTGGAGCTTCTGCTTCAAGTCAGGGATTTTGGTGCCTTGGTTGCCAGGTTGTTCTTTTGGTAAAATGGAAGCAGAGGTGGGCAGGGAAGCAGAAAGAAGTGGCTGAATTAATGTGAATTGTGGGCAGAAAGGTGAAAAAGCTGAGCTTGACAGCAGCTCCCAGTCACTGGCTGACAGCACCTTCCTAAGGGCTTGCATTTAAAATGGGATCTGGGGCTAATCTCTGCCAGCCACTTTTCTGACACAAACTCTTTTGTTGTCTCAGATCTCCACAGGCTCTTCTATTGAAGCTGCAGCAGCAGGAGCAGCAGTGTCACCTGAAGGGGCCTGGCCTGCCCCAGCTGAGCAGTGGAGCCTGGGCAGTTCCTTCATCTCCAGCACTGACAAAGCTGCTGCTCAGCAACAGGAGATGGAGTATGAGGAGGATGACTTCCTGGGGTTCATGAGTACGTCTTGTGTCTTTCTTCTCTGAGGGACAGTGTATTGTGAGCATGTGTCAGCATAGCTGGACCCATTGATCCTCCTCATCTCAGTGCCCTTTGTGATTGTACAGCACAAGTCATTGAAGCTGCTTCTTGCCCAGAGCAGCTGCCCGTCCTGTGCCCTCAGATAAGACCTGGTGGGGCTGAGAAGAGAGCCCAGCTGACTCTCTGCCTCCCATCACCTGTTGGCACAAAAGGGCACTGCCGTGCACCTGGGTGTGTCTGCTCTCCAAGCCAATCCTGCTGTGTCCTCAGTGGGGGCAGCAGCTTGGAAGGGGCTGGGTGTGGCCGTGCCTTCTTGCCATTGCTTGTCAGTGCTGGTGCCTGGGCTTTGGCAGCTTTGTGGCGGTGGCTGCCCTGGCCCTGAGGGCTGGTGTGAGCGCCGAGGCTGGAGCCTTCCTTAGCTGGGAGAGTGCCGCTGCCGGCCGGCCGCTGCAGCGCGGAGCTGCCCCGAGGCAGCAGCCCCTGCTCTGGGCCGGCTCCTGCACGGCCTGGGCTGGGCTCACAGAGGGTCAGCATCTCCTCTGGGCAGCTGTCCGTGTCCCGCCGGCACCTGAGGAGCACTGCTGTCCTTGCTGCCCTTGCCCGCTGCGGGAAGGTGGGCACGTGTGCGGGGCTGAGAGGGCGAGTGCAATGGCAGGGACTGATCCCTGCTGTCAGGGGGAGGAGAAGCAGTGTGGTTCTTCACGTGGGCCATGGGCAAGGGCGTCTTCCAGCTCAGCCTGCTCATCAAGGGTGAGGGTCCTGCTGCTGAAGGCCCCTTGGGGTTGGTTAGAGCATGAGCTGCTTGGGTTTACAAAGGGAAAGGCATTCCTTTGGGAAACTGCTGCAAGGTGGGGAAGATGCCCTCCTCTCCTGGGAATGCATCTCCCTGTGCTTTGTTTTCTGCCAAGGCATCTCTTCAAAGGACTGTAGAAAATCATTCTCTGTGCTGACCTGCTTGTACTGCAGAGCTGCCTGTCTTGTTGCAATTGTTGTTGTTGTTGTTGTTGTTACCCAGCTGGCCACAAAGGACTCAGAAGGCCAGACTGTACAGCCCCAGCAGGGCTGCCTTTTGTATCTCTTGGATGGTGGGATGTCTGCTTTCAAGTGAGCATTTTGCATTTTGTTTCCCTCAGGGCAAATGGTGAGCACAGAAAATCCCCGGAGGAAATACACTGAAAAGGAAATTGTTGGCAGAGGGTGAGTCCAACCACAGTTGCTTCTACACAATCACAGGGCAGCTGATTTGCTGCTGGAATATCTGTCAAGTGTGAAGTCAGGCAAGCTGCAAACATATTCAGACACTGGGGTTAGTCTGCCCCATCTCTCAGTACCGGCCAGAATTTGGAAGTGTGGTCAGAAGGCATTATCAAAGACACTTCTATTTCATTGCCAGAAACAGCAACCTACCCCCTATCATAGCAGTCAGATAACACTTCTCAGGAGCATTTCTTCCCAAGAGTTTGCTGAAGGAAATAGTCTGTGGTGAGGATAAAAACCGCCCAGTTTAGAAACTGAAATCCACGATGAAAGAATCACCTGGCCTTTGGAGCTGAGGCACTAAACCCCAATGCTTCAGAAACAGGCCCAGTGCCCATGCACTGGAGAGGAACATGCATCATCTGCCTTCTGGCAGTGCCCTCCTGCATGCTGCAGGTTGGAGGCATTTCCAGCAGACATCTCCTGTCTGGGCTGGCTTTCACTCCAAGGTCTAAATGGCTTCTCCTTTCTTTGCTGCTGTTTTGTTTCTAGGGCTTTTGGAGAGGTTTGCAGAGCGATCGACACTGCCACGGGCGGAGAGGTAAATGTCAAGAGCCCCTGCAGATTCTGCTGCTCTCCAGGGCTTTCCTGTCTCGTGTCAGCTGCGGCTGCAGCTGTGGCTAGAGCTGTGCTGCAAAGGCACAAGAAGCACAGACTGGTGCCAGCCTGCCAGCTGCATTTGGGGCAGTCTTTGTCCTGCTCAGCTGCCAGAAGGAAGGCAAGGAGGGCAGCGGTTCCTTTCAGAGAAGGATGCTCTCCCTGGCTCTCAATTGCTCCAACAAAGGAGCATCTCACTGCTCTCTGGGGCTACGGCTTCAGAGTCCTGAATTCTCATTTCTGGCTGCCAGCAAATACATCTGAATGTTCCTGGCAGTTCCTTAGCCACCTGCAGTGCTGCACTTGGGAACTGCACGTAGGGAGAGATCTGCAAGGTGTCCCTAAAAGCCCCAAGCCCTGCCTATAGCCCGAGATGTATCCACAGAGTACCAAGTCACGCATTACTTCTTCTCAAGTACAGACAGACAGAGAGTGTGCTCAGAGCTTTGGGGGGGTGAGAGTTGACACACCATTGCTAACAAGTGGACAAGGCAAAATGTGGTCAGTGGCCACGTGTCCTGGATCTGGCCCCCAAAGGAGCAGAGAAATGGGCTGTAGGAATGTCACTTCCTAATTACTCCTTTGTCTAATTACAAGGCACTTTGGCACGGCTTGGCGGTGTCATTGCAAAATCTCTCTCCCCATGTGTGTTTTGGTCTCATTCCGCCAACTTCTAAAGTTACTGATTTTCAATGTCATTCTAGGTGGCTATCAAGAAAATCTATCTTCGGGGACCGAGCGAGATGGAGGATATTGTTACTGAAATCACGGTCATGAAGAGGAATATGAGTCCCCATCTTGTCCATTATTTAGACGGGTGAGTGGTCATGGTCTCATCCCATGAAGGTTTGTTTACATAGTAAAAGTATGCAAGGTTAAAACCCCACTTTGGACACTAGCAGAAAAGAAAGCTGTTAATTATTGCTTCATTATTATTTCTCTACTCATCTCCAATGGATGGGAAGAGAGTGCAGTTTATCTCCGTGAGTCATCCCTGGCTTTCCAACACATAGTTGAAAAATTGTTCAAAAACCTGCATCAACTCTACCATAAGAAGTCAGTACCCTGTAAGTTGGCTGCCTCCATGTTGTCTCAGGATGGATTTTTTAAGGTTTCTTCAATGCTGATGAAGCATGCTAGGGAGGATTTCCCTTGGATTGTTGCCCCTCTTTTCCAGGGCTGGCCATGCCAGGAACACTAGGTGCTTCTTTCCAGAAATACCACGCGGGACAGGTTTTTCATCTTGGCTGTTACTAAACTGCACTTTTTGATTGCTGGCCATCAGAGACATCTCCTTTTGACAGATGTGCTGTTCTCCTTGAGACTGCACAGACTGCAAACAACCCACAGCCCGGAGGGAATGTCTTTAATTCTTTTAATTCTGTCCTTGTCACAAAGCAACCCGGAAACAAGAATCAAGCAAAGGAGCCAACGAATGCATGTTCATCTGCATGGCCTTGTTCCCTTCTTTCAGCTACCTTGTGCATGAAGAACTGTGGCTGGTGATGGAGTACATGGATGGAGGCAGTCTTTACGACACAATCCAAAAGACTCGCCTGACAGAAGACGAGATTGCCATCATCAGTCGGGAGGTCAGTCGGGGATCCCAGCTGTGCTTCCCAGAGCTTGGGCAGGATTGTCTGGGAAAGGGGCTCAGAACAGGAGCGATTCCATGAGCCAGGCTTTGTTTCTGTGTGGCTGATATGCTCTGGGCAAGCAAGAGCCTCTCAAATGAACTGCCTGCCAGTGCCCCTGCACTCACTGGACTCTGTTCTTGTCCTCTTGTCTCCTGCTGTTGCATTTTCACTCTGGCTCTTGTATTTGCTCTTCTCCATCTTGCCTCTCTAAACTTTGGTCTGTTGGCACTGCATTCCTTGCCTGTAAAAGCAAAGGTGGTGATGGTGGGAGCATTTAAAAGGAACAGCAAAGAAGAAAGAGAGACTCATTTCTCTGAGTCCTCAGCTGGAAAGGTTAGCAGTGCAGCCAGAGTGCTGTGTGCTTCTGAGCACATCCACTGCAGCAGCAGTCATCCTGGCTGGTTTGCAGGGCAGAGTCTACACCAGCAGTTGCTGTTGCTCTTTGACAAGCTGACATGCCTTTCTTTAGAAAGGTGCTGCTCTGCCTGTGTTGGAGCAGCGAGCTCTTCCCCTCAGTGGCACTGTGTTCTGCCATTACTCCTCATTCCCCTGCAGAGGGAATCTTGGAGAGCTGTTTCCTTTCTTGTGTGATGAAATCACATCACTGATTTTTGCCCTCCTGTTTCTGGTTTCTCTCTCAGTGCCTGCAAGGACTGCATTTTCTCCACGCCAACCACGTGATGCACAGAGATTTGAAAAGCCTCAACATCCTTCTCAAAACGGATGGCTCTGTCAAGCTGGGTCAGTATATTCTTGGGCAGGTGCAGCGTTCCAGGGATATGTGGGCTGTGGGGCTGCTTTTGAGTGAGTGCCAGCCCCCCCAAAATGGCGCTGGTGGCAGTGCAGGGAGCCTGTTGTGAGCTGACCACGCGGTTGCAACGTGCACAGACCTATGGCAAGGCTCGAGCAGTCCACAGTGGCATTGCTCTGTGCGTGTCCCTTCCAGAGGGAGGGAGCTACATGTCTAAAGTTTGAAAAGCCCCTGCTGGAGGCAGTGTAAAAAGTGTGGGGATTTCTGAAGCAGCCAGCACCATAATTCCTTGGCTAAAGTCCTGAGGAAATAGAGCAGGGACAGTTGTCCAGGAGATTCAAGAGCACATTCTCAAACTTCTACCGGGAAATTCTTTTGCGTGCTTTCCTAATTGCACAGGATTCAAATAAAAACGGTCTTTTGCTCTCTCCCCAGCTGATTTTGGCCTCTCTGCTCAACTCACCCCTGAGCAGAGTAGACGGAGATCGGTGGTCGGGACTCTTCAGTGGATGGCACCTGAAGTGAACGGTGAACCCTATGGGCCCAAAGTGGACATATGGTCTTTGGGAATAGTGGTCATTGAAATGGTGGAAGGAGAAGCTCCTGACTGGGAGGAAAATTCTGCCATGGTAAGGTGTAAATACTCTCTGATCCTGCTGTCTTTCTCCCCCATGCCACTTTGTGTGTGCCACTGGACAAAATGCCATTGCCATCCGCTGGAACTACTTCCACCACAGTCCCTTTCTGAAAATGTCCCGGCAGCACATCAGCATCTGCTGGGGTTTTGGTTGCATCCGTGGGGGAACTCAAACCTTAGCCCAGGCGAACAATCTCCCTTCTCAGGCAACACTGGGCTTTGGCTTAGAAGTCGTTCCAGCTCTTTTGGCTTTGTAGACAGCCCTAATAGCAGCAAACAAGCATCTTAGAAGTGGTGTTATCTTTCCTGAAATGAAGGAAAGTAACCCAAACCCGAGGATGTTTATAAAACAGTGGTTTGGAGAGAAGAAGTGCACCCCCATTCTTCTCACAAGGAAATTTGCCTGAAACCTTAACAAGAGGGTGTGAAGGCCACAGAGTCTCTTGTGCTTCTTGTGCGGTGCTGCTGAAACACTCAGTGACCGTCTTTCTTTCCTAACCCAAGCCGTCACCTCCATGTCACTAAGATGAAGCCTGGCCATGTGGAGAGCCGGCCAAACCCACCCCTTTGTTTCCAGGCACTTTCTAGGATGGCCATGCCATTAATGCATTGACTTGAGTGTCCAAATGAGCAGAGGGCTACCACATGGATGGCGTTTCTCCCTCTTCTGCTTTGACCACCAAAATTTTCCTTTTGCTGCCTAAGGGAAGCTGAAATTTGCAGTCTGATGAGAGATGGAGGTGCAGGTGTTTCCTGTGTGCCCAAAGAGGCATTTTCGTCCCAAGACATTTGTGCATGCATCTTCATGTGTCTGTGTGGAAGATGAGATTCCAAATGTTTGTTTCCTTACCTGAGGAATAACTGAGGGATTTCCTTTCTTTGCTTGCAATTCCCATTGTTTTCAAGAACCAAGGAAAAAGCTTGATGACTTTGGTTTGATGGCAGCTGTGCTTAAGGGACCAACAAGAGCTGCAGAGATGCTTTTCATGTAATTATCTTTGGAAATAGTAGAGTGAGTTAGTAGAGCAAAGTGCCTCTTCCAAATAGCCTGTCAAGCTGCTCAGGTGAACCCTCAGAGAAGGAAACCTGCTTTTGCTGCTATTGTTTCCACTAACAAGGCCAGTCAATGAAATCAGCTGCCAAGGCAAAAGCTGCTGGATGCTGGGAAAGTTGTGGCTGCATCGGGCTTTGGGTGTTTTGTTGGTCAGGAAAGTCATCTCTGCCTCTGTGCCACGGCAGAAAGTGCCACTGCAGAGTGCACCTGAAACAATGGGATCTGGGAGAGCAGTTCCAGACGTGAAAGAAGCGGGTGAGAAACTCGTGTTTCCTTTCTCTTCAGGCTCAACTCCTGAAAGCCACCAAAGGGATCCCAAAGCTGCAGCAGCCCAAGCTCCACTCCCCTTTGCTGTGTGACTTCCTGAGCTGCTGCCTGCAGAGAGACGAGGCGCGGCGCTGGTCTGCCAAGGAGCTGCTGCAGGTAAAATGCCAAGGGGCTGCAGGGGAAACAGTGTCCCAGGGACGGGCTCCTCCTGCACTGAAGTGCAAGGCATCAGGGGAGCCTCCTCCTCCTCACCTCCACTCTTGGTGCTGTTCAAATGAGAACAGTCAGGAATCCTAGACTGGGCTGGGGTGGCAGGGACCTGTAAGGGTCATCTGCTCCAAGTGCCCTGCAATATGACCAAGGACCTCTTTCAAGAGATCAGGATGCTCAGACCTGAGATATTTCCAGGCCTGGGGCACATAGCAGCTCTTGCAGCAAGCTGTGCCAATGTGGCCCCACTGTTGCTCCTTAGACGTACTCTGATTCAATCTCCTTTTCCTTTGAAAAATATTGCCCTGCCTTTGAGGCTCTTAGCTTGCAAAGTAATGGTTCATTCTTGTTTTCTTTTTTTCTTTGTGCAGCATCCATTTGTAACATCAGCCAAGCCTGTGTCCAGCCTGGTGCCACTGATCACTTCAGTGAAAGAGTGGAAAGAGGAGACAGGAATCAGACAACTGTTTTCTCCAACACCAGTATAGAGAAGGATTGTAGAATAGGACTGTAGAGTAGGATTGCAGCTAGGACAGTGGAGTAGGATAGTAGCATAGGATTGGAAATAAAGTTTGTGAAACCTCAACTCCTTTCAAAAATTCCCCTCCTTCTGAGCCTCTGAGAAAGCTCAACATTTTCTTCTGAAGTGTCAGTTTTTTCTTAGAGGTGGAGAGTGACATTGATGGCTTCTTTGGTACAGTTGGAAAGTGGGGAAGGCTCTCCCGAGGGGAAGCGTGGCCGTGCTGGGCACAGCACAGACCGGTGGCATCGGCCGTCCGGAGCGTGCACAGGAGCAGAGAAAGGCAAACCACAGGCGAGGGCTGCAGGCCTGGCTGAGGATTGCCACCCTTGTGCCGGCTGCCCTCTAACTCCTGGCCAAGGTGAGCAGTGTGTGCAGCGCTCTGGGCACAGGGGAGGGAGCCGGGCTGCTCCGCAGGCTCCGGCACAGGGCAGCCTCCTTCAGGCACGGCGCTTCTGCCGGGGGAAGCGAGGCCAGCGGCAGGCAGGGACAGCTTGTCAGCTCACATCTGCAGGAGCCGGGGCCTCACACGGCTCTGGGAGGAAGCGCCTGCAGTGCTGGAGTTGTGCACTGAGCCAGAGCAAAAGAGTGAAATGCAGAGTGTTCTGCAGAAATATTCCGGGGTGCCAGGCCAGCCTGCTTTGAGCTCTCTGGCACACAGCAAGCACTGTGCAATGCAGCCCTGAGCTGCTGGGAGATAGAGAGGTGTTAGAGAGGAGCCAACTGTCAGATGAAATTTAATGGGGTGACAACGTCATCAAAGCCAAAGAGAACTGTTTTTTAGGATGGATTCACCTGAGCTGGGTGTGTATCTCCCTCTCCCAAGAGCCAAACACACACACACAACACACACAGAAAATGCTGCTTTTTATTGCCTTTCCCAGCCCAGGGCGAACCGTGTCCCCTTTCCCTTTGGCCGGGAAATAGGAAACTTGTATTCTGTCCCCACCGCCTCCTTTTCTGTCCCCTCCCCTCTTCTCCTACTTCCCTTTTGGTTTGGTCTTCACACTGGCCCCTCTCCCAGCTCACAGCAACACCCAACAAATCAACTAGAACAAACCCAAACCCTAAATAACAACCCCAAGAACCAACAGCTTTCGTTCTTTCTTCTCATAACCCTGCAGCTGCAGCAAAATATTACCTCCTATCTCACAGAGGGAATCGGGCAGGAGCCTGTGGCTCGTGCTTGAGCAGTGAACTGATTTGGAAGGGAGCAGAAGGGTTTCAGCAGGCAGTTTGTGTTTTTCTTATGATTTGCTGAAGGAAAGACACAATGTGGCTTCAGTCAGCAAAAACATTTTCAAGGTGAATTAAAGAAATGCTTGTGAGCAATGCCCAGAGAAGGCAGGTTTTGAGAAAATATTGAACTGTAACAAATTGTGAATTCCCTTTGCATTAACAGACTGTTGAGCCCTCTATTCCTCCAGAGCAGTGATTGATGTGTGCAAGTGACTACCTTAGCCTTGAGAATAGTCTTCCCAAGAATGTAGCTGGAATGCATTCAAGGGGAAAAGAGTGGTTGTAGGAGGCTCTTGAGCATCAGAGGAGAATTGCAGCAATGGGATGTTCCCCAAATGACCACCCGAGACTCTCAAGAGAGCCCTACTCTCCTGTCAGTAACTTCTGAGAAGTGATTTAAATATGTCAACTAATTTGAGGGAATGTTTAGCCTGTGAGTTTCAGCAAAGTAATGAGTAGGTCTTGTTTCCATGGTTACAAATGAGTAGGTGGGATTTCTGGCTGAGCACGTGTTAGGAAAGTGATTCCCCACGCACCCAGCACTGAAATAAAGTCATCTATTGACAGGTGAAAATGAAACCTTTTCCAGCTGTTCCCCTCGGGTTTGCCTTTCTGGGGGCCAAAGCTCTGTGCTGCAGGTGGCCCGGGTGTGTGCAGAGCAAGGCAGCCTCCACAAAGCCCTTGGTTTCCCCACAAGTCGTCATGATTTGTTGCCAGGTGTGCCCAGCTGTGGCAGGAGAAAGAGCCCGCAGTGCAGTGGGCGCCGTGCCCTGCCCGGCCAGGGCTCTCTGGCACAGAGGAGCAGCAGCAGCACCTTTCAACCCACTCCTGCCCTGGCCTCACCTGGGACACAGAAGCCTCTGGAAATCAGCACCACCTGGCCCCTTCCCAGCTTGGAGCAGCTCCTGCTGGTGGGCACATCCTGCACTTCTACTGCTTCCAAACAGGAATCAAGGCACAGGGGGAGACGGACATACAGAGAAGCCCTGGGCTAGTGCAATAAATGGGCAAATGCATGGGGGAATGTGTTAGGAATCATTTCAGCTGTCATGCCAATCCTGCCTTCTCTCCTTTTCTCCCTTCACATTTCCTGTTCTTTTCCCTCTCACATTTCCACCCCTTCCCCCTCTCGAGTCTCACAGTTTTCCTCTCATGTTTGCCTCCCAAGTTTTACTCATTTTCCCCACCCTTTTCAGCTCCCTTTCCTCACGCTTTGCCTCTCACATTTCCCCAACTTCCCGCTTTTTCCTGCTTTTTTGTTCTCCCACGATTCTCACAATTTTCCCCTCACTTATCCTGCCCTTTTCTCCCCTCATGCTTTTCTCCTTTCCTCAGTCATTTTTCTCCAAGTTGTCTCCTCATGTTTCTCACTTTTGCCCTCATGTTTCCCAGGCTTTCCCTCTTACATTTCTCCCACTTTTCCCCTCACGTTTATCATTCTTTCCCCCTCATGTTGCTTCTACTTTTCCTCTAGCATTTTCTGCCCTTTTTTCACTCCTGTTTTCTGCCACTTTTCCCATCCAACTTCTTGTCCTTTTCCCCCCCCTCATGTTTTCTGCCTTTTTCTGCCCTCTGGTTTCTCCCTCTTTTCCCCTCAGGATTCTCACAATGTTCCCCTCACATTTGCTGCCTGTTTCTCTCTCTCTGCCAGTAATTTTCTCACTCTCTTCCCCTCACATTTCCCTCCATTTTTTCCTCTTTGTTTTTCAGCCTTCCCTGATCATGTTTCTTAGAATTTTCCCGTCATATGTCCTGCCTTTTCCTCCTCTCACCTTCCTCTCCTACTTTCACTCACATCTTCACCATTTTCCCCTCCGTTTTCTCACCCTTTCCCACACAGGTTTCCTTCCCTTTTCTTCCCTCACACTTCCCTCCTTTTTCCACTCCCATTTCTCACACTTGTCACCTCATGTTTTCTGCCTTTTTCCCCCTCACATTTCTTAACCCACTGCTTCCTGTCAGTGACTCTTCCTCTTCAGTAGTTGATGAGCTTCTTTTCTTCTTTCCTGCAATCCCCTCCTCCAAAGAATGGGTGCCAGAGCAGCGCTCCAAGAAGCCCCTGCCCGTGTGTCTGCTGAACAGAATGGCTGTGCTCGACTTGAACAATCTCGTGAAGAACAACCTAAACTGCAGTAGACTTTCAATTCCCTCTAGTCTTCATAGTGTTCTAAAGAAATAGGTACCCTGAGGGATACACGTCGCAGGTGCGCAGCCGCTGCACCATCCGCCTCAAGCAGATCCCATCTCCGTTTTCATCACCTCACAGTGACTGTGACTCCTGCCTGGACGAAACCACTTGTGATGCTGCCTTATGCTAATTGAAGACCATGTGGACATTCCCAGCACTTTTTCCTGCACTTTCTGCCCACTAAGCAGAAATGGAGCTTTTTAGAAGCTTCTTACAGTGACACCAGAAAGAGCAGTGCTGCCGTCAGCACGTTCCCAGCCTTTCTTCCCTGGGAATATTTCTTTCCCAGAGCCAGCCTCACACCCTGTGTGCCCCGTAGGAAAAGTGCTTTCCCTACAAAGCTGAAGGGATTTTCAGGGAGTCCCACCCAGCAGAAAATGCCTGAGAGGGGCTGTGGATGGTGTCCAGCAGCTCCTCGTGGCCCAGCAACCTTCCCCAAACACCGAGCGCTTCCAGGAAATGGGAAAGAAACACACATCCCATGGGCCTGGGAAGAGGGCCTGGCTGAATCTCTGCTCCTCACACACATCTTCAGGGGAAGGAGGAAAAATAAACGGGCTCCAAACAGGATAAATGGCTCCCTGCAGGGCTTGGCTGGGGGTTTATCCTACAGCCACAGCATCCCAGTCCCAATGGATGCAGGGCCTGGCTCAATCCCAGTTTGGGGCTGGAAGAAAAGCACCAACAATCAGCTCTGTTGAGGCAGCAGCCTGTGGTGGAGCTGTGAGAAAACCTTTGTGCTGTTGCAATGTTTTCCTCATTGCTTTTGTGCGCTCTGCAAACAGATTTGGCAAGCAGGCATTGTTACCCTGGGATCCTCCTCCAGGATTTATTGGGGGTGTTTAATACCTGCCACAACCACCCTGCATTTCCCTGAGCTGGCACTAAATGCTGGCCCTGAAGTGACAATTTATGGTTGGGTCTGTTGTCTCAGGATAAACCACAAAGCCAATAGTGGTTGTAAAAGTGCCACTCCCAAAGCGTCCCACTCCCAAAGAGTCCCCTTCCCAAACTGTCCCAAACTGTCCCATTCCCAGTGTCCCATTCCCAGTGTCCCATTCCCAGTGTCCCATTCCCAAAGTGTCCCATTCCTAGTGTCCCATTCCCAAAGAGTCCCATTCCCAGTGTCCCATTCTCAAAGAGTCCCATTCCCAAAGAGTCTCATTCCCACAGTGTCCCCACTCCCAAAATGTCCCAATGTGTCCCATTCCCAGTGTTCCACTCCCAGTGCCCCACTCCCAAAGTATCCCATTCCCAAAGTGTCCCGCTCCCAGTGTCCCATTCCCAGTGTCCCCTTCCCAGTGTCCCACTCCCAGGCCCTGGGGAAGCTCCTGCTGGTCGTTCCCATCACCTCCCAGCTGAGGGACAAGGAAGAAAACCCAGGGATAAAATGTCTGCAGCTCCTGTTCTGATAACAGCTGGGAAGGTGCTTTAGCCCCCAGGCACTGCTGCCTCCAATCCAGGTTCTCTTTGGGTTGGAATCATGGAATTTGGGATGGAAGGACCTTCAAGCCCCACCCTGCCACGGGCAGGGACACCTCCCACTGTCCCAGGGGCTCCAAGTTGGCCTTGGACACTCCCAGGGATCCAGGGGCAGCCACAGCTGCTCTGGGAATTCCAGCCCAGCCCTCCCCACCCTCCCAGGGAGGAATTCCTTCCCAAGATCCCATCTAAATCTCTCCTCCTGTAGTTTAAAGCCATTCCTCCTTGTCCTGGCACTCCAGGTCCTTGTCCAAGGTCCCTCTGCAGCTCTTTCAGGCTCCCTTGTGGTCTTGGGAGGCCCCAATGAAATCTCCCCAGGTCTTTCTCTTCTCCAGGCTGGACAGCCCCAACCCGCAGTCTGAGCAAAGTCTCCTGCAGCCAGCTGCAGAAAAACGCAAAAATATCCAACAACTTCTCCAATTCTGCATTTTTAGTTAATGAAACAGATTGATGAGGGAAAACCCAAATTGCTTTATCAGCAAGGCTGAGCTGAACCAGCCCCTCCTAAACTCCTGCCCCTTCCTTGCTTTGGAAACACAGCAAATGGAAAGATGGAAACAGATGGAAACACAGCAAAAACAAAAGAAGGAAGGATTAATTTGGTTTGATTTTTGGTATTGACCTTCTACCCCCTCACATTTCTTTTAGCACACTGTCACGATCCGCTCACACAAGCGGGGTTGGTGATGGTTCGTTTTAGGGATCTCAGAGCGCAAAAGACACAGTGGGGGACAAACTCAGTTTACTCAATCACAAATGCACCTTTATTTAGTGCCAACAAATGCGATAGTGGGGAGAGAAAAGAGAATAGTAAGAAAGACAGAAAAAGAGGGGAAGGGGATTATAGCTACCAACATGGAGGGTCGAGTCCTCGAGGCTTTTGAAGATGCCTATAGACGCGATCTTCTCCAGTGGGATGATCACAAAAGTGAGCGGGGGTCTCCAGGGTTTTTATAGTCCTCTCCGAAGCGACAGGCAGTTGGCCAAACAGGTGGGGGAAATCATTGCAGTGTGTTCATTTAGAGAACTCAGAACAAGTCGGTCGTCAGCAGGTACAGTGTCAACCAGTACGAGTCTGTCAGCAGGCGCGGTCACTTCACCGTGACTTGCCCATCGTTTCTGCTCAGGTTCTGATGTTCCGATATGGGTACTGGGTTTTTCCATCGAACACACCTGCAGGCAGCACTTGGCCAACATCCCACCTCAGCCAGGCCAGAACTCCTGTATTGAGATTTTAAAGTCCCTTTTAGGGGTTTCAGTCTCTGTCCTTGACGATGGTCGTGAGGCAGATGAGGGATCTTCAGACCGTCTCTTACACCACACCGTGACTCATGATGGTCGTCAAGAGAGCTCCTTCTGCAGGGTTCCGTAGTCTTGCGAAGTCTTCAGGACTCGTCCATGTTAGTAGCATATCCCGGAAAAAAAAAGAGACAGTAGAGAGTGTGTGTGAAAGAAAGAGGGAGAAAGAGGAAAAAATAGAAAAAGGAAATAGAAACAAAACAAAATGAATCAATATTGATTATAACAATTTCTTCAAAATAAACAAAACAAATCATAAAATTCCTTAAAGTTATAACAATTTTCAAACAAAAGCTTAATTTTGATTACAATATAACATAATTAAAACAAACAACAATAATCAAAACAAGCAACCAACAATTTAAAATTAATCTGCTATTGGAGGTCTAATTTTCGCTGTTTGGGTAGTACGTCTCGTGTCAATAACTTTGGGAGTGTCTCTTGCAAAAGGGGTCTTGACTAAACTGTGTGCTTCCATTATAGATGCCAAGTGTGTCAACTTCTTCATCATTTTCCAATTTAGGATGTATAAAATGACTGATAAGACAAAACCATCAAAACCAAAATCAAAAGAACAACAATGGGATGACACACTTTGTTCAGGATACCTGTGGCAGTAGGTGACCACCCAAAAAGAGTATCCCACCACCTGTGTTCAGGATCTTTTCTTACCCTTTCCATGACATGATGTATTTCTCTCACATTGTGATGAATAGTTACCAGGGTTTTCTCTCTGTTTTTCTTGATCTTTTCCAAAATCTCATTTTAGTCCTGATGAAGCAACAATTGCTTCACTAAAGTAAAATTCATCCCAATAAGGGGAGGCAATAATTTGTGCATCACTGTATAATCAGATTGTAAAAGGTGATAAGAGGTAACTGGGCCTATGTACAAAAAATCACATCCTGTAATTGTAGTAAAGTTACAAACACAATAATTTGAGTGATTCTTAAGATTCACTGCTATTTCTTCTACAAACACTACATCACAAGCAGTTTTAAAGCATGCACACCCATTGCCTATATATATTAGCACTGTTTCAGAAGTCTGGTTAGGGTGAATTTCAAAGTGGCAGATATTTTGTTCTGTGTTCAAACAAATGTCTTGAGCTATGATTGCATTAACAATATCAAGTGTACCAAAACATTACATATGGTTATTACAAAAGCTGTAACTGTGTTGGTATTGGGGTTATAGGTAAAGTTGACCAATTTCTACCAGGATTGGAATTCCTTTTCAAAATCATTTGCATTGTCCCAAATTATTTTCCGAATTTCAGTAGGAAAAGTGCCTTCTTCTTCCCTTATGATTGAGGCAACAACTGTCTGCATCCAAAGCTGTGTCTGATACAGCTAAGAGCCAAAAAAACACTGTTTTGTGTAGCACCAAGAGCATCAATTATCATTTTGTGATCATTCACATTCACCTTTTCCCAATTTGGTAATATGTTTGATAGCAACCACTGATGTGTCCCCAAAGCCAAGAAGGATAACTGCAATGGTTTCTGTAATTTGGTCAAATCCCTAGTTTTGGCAGCCAATTTTTTCATTAATACTTCTAAAAATTCCCAATTTAAAATATTTATCATGGTTCATATGGCCTTCATGTCCCTCGGAGTTCTCCTGTGAAAAGTAAGCACAACAGAATCTGCCACCAGAAGGCAGAAAGTTAGAATGATGGAAATTCTCCAGTGTGCATTTATTCGATACTCTTTCCCTAGAGCATCAAAGGTTACCCATGGGTATTCGTTCAGAGGGAGTTTTAGCACTAGTGGTACCTCTCCCACTGTGGGGAAGTCCACCAAAACACGTTGTCCAGGGTAATGTGCTGGATTCTTGGAATCACTTGGTCCCCGTAGTGAGGGGAATATGCTTAGAGCTGTTGGGCCAAAAGGAAAAGCATCAGTAAACCAAGGAATTGCTGACTGTTTGGGAGAAAAGGGAGGGGTAATGACTGAGGCAGGTTTGTCTTGGATGCTATCCAAGTTTTCTGCTTCTTGTACTGCCAGTTTTATCACAGCTCCTTCAGTTATTGAGATGTTACAATAATGTTCAATCTGAGCACACCACTTTCTTACTGAGGCTGTCTGGGCAACCCCGTCAGATGGGGGAGTCCCAGTAGTGACCGACTTAAAAACTTGGAAAGGCCCTCTCCAAACAACTGGTTGTTGTGGTACAATCTTCTCTACTTCTATGAGAACTAGGCTAACCACAAACAAGCCTTTTTCCCAGATAATATACCTCTTTTCAGCATCTCTGAAACCACGGGAATAAAAACCAACAGGCCGTGTCGGACCCTCAGGACCCCACTGCCATATGTGTACTGACAACCCTGAGGAAGCAAATCCCCATTCTACCTGAAAAGGAGCTGGTGGGTGGATCGGGCCTAGGGCCTGATGAGCTGTGGCTCCAAAAATCAACAGTTGTAATGCTTTTTCCTGAGAAGGGCTCCAGTCCCATTTTACTCCCTTTCTCAACAAATCATAAAGAGGTTTGGCAAAAATTGAAAAATCTGCAATGTGTTTTTCCCCAAAATACCAATAGTCCTAGAGCTTGTTGGAGTTCTTTTCTAGATTCAGGCATCTTGATTTGATCTAAAGAAGTTAGGGTGTCTGGTGGGATGCATGTCATACCTCCTTTCCACCAGATTCCTAAAAATTTTACTTCTTGAGAAGGTTTTTGTATTTTCTCCGAGGGGATCTGCAAACCAAGGCTTTCTAAGTGGGAAGTTATTTTCCGTTGAACACCCCCCACTTGCTGTGTCTCATTGTTTAAAACTTGTGCTAGGGAGTGCTGTGGCTTGTTGCGCAAGGTTTGTGGAAGAGGAGGTGCGCTGGGTTGTTGGTTGGATGATTCCAACACAATGGGTTTGGGACAGGGCCAATTAGAAATTATTTTAGCCAATTTATCATAAGGCAATTTATCCATTATTTCTTGCGGCACTCCCCTTTTCAGTCCTAGTGACCACAGCTGCTGCTGGTTGGAAATTTGTTTTCCCTTTTCTGATTTTTCGTTAGGAGGGGCAATGTGCCTGACTCCTCTGGGTTTTTTTGGTTTGACTTCTGAGTACTTCACTGGTCCATATTTTCTACTGTAACTTATTAACTCTTCTGCTACCCCACTCCATGTCCAAACTTTATGACTGCTGTTATATTGTGTGCTAGGAGTAGTAAAAGGTGAGGAGTCAGTGGAGTCAGTGGAACCAGTTCGATCTCTTGTATATCCAAGAAATCTTTCAAGTCTCTCTACCGGAGAGATAGATGCTATTGTTTTTTGAAGAATTGCTGTTGGTTTAAGAAACTCTGGCAAACCTCGAATTAAAGGGGTCATAATCTCAGATTTGACAGGCTGTTGCATTGGTGACTCATAGCCAGAGATTAATTTTCTTTCATGTATCATTTGCAAGCATGCAGCTTTGTGTATGTTTTCTAGGAGTTGGTCTGAGGTGCCGACTATTGCCAGAGGGTCGCCCCTCTCAAGGGGGTTTAACCCCCCTGCCCAGTAAGCTGCACACTGTGTCAGGGACCATGGAGCACGCCTATTTCCTGCTGTTAAGAAAACTCCATGTCCCCAAGAGCCACTTGCTTCTTGTTCACTTAATTTAATTTGGTTGCCCCCTGTGAGGGAAACTAAAAACATACTCCGTCTCTAATTCACTAGGGAGGCGGGAATATTCTTTCTTTAATTGAGCTAATTCAGTGGCTGTGTATGGAACTTCTTTGGTGGTTATGTGGGGATCATGATCCTCTTCATTTATATAATTATATTCTGTTTTAATGAGAGGTCTCTAGTTGGAGCAACAGTGTTCTCCACAATTTTGCACGTGTACTAATTCTTTCTGAGGGTATATTTGTTTCATGTTGTATATCTCCTTTCCTTCTATTTCTGTGGGTCAATCTGCAGATTTTAAGTTTTTGCTTCGCTCTTCTGCAAGGGAAATCTGCAGCAAATAATTCTGATTTCTTTCCTGTTCTAATTGTTTTTGCAAAGCTTCCACCAAATTTTTCAGGGATTCTATTACTGCTTTTTCTTCACTTACCCGTTCAAAACGGGTTTCTATGGCTGCCGAAAGGCAGGCCTCCAAAACTGAGCAAAGAATGGTTTTATTTCTGCCCAGTTTGTATCTAGCATCATGTTGCAAAGAATATATTCTATCTACAATGTTTTCAAAGTTAAACCAATTTTTCTGTGCCCACCTTTCTCCATCTGGAGAAGGTCTAGCACTATGTTTTGCTAGCAAAGCATAAAATGCATTCTTATCTTTTTCACTCATTTTGTGAAGGGACCAAAACCACTCTCAGGGAGGTACGCTTAAAGTTACACCAAAGGCACAGCTAAAACTGTGTTTCCCTTTGCTTCCCTGGAATGGGCGAGGAGACCAAAACTGCCTGGGAGGTTCACCTTAGTTACAAATGGTTGTCTCCTCAACTACACCAAGCAGCCCAAAACACAAAAAAAAAAAAAACCAAAACCTAACTACAGTCCCATCTTTTGCACAATGAGATCCTTTTGTGAAATCCTGATGACAGGGAGTGCTATACGCCTGGGTGTGTACAGTGTGCAGGAATTTTCCCTCGCCCCCCTTGCTTTCTAACAGCGCTCACTGAAGTGGCGTGCTAGGTGCAGCTGAGACGAGGGTCCTTCCCCTGTTACAAACTATATAAAACCCACAACCCCTCTGTCCATCAAGATCCTGTCCGTGACGCCAATTTATTGTCACGATCCGCTCACACATGCGGGGTTTGTGATAGTTCGTTTTAGGGATCTCAGAGCGCAAAAGACACAGCGGGGGACAAACTCAGTTTACTCAATCACAAATGCACCTTTATTTAGTGCCAACAAATGCGATAGTGGGGAGAGAAAAGAGAATAGTAAGAAAGACAGAAAAAGAGGGGAAGGGGATTATAGCTACCAGCATGGAGGGCCGAGTCCTCGAGGCTTTTGAAGATGCCTATAGACGCGATCTTCTCCAGTGGGATGATCACAAAAGTGAGCGGGGGTCTCCAGGGTTTTTATAGTCCTCTCCGAAGTGACAGGCAGTTGGCCAAACAGGTGGGGGAAATCATTGCAGTGTGTTCATTTAGAGAACTCAGAACAAGTCGGTCGTCAGCAGGTACAGTGTCAACCAGTACAAGTCAGCAGGCACAGTCCACCGTGACTTGCCCATTGTTTCTGCTCAGGTTCTGATGTTCCCATATGGGTGCTGGGTTTTTCCATCGAACACACCTGCAGGCAGCACTTGGCCAACATCCCACCTCAGCCAGGCCAGAACTCCAGTGTTGAGATTTTAAAGTCCCTTTTAGGGGTTTCAGTCTCTGTCCTTGACGATGGTCGTGAGGCAGATGAGGGATCTTCAGACTGTCTCTTACACACACATCCCATTTCTGTTGCCTTCTCCAGCTCACTGAAACCTTCTGTGACTGCAGTGATGGCCCCTCCTGAGCCAGGCTTCTCTTGCCCTGGGGCAGAATTGTTTTCTGTTCCGTCCATGATGAGCAATGAGATCATTGCTGCCAAGAAAACCTGGGTGAATTCAGCCCAGGTGCTGTGACTCTTCCCCTGGCACTGCCAGGCATTTCCTCTCCCTGCCACATGAAATATTAACATCCCTCCCCTCCCTTTTCAGAGTCTTGTGAAGAAATGGCAATTTATCCCTAAATCCAATTTACTCTGCTGCCCCTCAAACCCTGCAACCACCACAACAAACATGGAAAGCTGATCATTAGACTTCAGAAGGCTGGGAGAAGGAATTGATTACAAAGAAATCTCTGACCTTTGGAGCTGTTCAGATCAGTGTAACTCCCCCAGCAGCACCTTCTGAATGCACCAGGAAGGTGGATCTCGGATGTCTCCTTGTGCCACTGGAATACAGGAGTTTTCCAGGTTGATAACAATTCCCTCAGGGAAGAGACTTGTGGATCCCGAGGCTGGAGCAGAGCCAGAGGATTTGCCAGGGGAAGGAAAAGGGCTCGGTGGTGAGGGGAGCGTTTCCCATGATTGTGCTGTAAATACCCTCAGCACTCACTCCCCTCCCATTGTTCTCCTCTGGAATCAAGGGCAGGCAGGATCAGGGGAAGAAAGGAAAGTAAAATGTCAATACAGGTTGGAGCTTTCTGCAGGGAAACTCTGCAATGGCTAACACACACAAAAAGGGGAAAGTTCTCCCTTAAATACTCAAATTAAAAATCCTTCCAGAGGGAAAGGTGGGTGATATCAGGGATTCAGGCACAACATCACTTCAATCATGGGTCACACTATATATATATAGATGTATTTATTTATAATTTATGTAGTTGTGGCACTGTGGTGTTGGTAAACACATCACCAATCTAAAGAGATCTATGCTTAATAAATAATTATAGCAGCAGGCTCTTAACTGGCAGCAATTTATTTCATCTGGGATAATTTCATTCATTTCATCCATACAAATAATTCAGCATATTCTAGAACCTGGAAGAATAAAATTCCACAATTCTGAAGGGATTTTTGTTTTGGAAAAAAACCAAATTACCTAACCCATCCTTGACGTGGTTTTATATCCTAAGCCAAACCCAAATATTATAACCCAAATCCCTCCCTGGGAGGGTGATGAGGGCTAAGATGGAATTCCCAGAGAAGCTGTGGCTGCCCCTGGATTCCTGGAAGTGTCCCAGGCCAGGCTGGAGCAGCCTGGGACAGTGGGAGGCGTCCCTGCCCATGGCAGGGCTTGGGAATGAGAGATTTAAGGTCCCTTCCAACCCATCCAGCGTGGAATTCCATGGTTCTGTGACCATTTGAAGGTACCGAATCCTCATTTGCCTCCACCCACCATGCCACCGACGCCACATAGAGCAAATAGATTGCCCTCATCACACAGCGAGCCCGTATTAAAAACCCAAATCGCCCATAAATTTTAAAAATAATTACAAACTGACCAGAAAAAAGAAACAACTTTAGTCTCACAGACAAAGAAAAGCAAGAACAAATGACACAAGCTTAAAAAGCTCCTTCGTACAACCAACTGCCTGCAAAAAAACCACGCTACGCCCTTTTCACTGACGGTTCCCGTCGCATCGTAAAAATGAACCGCAAGTAGAAAGCAGCCGTATAAAACCCCACACAACAAGTTGCAAAAGCCACTGAAAGGGAAAAAAAAAAATCAAGTCAGCTTGCTAAACTCAAAGCTGTCCAATTAACCCTTGACATTGCTAAAAACAAATTGTAGCCAAAGCTCTACCTCTACACTAATTCGTAAATAGTAGCCAATGCTCAGTAGAGTTGGCTAAAAAAGTAGAAAAAGGCCAACTAGCAACGTAAAATAAACCAATCTAGGCTGCTTATGAACAAAAAAAAATTGCCACTCGCGTAAAAAAATTACCTGTAAAAATCTGCCACGTAAATCCCCATGTTCCCAAGAATCGAGCTAATAAAAAACACCAAAATAATAAGCAAGTCAATCAAGCTGCCAAAATAAAAGTATCAAAAATAAATTTCAATTAGCAAGACAGAAAAAAGTTGTTCCTAGCTCAATAAGCCCATAATGTCTCGAATCATCCAAGCAAAAATGCCACCTCTAAGTGAGCCCAAAACCAAGAAGTAAATTTAACCATAGACAGTATTTCTCAAGTTATCCATAACTATAAAACACATGCTGCAATCAAGCAAGCCAAGCAAGTAAAGCCCTTAGAGTATAGTAAGCAGTCCAAATATAAATATAAAAAACCCTAACAAATTAACTACATCAGCCTTCTCCAAACCCGCCAAGGCAAGCTCTATGTACTAACCATAGTAAAAGCCACCACTAAATAGTTAAAAACCTACCCTGTGCCTCATGCTACTGTCCAAAACACCACCCTGAGCCTAAAAAAACAAGTCCTGTGAAAACACAGCATCCCTGAAAAAATCAAATCAAAAAATAAAACCCATTTCAAAAATTGTCTTATAAGCACCTAAGCTAAAAAACATAGCATTAAGTAAGTATGCCATATTCCTTATCATGCACCAGCGGTCGAAAAAATTAAACAGTGCAATAACCTGCTTAAAACTACCTTAAAAGCACTAAGTAAAAAAACTTTCAAAAACTAAAGTATTAATTTAGCAAAAGCCACATAGCTAGTAAACACTCAAAGTTCCACCAACCGAGCAAATCCTGCCCAATCTAAGCCCGTGCAAACAACAACAAAAAATAAAGTTCCAATAGTACACATGAAAAGTATACTGAGAAAAACTGTTTAAATTAATCCTGCCTCCAGCAAAAACAATTCCATCCGTGAAATTGTCTTCGCTCAGAAACCAAGTTGCACCTGGTAAATAATGCAAAAAAATAATAAAAAACCAATGCATATCTTAAAAAAACCTTGTCTTAAAGTAAACTACCCATGACAATGTGACTGTATCCATATTTGCATGTATATATATATAAACATACATATATATTTTAACAGTTTAAACTCAATATAATATGTTAGTATAAAAAAAAAATTCAAAGTAGATAATGTTGGGAGTTAGGTTTGTTCCTTCTTTCTCTAAAGAATTTTTTCCCCATAAGTTACCAAAGAGACCAAATGTTAAACACTTCAAAATACTTAGCCGAAACAAAAACAGAAACAAAGTAACAAAAACCCCCACGCAAGTAAAAAACAAAGTTTAAAGCAGCTAGAAGCTGTCCTTTTTTTTTTTTTCCCCCCACTCCGGACCTTCAAAAAAAAAAAAAGAAAAAAACCGGCTAAACTGTTGCTAACTGGAAAAGTTTCATTGTAGCCAAAAAAAATCCAGTCCTCAAAAATCTACTCTGGCCAGTTCAGCCGGAATCCGGAGCCTTCTCTGCCACCCGCAGGAGTTAAGCCAGCCCTGCCCCGCCTTCGGCTTCTTCAGCGCTGCTCCTCTTGCTGCAGAGTGACCCTGCAGCCCTGCGCTGCCGGGACACCCTGCCATCCCAGGTACCAGCCCGAAACTTTCCACTCTTTCAGCTTGCTGCTCTAAAAATCCTGCAAGAACACCCAAACCAAACTGCCCTAAGTTTTGTAAAACAAAGCCCTCAAAGTTCTTAATACTGTTTTTCTTTTGTTATTAACACTGTAGTTATTTGAAGGGGGTTTGTTTGTTTACTTTGTAATACATACTAATAAAAAACTGCTATTCCTATTTCCCAAATCTTTGCCTAAAAACCTCTAATTGTAAATTTATAATTTAGCAAAAAAAAAGTTTACGCTCTCCATTCCAAAAAAACCTCCAACTTTTACCTAGCAAATACCTGTCTTCCCAAACCAAAACAAGTTGCCATGCTCATCCATAAGGAAAAAGTGGCTAATCCAGCCTTTGCCAACTCAGCTGAGTGGAAGGGGGAAGAGGAGGAGAGGATCAGCAGTGACCCAAAAAGAGAAATTAAAGAGGAATTGGTCATTTTGGATCGAGCAGCCTTTTGGAGATCTTAGCTGCCCAAGGGTTTGCCTGCACTGAGCTGGCTTTGAAGTGAAAGTCTGACTTTGGTTGAAGACAATTATCAGCTGAGAGAAGGGAGGCCGTGCCAGCTTCTGCGGCAGGCCCCGTGCCCTTCCTGCTGCGGCTGCGTCGGCAGCCCTGGGGGCTCCTTCTGCCGCCCTGAGCCCGCAGAGCAGGGCAGCGGTTGCCGATGGCTCGAGCCATCAAATCATTCAAGGTCCTGTTGGGCTCTCTTAGACACTTGGGCCGAGGGATTCCTTCCGACCTGGGCCACTTTGGGTGGAGCGGGGGCAGGGCCGGGGCAGGTGGCAGGGTGTGCATGGGCCCTTTGTGACACGGTGCAGCAGCGTGGTCACCGTGGCAGGGAACAGCACAAGGTGCCCGAGGAGCCTTTGTGACACGCAGTGACATAGGTGCTGGCAACAACGCAGCCACGCCACAGTGCTCGGAGCACGCCACGGGACAGGACGCACCGGAGAGGTGCTGTGAGGAGTTCCCACACAGCCCGCTCGTTTGTGCCCGACCCGGAGCCTTTCCGAAGCGCTGCTCCTGCAGCTGACCTTGCGGCCAGACTGCGGGACTTGGTGACTCGGAGCTTTCCCGAGGCATCTCCCAACCCTGCGGTCGGTGCCCTCGCGGCCAGACCACAGGATCTGGTGACCTGAAGCACCACAAGGAGTCTCCTGTCGTTGTGGCAGGAGCCCTCAAGACCAGTGTGCAGGACTTGCTGTCCTGCAGCCTTCCTGAGGCTTCTTTGCCGCAGGTGCCTTCAAGGCACAACTGCACGACTTGTTGCCTCAGGGTTTTCCCTAGTTTCCTCAGAGGCATCTGTCTGAAGGTGCCCTCGAGGCCAGACGCTGACATGGCGGGCAGATTTCGCGACCTCTTCACAATTTGCTGGGGGAGAAGAAATACAAGCCCTGGAGATGCTCCAGCACAACACCCTCAAGAGCTGGAGCAGTTCCAGCCACAGCAGGATGGTGAGTGGCAGAGCCGGGCCACAAGGCCGATGGCTGCGGACAGCTTGGCCCCATCCCATCCCATCCCCATTCCGCCCACTGACATGAGAGGGGCCGAGGCTGCCCCTGCAGCAGCTGTGCTCCATCCCCTGGGGCATCCCGGGGCTGTCCCTGCCTGGGGAGAGCAGGGCTGGCTTCTCTGGCCTCTCCTGCAACCCCTCAGCTCTGGCTGCGCTCGCTCTTTGCCAGATGCAACCATGGAGCAGACACAGGAGAAGAAGCCCACCCGTGGCCGCTTCCGCAGATCACTGAAGGTGCGTGCAGCCATCCCCGCCTGGGCTGGGCCTGCTTTCACTGCTCGGCCGAGCTCCGTGTTTGGAGCACTCCATGGAACGCGTCTCTCTTCCCTGTCCTTTGCTCTCCTGCAGATGTTCCGGAGGCTCGTGCCCATTCGCCATAGGATGACCAGAAGCCATGCAACAGCTGAGCCTGACCACAGGCTGACTGAGCTCCAGGCAGAGCCCAATGTCAGCCCAGATTTGGCACAGCGCTTGGATGCTGCAATCAATGACGCAGCAAATACGGACATGGCAGTGACTGAGTGCGTGGCCTTCAGAAACACCAACACAAAAGAGACCCTGAGTCTTGGAGGCCAGGAGAGTGTGGCGGGAGGGGAAGCACTTCTTGGGGAAAGCTGCTCCCTTGGACAGCGCTCCAGGTCTTCCCCATGTCTCCTCCAGGTGCCAGCCATGGTGAAGGACCTTCACCAGAGACTGGCAGCCTGTGTCACTTTGGATGCCAGGATGCGCTTGGACTTTCTGAGGCTGGCCGAAGAGCAACCTGATGACGTTGTGCTGACCCTCCTGCGCTGTGCCCCAACGTGTGACAGGTATGGGGCCCACTTGCCTTGAGAGCTCAGGGCTCAGCAGCCTTTAGGGCCCATTGCCCTGCAGAGCCTGTCCAATGGGCTCTGCCAGACAGGCGGAGCGGTCCAGGACCCTTGGGCCCCTCTGTTCCACCAGCCTGCTGCCATGCTCCCTCCCTGCCCCTCAGGGCACCAGGGCTCTGTCACCTGGGCCTCCACAGCTGCACAGGGCATGCTACTGTGACTGAGACGGCCCTGACACAGAGCTCCAATCCCACAGAGCTGCTGCAAGCATGTGGAGAGCCATAGGCTCGTCGGCTGTGACAGCAGAGAAGGTGCTGCCAGCACTCATCCGCGTGATGGAGGATTGGCCTCTGCATACAACGACCACCTCCGATGGCGACGACGAGGACGTTTTTGCCCTGGCGGTGAGCTTCTGGAACCGGCCTCTGCTCGCTCCCCGGTCGCCTCTCCATCAGCTCTCCGTCCTCTCCCTGCCTCAGGCACTGGCTTAGGGCAGGCTCAGGGGGCTCCAGGCCCGTCGCTCCCCCCGCGTCTCCCCTCGGGCCCTGCCACACGGACATCTTAGCACTGAGCTCTGTCTCGGGCTGCTTCTTTTGCAGGCAACTCTGGGGCTGTGGCTGACTGTCCAGGTGCCCAAATGCCACAGGGCAGTGCTCCTTCATTCAGCCCGTCTGTTTGTTGCTCTCCTCTTCCACATTGTCATCACCACACAAGAGATGCCAGTGGAAGTTGCTGACTTCTGGCGAGCGTGCCAGGAGGAACACGGCCTTCCCAGCAACCCCAACAGGTGCCAGTCCTCCTGTCTTTTCAATGTCCTTGTGGCCGGCGCCAGCGCTCGCCGTGTGACCTGGGTTTTGCTCTGCACACAGGTTTGCAGTGCAGGCCATGAAGGCTCTGTTCAGCCAAATGTGGTGGAACACAGAGATGATGGCTATGGAGCGCAAGCGTGGCTGGGACACGCTGCTCTGTGCTGACACCCAGCACTATGCCGTGGGTCTGCTGGCCAGGTGAGAACCCCTTCTCTCCCACATTTGTCCCCTGTGCCCCACACAGTCCCTGTGCTCATGGCCTCGAGGGCCTCGTCACCGAGGGATGGCCAAGCCGACTGGAAAAGGCTGGCAGAGGAGGGTGCCCAGAAGGGGCCGCCTCCCAAAGCGCCCACATCCCCCTCCAGGGATGCTGGGGAAAGACCGGACCTGTGAGTTAGACCTCCTGGGAGAAGACTGTCCCCCCCACCTCAGGCTCTTGCTGCCTTTTTCCCCCTGACAGGGAGATGCGCCGTCACTTGGGCCACAGCTGTTCCCGCATTGGCTTCTACCTACTCCAGCCACTAAGCAGGGAGGAGCCACGCTGGGATCTGCCCTCCCTGGCATTCCTGGTGGAGGTGAGCCAGCGCTGCCTCGCTCAGCTGCCTCTCAGCCCTCTGCCCTCTCGTAGCTGCAGCTGCCTGGGCCGGTGCCCGAGCCCTGTGCTGCTGCTGCTGCTGCTGCCTGGGCCCGGCCCTGTGCGCTTCTGGGCTCCTGCTGTTCGGGTCACCTGTCACTGCCCTGTGCCTTTCAGGTCATCGAGTACCTGGACCTGAGGGAATGCGCAGGCCGTGTCCTGGAGGAGATGTCAAGGCACCTGCGGGGCACGTGCAGGCAGAGACGACACCTGGCGCTCAAAGGCCTTGTGCTGCTCAGCGAGGAGCCCTCGATGGTGAGAAGGGGGCAGCGGCTGAAGCTGCGCTGGGGAAAGCAGCCCCTTGGGCTGGCTGGGCTTCAGGAGCTGAGGCAGCTGCTCCCAGCTCTCCTGCCTCCTGCTCCAGCTGCTCGAGTGCTTCGGGACAGGCCTTTGGCCTCTGGGCCCAGCAGCGGCAGGGTGGGCTAGCAGAGCCAGGGCGGTGTTGGCGCTGCAGCTCTTGGTGGCTTCCCAGCACAGCCTTGTGTGTTCCATACAGGTCGGAGGTGTACGCAGCCTGCTTCCAAGCCTCCTGGAGCGGCTTGGTGATGCCGACGGAGAGGTGGTCGCCATGTCCCTCTCTGCGCTCACCAATGTGTGCCAGCGGAAAGACTCCGTGATCGGCAGGACCACTGCCCTGAAGCTAGCCGACCTCCTCCTGTCGCTCTTTGGAAACGTAAGGCTCTGTGTGCCACGGGCATTAGCTGCTGCCCAGAAACTTTGTGCCCTGGGGATATTAGGCTTTTGCCTGGCTGGGCTGGAGAAATTGGTGCTGAGGACTCTTCTCCTTCCTTTCCTTCAGGACAACAGCCAGGTGCAGCTGCTCTCCATTCAGCTTTTCCAAAAGGTGATGGGCTTGGTAGCGGATGAGGGCAAAGAGCCACTGAACACAGTTGTGAGCCAGAGCCTGCTCCCACTCTACTTGCACTGCCACGAAGTGAACGAGCGCGTGGCCAAGGTGAGGCGTTGTGTGATGCCGGTGCATCCCTGACAGGGGGCTCGGCTGCCTCCTGCCCGGGCACCTCTCCCGGCTCGCAGCCTCCTGCTGGCCCTGGCGCAGGGACGCAGGGCCCGTGCCCTGGGCTGGGCTGCGCTGCCAGCTCCCGTCTCTGCTGCTCTCCAGGCCTCTCGGGAAACGCTGCATTGTGCGGCCGGCTTCCTGAAGAGGAGCGACCTCGAGCACGTGCTGAAGACGGAGAAGCTGTTCAAGTTCGCCGAGTGCGTGGTAAGGACGGCCTCTGGAGAAGCCCCCTGACGGCGGGGCTCGGTGTGCGGGGCTGGCAGCCGTGGCCCCTGCCCAGCGCCGCACGCAGGGGCTCCGGCCTGCGCCCCACACGCCGTTCCCTTCCGTGGGGCCGCGCGGGCTCTTCTCCAGGCTCCTGTGCCCCAAGTCGGGCGCCGACGGAGCGCCGGCCCAGCGGGGCCGCGGGGCGGGGCGGCACCGCGGCTCCCCGGGCAGCACCCGGCCCTCCGCCCCCTCCGGAGCCCGGCGCCCGCTGGCCGGGCCTCGGGGCTGTGCGGGCAGCGCAGGCCGGGGCTGGGCGCCGGGAGCGCCCGGCCGAGGGGCTGAGCCCGCGCCAACCCTTCCCTCCCTCCTGCCGTTCTCTCCAGCTGGCAGACGACAAGAGCCGAGCGGCCGAACACCTGCGCCTGGCCCTGCCCTACCTGGAGCACCCACAGGAGCCCCTGCGAGAGGCGGCCATCAAGCTCATCGGTGAGCCACGAGCCCGGGCTCCCTCCCAGCCCCAGCCCCAGCCCCAGCCCCCGTCCCGGCAGCGGCATCCGCGCCCGGCGCCGTGGAGCCGCGCCTGCCCTCGGGGCTGCTGCCGCCCTCTGCGGCCGTGCCCTTGGGCGGCAGGATGCGGCAAGGGCCCGGGCCGAGCCCTGCCGGGGCAGGAGGCCGTGTGGCCACAGGGCTGGCAGCGCCGCTGGCAGGGCGCCGTGCCGCTGGGGCCCTGACAGGCTCTGTGTTCCCAGGGATCGCCGGGGTGCGCCTGAGGAGGCAGAAGGAAGAGCTCCAGGCCCTCAGCGAGGGTGAGTGAGGGCAGCGAGTTCTCAGCGGGGCTGCCGGGGGGAGCCGCAATGCTCGCGCAGGGGGCTGCAATCCCTGTCCTGCCTGCGGAGGGCCTGGCTCCCTGTGCGGACAAGGGCTGGCGTGCGCAGAACACGGAGAGATTTCGGGGACGTGGGCGGGGCGATTCGTGTTTAGCACTTTGCGGCGAATCCCGTTGGCCCCTCTCTCCTCTCTTGTGGTGGCCACGGCAGGAGCTGGCTCGGATGGCCCTTGGCAGGAGGGTCTCCTTGGACTCCCGCACATCCGGGCTCTGACCGGGGCTCTGTGCCTGTCTCTTCCAGCTCTTCAGGCCCTGAGAGACGACGACAGCCCCTCCCAGATAAGCCTCTTTGTCCAGCTGATGTTCGAGGAGCGAGTTGCAGAACTGCAGTCATCTGCTGGCTCAGAAAAACCGGTGGCCTTAGAAGACCTTCAGGGGCCACAGAAGATGAGACCGCCTGGAGACGGGGGAGCCGGAGCTCCAGGCACAGCTGATGATTGACACAGCTGATGCCTGTGGGAAGCTCCCGTGCCTTCAACCCTCTCCCTGCCTTGCTACACCATCCGTCCCTTTTCCCTCCACCCTTCCTCCCTTTTGACAGCTCCATGTCTTCAGCCCTCAGACCATGCCCCTCCCCTTTTTTCCCTCCCAGCTCATCCCTTTGCTTTGCCTTCCATTAATAAACATTCAAAGAGAAGTTGATTGAAGGCACTGAGGTGCTTTTCCCAAAGACTGGACTCAGTTCCATGGGATCACAGACTGGTTTGGGCTGGAAGGACCTTCAAAATCACCTTCCACCATGCCAGGGTGCTCCAAACCCCAATGTCCAGCCCGGCCTTGGACACTGCCAGGGATGGACACTCCAGGATGGACACCTCGTGCCAGGACCAAGGCTGGTGCACATCAGGCACCCAAACAAGCCCCAGCAGCTGCAGCCTCGGTGGTTTTAATCCCAACCATCCAACATTCCCGAGCCGGCAACGTGGCAGTGCTGACCTCTAGTGAGAGGTCCCTGGAAAAGGGAGGATTTCTTGGGATAAAGTTCCCTTCCCAAAGCCTCCGAAGGCAACACCAGAACCCTCAACAACCAAAAAGCACGGGTGACAGTGTCCAACGAAAGGTTTTCTTTAAAAAACACCCCAAATTCACAAGGAAAGCGTCCAATCAAAGCCTCAGGGCTGGTCCCGAGGAGCCCAGAAAGGACCAGGACAGCTCAGGGGGACAGGGAGCTCCCAAACTGCTCCTTTGGGTCCCCTCATTGTCCTCCAGAATCCAGAACTTTCACCCAAAATGTCCCTCGGGAAGATGAGAATTTTCCAGGCACGTCAAAGAGATCTCCACTGCACAAAAATCTCTTTTAAAACCAAGCTTTAAGACTGGGAGTTCTGCTTAGATTGAAACGATGAAATTCAGGATATTCTACATCAAATGCAGCTTTTTGATTCTAACGGACTCCTCTCCCTGCAGCCAAACAAACGTCAAAGGCTCCTGAGCTTTTTGTGGCACACCAGGATTCCCTGGAGCCATCCCAGGAACATTTCCTGGAGTATCCCAGGAATATTCCCCATTCCTGGGGCTCCACAAACCTCCTGCCCCTTTACAGCAAGCTCAGCTCGGGTCAGAGATAATTGATCCAATTACCTCCAGGAGGAATGAAAGCAAAGCAAAGCGCACTCTGCAGGAGCCCTGGGAAGTCCCTGTTCAGCAAGGAGCTTTCCACTGAAATGATGGGAAAATGATGAGTTCCAGCATAGAATTCAAGGCTTTTCCCTCTGGAAGCAAAATCCAGTCCTTGCATTACCTCTTTTTATTGGTTTTAGTCACTAAGTCTTAAAAAATAAATCGGTTTTCACATTGTTCAGGCTTGGAGAGGTTAGTGCTGTTCCTGAGCTGGGATAAATTCCTGAGGCTGGGCACTTTTTGTACTTCTGGAACTGGAGATTCCTCTGCAATATTCCCTGGGGAGCTTCTCCTCACCTTTTCCTCCCCCAGAAAAACGAAGCAGAGCAAGGAAGGTGTCCAAGAAGGAGAGGCTGGAGAAGCCCCACCTCCCTCCAGGCTCATCCCAGCACTTTCCTGATGGAATTTTCTCATTTCACAGCCAGAGAGCAACCCCTGGCCCCTGACTCAGCTACTCACGGAGTAATTAGAGCCAAGAGGCTGGAGCAGGTACTCAGAGGTTCCACCAGAGCCACCATCCCCCATCAGGATCCTCTGGATTGTCCAGGAAGGAGGAGTTTTTAGGCAATATTGGAAATCTAGGATCTAGGCTTGCCGCAAAGCACGGAGCATCTGCTGGCGCTGGGCTCTGCGTCCCAGGAAATTCAGTGGATTCCTGCTTCTCCACAGGGCCAATCTGCTGTTTCAACACACTTCTGTGGGCCAGGGTTGAGAAACAGGAGGAGTAATGAGCTGGGAGCCGCAAAAAAATAAAATTCAAGACATTCCTCAGCTTCTGAAATGGGCCAACCTTCGAATCCTTTCTCTTCATTAGATTTTTCATTACTGGGAGGTTTCTTCCTGAGAACAAATCCCAGGGATTTCACTCAGAGGTAGAGTTGCTGGCTGGTAAAAACAACCAAATCCTTTAAATAAACCTCTCAACATTCTGGTTTTTAATCAGTGATACCTGAGTTCCAAGTTTGGACAGGTATTTATTCCTTAAACTAAAGGCATCAGCTTTTGGCAGCAATTTGGCCAAATCATCGTCCTTCTGTCTCCTGAGCCTCTCCTGCTCTTCTGCTCTGCAAAAGAAAAGCGGCAAAAGATGGTTTGCCCTGAGGGAAAAGCCTGCCAAAGCAGGGATCTGCTGTTATTTGAGTGTTAGTTCATATTTTAATGTTGTTGTTGTTGTTGTTTGAACACCTAGGAAACGCTTTGGGGCAGCAGGTGAACGACCCTGAGAGGCGCAGGGCTCAGTAACTCAGTGTAAAGAAAGAGAGAGGCTGATTTCTGCAGGTTCCTTTTATTTCACTCCAAGATTTCAGTAGAAAGAGAAACCTTTTGGTTTTTCCCCAGATTACAAGGTGCTCCTTTTAGGATTTTTTCAGATGTATCTCAGGAGGAAAGAGCATTTACCTCTCTCACCTGTGGAAGCAGCCTGGGTTTGTGCACACTGCCAGAAAGAGTCAAACATGCCCACAGGCTTCAGTGCGTGTTGCTTAAACACATGCTCTGGACATTTTCCTACTGGCAGCAGAAAGGATGATGGGGACAGTTACATCAATTGAACTGAACTCTAGAATTCCATATCTAGTTTTTTAGTTCCTTTTTTTATGCATTTGCAAACCATCATCTTACTTTCTGCCCCTTCTCTTACTGTTATTGGATATTGTCTTGTTGGATGTAATGTTTTAGGGTAGCTCAAAATAGATTTTAACAGCTTGAGATTTCCTTACACCTTAATTATAGAGGTTGTAAGTCAGTCCGTATTTTTTTCTGACAGATGCCTCATTTTTATACCTCAAGCTTAGTGTATTAAAGTGTCTACTGTTTCAGAACCCACAGTTATCATGGATACAAAGAACAGTTTAAAATGCATCATTTAGTAATAGATACAAAGCTGAGGGGCAAATGGGCATCATGTACCCTTTGTGAGAAACCAACTCTAAAAGCTGTACAGACACATTGCCACTCACATCTCAGGGAAGGGATAGATTTTTTCATTTAGGTCAGCAAGAAATGGAAATTTTCTGGCAGTTTGAAACTTATCACCAACTCCTGAAGTTTTGTGCAAAATCCCAGTGTGTAACATCTGGGTATTTTGCAAAGTCACCTGGCTGCAAACCTCAGCCTCCAACAAATGAAGTGCAGCTCAGCTGTGAGGATTTTTCTGTAACATCTTTAGAACATAAGAGGTAATTAAAAACCAGTTCTGTTGCCTAGTGTTACAAAATTGATTACAACTACATGCAGTAACTGCTTTAGACTTGGGAGTTATTTTTAAAAGAAAAAAAGTCCACCACATAAAACATTGCCCAAAAATCCCCTTGCAAGGTAGTTTTAATGAATCTTTCATGGTTCAATGAGCTATTGTATTAGGTCATTCTCCTGATGAAGCAATGCTCCAATCTCATTACATTTAGTCAGAAAGAAATAAGCTGCTAGTGTTATTGGATTTCTTATAATTAGTTAAAAAGCAATTTTTTAGAATTTCCTTTCATAGGGTTGGGGGAGGAGGGAAGTTGAGACAAGTAACATTGTGTTGCATATAAGTAAAATATAGTGCTCCACACACAATAATCATTCCCAGCTGAGATGTGCTTTAAGGTTTGGGTAAGTCAGCCTCTTTCTCCTGTATCCTTCCTTCCCGCTCCTGTCATCTCTGCTTTTCCAAACAGCAAACCTGAGAACGAGCTCAAAAGGCTGAAAGTCCAAAGGAAAAACACCAGGCAGTCCCCATAGCTGGTGGTAATTAATAGAAAGTGAATCAGTTGCTTTGTATAGCAGATAAAGGAAAAGCCCAGCCAGAATAACCTGCCTCATCACCACATTGTGTTCCCAACAGAAATTAATTTTGTGAGCTGTGGGAGTTTGAAACAAACATGTGAGGGCTAAAAAGACCTAATGCCATCATCCCAGCGTGGAGAGGAAGATTGAAAGGTGCTTTCAGGAGAACGGCTGCAGTCTCTGGGTAGGGACAATGCTTTGCCCACTGTGGCCTTTATGAAAAAAGAGTAGAATAAATAGTGCCACATGTCTGCACAGCTGGAACATCTGTGACTGGTTGGCACAAATTTACAATCCTACCTGACCGCCTGAATCTGGCTGTAATTGACAGACACGGCCGTAATGGCAACATCCTATCGATCTTCCCTGGGACCAGAGCACCTCAGGCTTGAACGACTAAATTGTGGAAAAAGAGCATGAGATCCCTCAAACATTCACAGAGAAAAAAAGCATTCTCACATTTTAGAACGTACGCCTGATTTTTCATACGAGCCCAAAGGCAGCCTGCACAAGTTGATGTAAAGGCATCTGATGAAGGTTGCTAAATACACAGAAGCTCATTAAGTGCCTGCTTCAAAAGAGCTGGAGCATGGAAAAACTTTTCAAAATACCAAGTACGCTTATCCGGCATCTGGGTAGAAATCTGCTGTCAACACAGCTAGAAATGGGCTCATTGAACTCCATGGAGTTCTCCTAAATCCTTGTTTAACATGAGATACAATGTATGTGATTGCGAGTCCTTGTATGTAGGTGATAAAGCAGCCCATCCACAACAAAATAAATGCTATTTTATAAAACTACAGCTTCTTATTCAACATGCTGAAGGCACCTAAAAGTTTTGCAGTGCAGCATGAACTATATTAGCCCAAGTAAACAGCATGAAAACACAACTGGTGCGAGCAAAAACCCTCTCAGATTTTCAATACCTCCACTCTCCTCCCCACATTCAAGTTTCCTCTAGATTCAAGATTATTCTAGTATAAATTCCTAAAGACATGATTCCATCTTTATACTAGTTGGCGTTTTTATTTATTCCCACTAAAATGTGTTTTGCAGAAAAATATTTTCCAATACAAAACTCCAAAACATTTCACAGACATACTTCAGAAAAGAAGAAAATCATAGGTTTGCTAAGGAATTCACAGGCCTGCCGTGCATAACTACAAACCTCTTTCAGCTGTGATCAAGACACCTTCTGTAGTTATAAATCTTAAAACTTAAGTCTTATTTACTGGATAGAAGCTTGGGGTTTTTTTGTTTTAGTTTTTTGGGGGCTTGGGGGGGGGTTTTTTGCTTGGTTAGTTTTTGAGGTTTTTGGTTTTGGTTTGGTTGGTTTTTATTTTGATTATGATGGTTTTATAAGAAAGAAAAAGCATGCTGTGATAAGACTGTGAGATTTTTTTCCCTGGGTTCATTTCTTGCTTTGGGAAGCACTGCCTTTTTAACAATATTTGCAAAAGAGGTTCAGGGATACACTGAAACACACTCTAAAATACTACAGAGATAAACAGGGATCCACCATCCCTGTGCCCTGGATTCCTATCCCTCATTCCCACTCCTGGAAATGCTTTTGATAACAATAAAACATGTTGAACTCTTTTTTGTACTCGCTGACACCACTGCTAAATCCCAATAAGATATAAAAGTTTGGCAGCTTGCTTGGATTTACATCCAAAAGAAAAAAAAGGCACAAGACCAGGAAAGGGTGAAAAGTCCTCCACAAAAGCAGTCATGCTTTGCAATGTCCAAATGAAGGAAGACACACAAATATTTTCAGGAAGACCGAATGTAGAATGGAAACACTTGGAGACGGGCAAAAATAAAAGAAAAGTGAGCAACCTGAAACTCCTGGCATGCCCAGAGACCTCCTGACACCACGCCAGCCTTAAAACAGAGCTACTGCTGCTCACAGAATAACCATTCTAGGGAGGCTATTTTGAATTATTTCACACAATTTCAGTTCCCAAAGGGGCTATATAGCACTATTGGTAGTCATCTGTACTACAATCATTGATCTTAACTTTAATTATTATTAATGCAAAAATATTTATGAACCAAAGCTATTCCCTTCCATTTCTCTGTCCCTTTCAAAGCTGCTAAGAGCTGGATAACTAAGCAAAGGAGTGCCCTCTGGGAAGTCAGCGGTGATTGCCTCATCCTCAAAGGGGAAATTGGAAATTCAGAGTAGGGCAAGAAGCTTAACTCCAGCTATTGAACAGCTGCCATAAAAGAAAGAGTTAAGTAGACAAGGGCACTTGTGTGGAGAAGAGGCAGCTGAAGAAAAGGTAAAAACCAGACAGCTGTGAATGCAGGCACTGAACAGAAAGCAATTATTCTTTTTTAGAAGAATATGGAAACATCAAACTAAACCAGCAGAATGAAGACCAGGATTCCTCGCAATGTGCAATGGGGACACTTTTGGACAATCCTATGTCCCAGGTGCACAGTTAGGGACTCTTCCAGAGCCAAAAGACTAGACTGGAAATCTCCTTAACCGGATTTAGCACACGCCTGCAGCTTCATTGTGTTCAGAGGAACACTCACCGTAAAGGTAAAATCCCCAGGAAGCCACACACAGCACACTGTGGAACAAGCAATTTCCTCTTAACCCATTTTAGTTCCTTTGCCAAGACCCAAAACCAGAAGAATGCCAGCAAAGTGGATTTTTCCCCTGATATACCTAATCTTTCTATCAATTAAATGTATTCCCAAATGCTTTAATGGACGGGTTTTAATTATTACTTCTACCACTTAAAAACCAGTCTCAATAATTTCCTTAAAAATCGCTGAAGCAAGGCACCGTTCAAATGAAGGATACAATTAAATGGGGCTATTGATAAAAATTTTCTCCATATTCAGAATTTTTCCTGTGATTTACATGCATTAGCAAAAGCAGTATCAACTCTTCCCTGCCAGAGTAGTTGAGCATCTTCCTGCTACTAATTCAGCACACATATTTCAGCCATTACCCAGGGAATGCAGTGATTAGGCAGCTTTCCAGTAAGCAGTCCTTAAAACAGTTCATAAAAATTCCATTTAGAAAAAGGTTTGTTTCCTGCTCGAGAATTTGATAAGATGTTGCAATTACTGCTTAGGGATATATTTCAAGTCCGCCAAGTGAGGTAAATTCCATTTCCACACACGCTATCATAGCGTTTGCAGGTTAAAATGCCATAAAGTAGTTCTTATGTACTCAGAAGATGGAATTAATTTGGGTGCTGCTCTTTTAGAAACACACGCTTAGAAAATCCTAAAAACTTGCAATGAAAAAAGTGAAAATACCCATAAAACAGGCCACAAAAGGCAGATTCTCAAGTAGAAATCTAGTGGCATTGTCTGAATCCCAACTTGCCCAGATCAAAAACTGTTCCTAGTAATGGAGAGAAAACAGCATCACAATCTATATATTCTTTTGACATCCCACCTGAGGTAAGACCCCTAGTTCAAAGGTCCCAGAATAACCAGAAACAGTCAGTTTTACAGGCTACAAGGAAATCAAAGAAATACTCAAATTTTGGCACAGTAATTCCTAAACTTAGAGCATCAGTTTGTTATCCATAAATGGAAAGCATTTAGCTTGTTTTAACAACTTCCTAAAAAAAACAAGATTCAATTGCAACATTTATTATCTAAAAGCGTTCTGGTCAAAATAAAAATGAAACTCAAAATTATGAACCCTTTTTATGAAAATAGCTGATACTTATTAAGCAATAAACTCTTGCTCTCTCCTGTTCTTATTTCCTCAAAAAAGCAACATAAACTAAAAGAATGTAATCTCATGTGTTCAGGCTCCATATATGTTGTTTTGAGAAAAGGCTTTATAACAGCTTCATTGAAGGCTCTTTAAGAAACTAAATCTTTCTAGTTTAATAGAGTGACAAGGTGTATATGAGGGCATCAAATGAAAAGGAAAATGAGCTGTCACAATAAAGTACTACTGAAAGCCTCAGCACAAACTGCATGACAAGCTAAAAGAAAAAGAATTATTTTGTTCCTTTTGCTTTAACCAAAGTCCTAACACATAGGACCTGCAAACCGCTGCCATTTTAGAGCCAATCTGTATTTTAAGTGGATGTAACTAGCCCTAGCAAACGTAGCAAAAAGTGAAATGTTCTCAAATTGGTCTTAGCATGTGCACTAATCCATCCACACCACATCAGACGTATCTTGTAGTTGATAATATTTTACATGCTTACAATAATTACTGTAATTCAGAACCTTGACACCCATTTTCCTAAGATAAATCAACGTAAGAAAAATTATTCAACCTCCCTTTTCTTCTAAGGGTAAATGCAAAGCAGTTTGAAGCTCACTGTAGGTTTAAATTTTAATCCAAGGGCTGATGGTCTGCAATATGATTACAGTCCTTCCAATGTCAAAAGTTAACAGAGGAGTGGAGTCTATTTCAAATGACTGGCTCTAAACATCTCATAATTACATTAGATAAATTACACTTTACACATAATTGCAACAAGTTTTTGCCGTATTAGGCACCGGTCTGAAACACTTGGCAGTTACACAGTGAAACACTATTCCTCTTGATGCATTTGGATGAGGTCCTTACCCTTCTACCATCACAGTCAGGGATCTGCCACTGGCATAAAATTCCAGATGGATAATGCCAGCAATCCTAACTACTTCACAAAACAACAGGTAAGGAGGGAAATTGATTAATATGCTGTTCTTATCCCCTTTCAACTGACAGAAGTTTTGCATGCTTAAAAAAAACAATCCGGTTTTTCCATGACATCATTCGGCTTGAATACTAATGCTTTTCCTTAATGCAACTACATGTACATGGATGTACAACTTCTCTTCACACAGAAGCAATGCCCAACTTTACATGTTTTTCTTTACTCTGTTTCCCCTGATTATAATTCTAAGATCCTTTCTGATTTTTACGCCATTTCCCTGTCTTAATTCTTCAGTGTTGTTAAATGAAGTGCCCCTCTCCATTCTGTGAAGATAGAGTGATTTACAGCAGCTGAGAATCAGGGGATTGTCCAGTAATTACAGCTTTTCTCAGTAAAGTAGTAGTATTGGATTCATTAACAGTGTTTGGATTCATTAACAATTAAAGTTTATTTCACTGAACAACAAGAACAAAGCTGGGTCAAGCTCCCTTGTTAGGCTTTGACACTTCCTTCAGGAAGACTACAATTCAACCCAGGGTTTCATTTTCTGTTTGGCTGCTTGTAAAATAGAAGGCATCTTGAAAACGATACTTCCATTTAGGGCTCTTACTGTGGACCTAACAGGCACTGTAAATGTGGAGTGGCTTTGTCTTAAACAGCCTAATCCTGCCCATTCCACAGAACAGGCATTTGGAGTACAGCGACGATGGGAGCATGAAAACGCAGCATTAACAACTTCTTCATTGCAAAGAGTAAGCGCAATCCAAGTCTTGCTGTTTCCTTGGTAAGACCATAAGAAATGAGGCAGGGAAAGTGAATGTTTTGGGCTTGCAAGCCATTTTCCTTGAGCTGGGACATCTGCTGATTGCAAGGGTGTTGGGGGTTAGGTTTGTTCTTTTTTTCTCTAAAGAATTTTTTCCCCACAAGTTACCAAGGAGACCAAGTGTTGGATACTTGAGAGTACTTAACCGAAACAAAGAGGTGGACAAAAAGTGGAAGGGGGAGATAACGCAGGTAAAAGACAAAGCTTGAGGCAGCTGCGTGCTTTTCTTCTTCCGGCGTTCAGGGAGACGCGTGTCTGCCGCTCCTCGAGGATCTCAGCTGCCGCAAAGCACGCCGAGCGGAGAACGGCTGTTGCTGGCTGGAGGAGTTTCACTGTGGCCAAAGGGATCCAGTCCTGGGAAATCTACTATCACCGGTTCGACCTGAATCCTGAGTTTTTCTCTGCCACTCGCGGAAGCTGGGCCGCTTTCTGCCTCGCCTTCGGCTTCTTCGGCGCTGCTCCTCTTGCTGCAGCGTGACCCTGCACCCCCTGCGCTGCCGGGACATCCTGCCCCTGCCTGCCGGGACACCCTGCCATCCCAGCTACCAGCCCGGGACTTTTCCACTGTTTCAGCTTGGTGCTCTGAGGATCCTGCAGAGACACCGAAACCAAACTGCCCTGGGTTTTGTGAAACAAAGCCCTCAAGGTTCTTGGTACTGTTGTCGTTTGTCATTAATGCTGTAGTTGTTTGGTGGGGGGGGAGGTTTTTTTTTTGTTTGTGTTTGTTTGCTTTGTATTACATACTAGTAAAGAACTGCTATTCCTATTTCCCAAATTTTTGCCAAAGAGCCTCTGATTGTAATTTTACCTAGCAGATACCTGTCTTCCTAAACCAAGACAGATTTTGGCGCCCAAGTGTGGGGCTTGAGGGCACTGAGAAAAGAAAAGGGAAGAGAAATAGCAGTTCTTAACTAACCTAGTACTTTCTTTTGTGTGCGTTGGATATAAAAACCTCATTAGGCTGCATCATGTGGTCTAACTTAGCCTGGTTTGGGTGGCATGTGGTTGTGGCTGTATTCCTTCCATTTGCAGGCCCTTATCTAAACATGGGCCCTATAACTAAGGCTACTGTGACTGTCATCCAGTTTATTTTATGGCTTAATAAGGTGAAGAACTCATGGATTTTTAATTTCCTCTGGAAGGCAGGCACATGGATTCAGGGCTATCGTACACTAACTGTGTGTTTTTGGAGTTACTTTAACAATGGTACCTACTGTGAGGAAATGACACCGGGGGAAGTTTCTTTTTCCCAACCCTTTACCCATCTCTTTGGGTCTGCCCCACCAGTTTTTGAAAGGTTTAAATCCTCTCTGAATGCTAATGATATCATACAATGGCTGGTGCTGCTAATATGCGTATTCTATTTAGCATTCAGAGATAAGGGAAGACTGACCTGGATAACCACCCTGATACCTACCCCACAGAACAGGGATGATACCCCAGAGCCTGACTCTGCCCCACAGCCTGCCTCAGAAAGGACCCACCCGGATTTGGTTGAGGTTCTGGTAAAAGAGATGGATGAGATGGGCCAAATGCTGAAGGAGTACATTTCCCCAGCTCATGAAAAACCCTCCCCCTGCCCCGAGAAGGCAGAGACTGATGGTGCAGCAGTGGAACCCACAGATGTTACAACTGTCCAGGTTCCAGCTGAACCACAAGGGCAGCCACAGCCAGCAGCAGTCGCCCCTGTGGAAACAAGGAAGTGTAAAGTGAAATCGTCAGATCCTGGTATTAAGGATAAGAAAGGAGGGTCCTCACAGTCCACAGAAGAGCCACAGGTTGAGATCATCACTGAGTCCCTGACATATGAAAGTCTACGTAATCTGCAAAAAGATATTGCACGACGAGGACGTGAGGCTTATACAGCCTGGCTACTTCGAGTCTGGGACCTTATGGGTACAGGTGTGCAACTGGATAGTGCTGAAGCAAGGAATTTGGGACCCTTGACCCAGGACTCAGGTATAAATCAGATATTTGTAAGAGAGCAAAGGCCCCTTCCCCTTTGGGAACGACTTCTAATGAGTGTGAGAGAGAGATTTGTCCACAAAGACAGAATGCAAGAGCACAACAATAGAATGCGATGGAAGACCCTTGAGGAAGGAATCCAACAGTTGAGAGAAGTGGCAGTATTGGAAGTACTTTTTGGGAGGACCGGACAGCATGATAATGACCCCGACAAGGTTAAATGCACAGGGCACATGTTGTGGAATCTGGCAACTCATGGACCATCCCAATACGCCACATTCATTGCAACAATTAATGCCGAGGATAACCGAGAGACAGTGGGTTCTGTTGCCAACAAGCTCAGAAATTATGAAAGTATGATCAGTGGCCCAATGCAGGCTCATGTCTCTGCAGGGGTGAAGGAACTCAAAGAGGAGATGAGGGAAATGAGAGAGGAGATGAGAAGGAACAGTTCCCATGTAGCATCGGTGCGAGTCACAGGCCCCAGAATCAGAGCCCAACATCCCCCAGGGAGAGAGAGAGGGTACACCCCTCGAGCTGACCTGTGGTTTTATTTGCGAGACCACGAGGAGGACATGGGAGCGTGGCATGGGAAACCTACTTCTGTCCTGGCAGCACGGGTACGTGAGCTCAAGGAGAGAAACGCTAACAGAGGGAGTTCCACTAGAATGAAGGTAGCCTCAGCCTCCCATGAGCAAGCTGCCAGGTATTATGGAGGTGGGAATGCTGTGTCAGATTCCCTCGAAGGAACCTCTACCATGTATGTCCAAGAAGGGAATAATAACCAGTGCTAGAGGGGCCCTGCCTCTAGCCAGGAAGAGGCACGGGAAAATCGGGTTTTTTGGACTGTGTGGATTCGATGGCCTGGCACATCAGAGCCACAAAAATATGAAGCTTTGGTAGATACTGGGTCGCAGTGTACTCTAATGCCATCGGGACATGTGGGGGCAGAACCGATTTCCATTGCCGGGGTGACGGGGGGATCACAGGAATTGACTCTGGTTGAAGCCGAGGTGAGCCTGACCGGGAAGGAGTGGCAGAAACTTCCGATTGTGACCGGCCCAGAGGCTCCATGTATTCTGGGCATAGACTTCCTCAGGAATGGATATTATAAAGACCCTAAAGGACTCAGATGGGCTTTTGGAATAGCTGCTGTGGAGACAGAGAACATTAAGCAGTTGAACACCTTGCCGGGACTATCAGAGAACCCATCTGCAGTGGGACTCCTGAAGGTAGAAGAACAACAAGTACCTGTTGCCACCTCGACAGTGCACCGTCGGCAGTATCGGACAAATCGGGACGCCGTGATCCCCATTCACAAGATGATCCGTGAGCTGGAGAGCCAAGGGGTGGTCAGCAAAACCCACTCACCCTTCAACAGCCCCATCTGGCCTGTGCGCAAGTCTGATGGAGAATGGAGACTGACTGTGGACTATCGTGCATTAAATGAAGTAACTCCACCGCTGAGCGCTGCTGTGCCGGACATGCTGGAACTTCAGTACGAGCTGGAGTCCAAGGCAGCGAGGTGGTATGCCACTATTGACATTGCCAATGCATTTTTCTCCATTCCTCTGGCTGCAGAATGCAGGCCTCAGTTTGCTTTCACCTGGAGGGGTGTGCAGTACACCTGGAACCGGCTGCCCCAGGGGTGGAAACACAGCCCCACCATCTGCCATGGGCTGATCCAGGCTGCACTGGAGAAGGGTGAGGCTCCAGAACATCTACAGTACATCGATGACATCATTGTGTGGGGAAAGACTGCAGCTGAAGTGTTCGAGAAAGGAGAGAGGATCATCCAGATTTTGCTGAAAGCCGGGTTTGCCATCAAGAAGAGCAAAGTCAAGGGACCTGCCAGAGAGATCCAGTTCCTGGGAGTAAAGTGGCAAGATGGACGGCGGCAGATCCCCACTGAGGTCATTGATAAGATCACAGCAATGTCTCCACCAACCAGCAAAAAGGAAACACAAGCTTTCCTAGGAGCCATAGGTTTTTGGAGGATGCACATTCCTGAGTACAGTCAGATCGTGAGCCCTCTCTACCTAGTTACCCGCAAGAAGAACAATTTCCACTGGGGCCCTGAACAGCAACAAGCCTTTGCCCAGATCAAGCAGGAGATTGCTCATGCAGTAGCCCTTGGCCCAGTCAGGACGGGACCAGATGTGAAGAATGTGCTTTATTCTGCAGCCGGGAACAACGGTTTGTCCTGAAGCCTTTGGCAGAAGGTGCCAGGGGAGACCCGAGGCCGACCACTGGGTTTTTGGAGTCGAAGTTACAGAGGATCTGAAGCCAACTACACTCCCACAGAGAAGGAGATCTTGGCCGCCTATGATGGAGTTCAAGCCGCCTCAGAAGTGATTGGCACAGAAGCACAACTCCTCTTGGCACCCCGACTACCAGTGCTGGGGTGGATGTTTAAAGGAAAGGCTCCCTCCACGCACCATGCCACTGATGCCACATGGAGCAAATGGACTGCCCTCATCACACAGCGTGCCGGTATTGGAAACCCAAATCGCCCTGGGATTTTGGAGATAATTACAAACTGGCCGGAAGGAGAAAACTTCGGTCTCAAGGACGAAGAGGAGCAGGAACAAGTGACACGAGCTGAAGAAACTCCTCCGTACAACCAACTGCCAGCAGAAGAAACACACTACGCTCTTTTCACTGATGGTTCCTGTCGCATCGTGGGAATGAACCGTAAGTGGAAAGCAGCCGTATGGAGCCCCACATGACAGGTTGCAGAAGCCACTGAAGGAGACGGGGGATCAAGTCAGCTTGCTGAACTCAAAGCTGTTCAATTAGCCCTTGACATTGCTGAAAGAGAGAAGTGGCCAAAGCTCTACCTCTACACTGATTCGTGGATGGTAGCCAATGCTCTGTGGGGCTGGCTGGAAAGGTGGAAAAAGGCCAACTGGCAGCGTAGAGGAAAACCAATCTGGGCTGCTGATGAATGGAAGGACGTTGCCACTCGTGTAGAGAAGCTGCCTGTGAAAGTCCGCCATGTAGATGCCCATGTTCCCAAGAGTCGGGCTAATGAGGAACACCAAAACAACAAGCAGGTAGATCAGGCTGCCAAGATAGAAGTGTCAAAGATAGATTTAGATTGGCAACACAAGGGAGAGTTGTTCCTAGCCCGATGGGCCCATGATGCCTCGGGTCATCAGGGCAGAGATGCCACCTATAAGTGGGCCCGAGACCGAGGGGTGGATTTAACCATGGACAGTATTTCTCAGGTTATCCATGACTGTGAGACATGTGCTGCAATCAAACAAGCCAAGCGGGTGAAGCCCTTATGGTATGGTGGGCGGTGGTCCAAATATAAATATGGGGAAGCCTGGCAGATTGACTACATCACCCTTCCCCAAACTCGCCAGGGCAAGCGTTATGTGCTAACCATAGTGGAAGCCACCACTGGATGGTTGGAGACCTACCCTGTGCCTCATGCTACTGCCCGGAACACCATCCTGGGCCTGGAAAAACAAGTCCTGTGGAGACATGGCACCCCTGAGAGAATCGAGTCGGACAATGGGACTCATTTCAAGAATAGTCTTATAAGCACCTGGGCTAGAGAACATGGCATTGAGTGGGTGTACCATATTCCTTATCATGCACCAGCGGCCGGGAAAGTTGAACGGTGCAATGGCCTGCTTAAAACTACCTTGAAAGCACTGGGTGGGGGAACCTTTAAGAATTGGGATACTAATTTAGCAAAGGCCACCTGGTTGGTGAACACTCGAGGTTCCACCAACCGAGCAGGTCCTGCCCAATCTGAGCCCTTGCAAAAGACAGACGGAGATAAGGTTCCAGTGGTACACATGAGAGGTATGCTGGGAAAAACTGTTTGGACTAATCCTGCCTCCAGCAAAGACAATCCCATCCGTGGGGTTGTCTTCGCTCAGGGACCAGGTTGCACCTGGTGGGTGATGCAAAAGGATGGAGAGACCCGATGCATACCTCAAGGGGACCTTGTTTTGGGGTGAACTACCCATGACAATGTGGCTGTATCCATATTTGCATATATATATGTATTTTTAACAGTTAAAACTCAATGTAATATGTTGGTATGGGAAAAAAATTCGGGGTGGATAATGTTGGGGGTTAGGTTTGTTCCTTTTTTTTCTCTAAAGAATTTTTTCCCCACAAGTTACCAAGGAGACCAAGTGTTGGATACTGGAGAGTACTTAACCGAAACAAAGAGGTGGACAAAAGGTGGAAGGGGGAGATAACGCAGGTAAAAGACAAAGCTTGAGGCAGCTGCGTGCTTTTCTTCTTCCGGCGTTCGGGGAGACGCGTGTCTGCCGCTCCTCGAGGAGCTCAGCTGCCGCAAAGCACGCCGAGCGGAGAACGGCTGTTGCTGGCTGGAGGAGTTTCACTGTGGCCAAAGGGATCCAGTCCTGGGAAATCTACTATCACCGGTTCGACCTGAATCCTGAGTTTTTCTCTGCCACTCGCAGAAGCTGGGCCGCTTTCTGCCTCGCCTTCGGCTTCTTCGGCGCTGCTCCTCTTGCTGCAGCGTGACCCTGCACCCCCTGCGCTGCCGGGACATCCTGCCCCTGCCTGCCGGGACACCCTGCCATCCCAGCGACCAGCCCGGGACTTTTCCACTGTTCCAGCTTGGTGCTCTGAGGATCCTGCAGGGACACCGAAACCAAACTGCCCTGGGTTTTGTGAAACAAAGCCCTCAAGGTTCCTGGTACTGTTGTCGTTTGTCACTAATGCTGTAGTTGTTTGGTGGGGGGGGAGTTTTTTTTTTGTTTGTGTTTGTTTGCTTTGTATTACATACTAGTAAAGAACTGCTATTCCTATTTCCCAAATTTTTGCCAAAGAGCCTCTGATTGTAATTTTACCTAGCAGATACCTGTCTTCCTAAACCAAGACACCAGGGCTCCTGCAGAGTGCGCTTTGCTTTGCTTTCATTCCTCCTGGAGGTAATTGGATCAATTATCTCTGACCCGAGCTGAGCTTGCTGTAAAGGGGCAGGAGGTTTGTGGAGCCCCAGGAATGGGGAATATTCCTGGGATACTCCAGGAAATGTTCCTGGGATGGCTCCAGGGAATCCTGGTGTGCCACAAAAAGCTCAGGAGCCTTTGACGTTTGTTTGGCTGCAGGGAGAGGAGTCCGTTAGAATCAAAAATGCTGCATTTGTAGAATTTGTAGAATGTAGAATATCCTGAATTTCATCGTTTCAATCTAAGCAGAACTCCCAGTCTTAAAGCTTGGTTTTAAAAGAGATTTTTGTGCAGTGGAGATCTCTTTGACGTGCCTGGAAAATTCTCATCTTCCCGAGGGACATTTTGGGTGAAAGTTCTGGATTCTGGAGGACAATGAGGGGACCCAAAGGAGCAGTTTGGGAGCTCCCTGTCCCCCTGAGCTGTCCTGGTCCTTTCTGGGCTCCTCGGGACCAGCCCTGAGGCTTTGATTGGACGCTTTCCTTGTGAATTTGGGGTGTTTTTTAAAGAAAACCTTTCGTTGGACACTGTCACCCGTGCTTTTTGGTTGTTGAGGGTTCTGATGTTGCCTTCGGAGGCTTTGGGAAGGGAACTTTATCCCAAAAAATCCTCCCTTTTCCAGGGACCTCTCACTAGAGGTCAGCACTGCCACGTTGCCGGCTCGGGAATGTTGGATGGTTGGGATTAAAACCACCGAGGCTGCAGCTGCTGGGGCTTGTTTGGGTGCCTGATGTGCACCAGCCTTGGTCCTGGCACGAGGTGTCCATCCTGGGGTGTCCATCCCTGGCAGTGTCCAAGGCCGGGCTGGACATTGGGGTTTGGAGCAACCTGGCGTGGTGGAAGGTGATTTTGAAGGTCCTTCCAGCCCAAACCAGTCTGTGATCCCATGGAATCGAGTCCAGTCTTTGGGAAAAGCACCTCAGTGCCTTCAATCAACTTCTCTTTGAATGTTTATTAATGGAAGGCAAAGCAAAGGGATGAGCTGGGAGGGAAAAAAGGGGAGGGGCATGGTCTGAGGGCTGAAGACATGGAGCTGTCAAAAGGGAGGAAGGGTTAAGGGAAAAGGGACGGACGGTGTAGCAAGGCAGGGAGAGGGTTGAAGGCACGGGAGCTTCCCACAGGCATCAGCTGCGTCAATCATCAGCTGTGCCTGGAGCTCCGGCTCCTCCGTCTCCAGGCGGTCTCATCTTCTGTGGCCCCTGAAGGTCTTCTAAGGCCACCGGTTCTTCTGAGCTAGCAGATGACTGCAGTTCTGCAACTCGCTCCTCGAACATCAGCTGGACAAAGAGGCTTATCTGGGAGGGGCTGTCGTCGTCTCTCAGGGCCTGAAGAGCTGGAAGAGACAGGCACAGAGCCCCGGTCAGAGCCCGGATGTGCGGGAGTCCAAGGAGACCCTCCTGCCAAGGGCCATCCGAGCCAGCTCCTGCCGTGGCCACCACAAGAGAGGAGAGAGAGGCCGACGGGATTCGCCGCAAGGTGCTAAACACGAATCGCCCCACCCGCGTCCCCGAAATCTCTCCGTGTTCTGCGCACGCCAGCCCTTGTCCGCACAGGGAGCCAGGCCCTCCGCAGCCAGGACAGGGATTGCAGCCCCCTGCGCGAGCATTGCGGCTCCCCCCGGCAGCCCCGCTGAGAACCCGCTGCCCTCACTCACCCTCGCTGAGGGCCTGGAGCTCTTCCTTCTGCCTCCTCAGGCGCACCCCGGCGATCCCTGGGAACACAGAGCCTGTCAGGGCCCCAGCGGCACGGCGCCCTGCCAGCGGCGCTGCCAGCCCTGTGGCCACACGGCCTCCTGCCCCGGCAGGGCTCGGCCCGGGCCCTTGCCGCATCCTGCCGCCCAAGGGCACGGCCGCAGAGGGCGGCAGCAGCCCCGAGGGCAGGCGCGGCTCCACGGCGCCGGGCGCGGATGCCGCTGCCGGGACGGGGGCTGGGGCTGGGGCTGGGGCTGGGAGGGAGCCCGGGCTCGTGGCTCACCGATGAGCTTGATGGCCGCCTCTCGCAGGGGCTCCTGTGGGTGCTCCAGGTAGGGCAGGGCCAGGCGCAGGTGTTCGGCCGCTCGGCTCCTGTCGTCTGCCAGCTGGAGAGAACGGCAGGAGAGAGGGAAGGGTTGGCGCGGGCTCAGCCCCTCGGCCGGGCGCTACCGGCGCCCAGCCCCGGCCTGCACTGCCCGCACAGCCCCGAGGCCCGGCCAGCGGGCGCCGGGCTCCGGAGGGGGCGGAGGGCCGGGCGCTGCCCGGGGAGCCGCGGTGCCGCCCCGCCCCGCGGCCCCGCTGGGCCGGCGCTCCGTCGGCGCCCGACTCGGGGCACAGGAGCCTGGAGAAGAGCCCGCGCGGCCCCACGGAAGGGAGCGGCGTGTGGGGCGCAGGCCGGAGCCCCTGCGTGCGGCGCTGGGCAGGGGCCACGGCTGCCAGCCCCGCACACCGAGCCCCGCCGTCAGGGGGCTTCTCCAAGGCCGTCCTTACCACGCACTCGGCGAACTTGAACATCTTCTCCGTCTTCAGCATGTGCTCGAGGTCGCTCCTCTTCAGGAAGCCCGCCGCACAATGCAGCGTTTCCCGAGAGGCCTGGAGAGCAGCAGAGACGGGAGCTGGCAGCGCAGCCCAGCCCAGGGCACGGGCCCTGCGTCCCTGCGCCAGGGCCAGCAGGAGGCTGCGAGCCGGGAGAGGTGCCCGGGCAGGAGGCAGCCGAGCCCCCTGTCAGGGATGCACCGGCATCACACAACGCCTCACCTTGGCCACGCGCTCGTTCACCTCGTGGCAGTGCAAGTAGAGTGGGAGCAGGCTCTGGCTCACAACTGTGTTCAGTGGCTCTTTGCCCTCATCCGCTACCAAGCCCATCACCTTTTGGAAAAGCTGAATGGAGAGCAGCTGCACCTGGCTGTTGTCCTGAAAGAAAGGAAGCGGAGGAGGCCTCAGCACCAATTTCTCCAGCCCAGCCGGGCAAAAGCCTAAAAATCCCCAGGGCACAAAGTTTCTGGGCAGCAGCTAATGCCCGTGGCACGCAGAGCCTTACGTTTCCAAAGAGCGACAGGAGGAGGTCGGCTAGCTTCAGGGCAGTGGTCCTGCCGATCACGGAGTCTTTCCGCTGGCACACATTGGTGAGTGCAGAGAGGGACATGGCGACCACCTCTCCGTCGGCATCCCCAAGCCGCTCCAGGAGGCTTGGAAGCAGGCTGCGTACACCTCCGGCCTGTATGGAACACAAGGCTGTGCTGGGAAGCCACCAACAGCTGCAGCGCCAACACCGCCCTGGCTCTGCTAGCCCACCCTGCCGCTGCTGGGCCCAGAGGCCAAAGGCCTGTCCCAAAGCACTCGAGCAGCTGGAGCAGGAGGCAGGAGAGCTGGGAGCAGCTGCCTCAGCTCCTGAAGCCCAGCCAGCCCAAGGGGCTGCTTTCCCCAGCGCAGCTTCAGCCGCTGCCCCCTTCTCACCATCGAGGGCTCCTCGCTGAGCCGCACAAGGCCTTTGAGCGCCAGGTGACGTCTCTGCCTGCACGTGCCCCGCAGGTGCCTTGACATCTCCTCCAGGACACGGCCTGCGCATTCCCTCAGGTCCAGGTACTCGATGACCTGAAAGGCACAGGGCAGTGACAGGTGACCCGAACAGCAGGAGCCCAGAAGCGCACAGGGCCGGGCCCAGGCAGCAGCAGCAGCAGCAGCACAGGGCTCGGGCACCGGCCCAGGCAGCTGCAGCTACGAGAGGGCAGAGGGCTGAGAGGCAGCTGAGCGAGGCAGCGCTGGCTCACCTCCACCAGGAATGCCAGGGAGGGCAGATCCCAGCGTGGCTCCTCCCTGCTTAGTGGCTGGAGTAGGTAGAAGCCAATGCGGGAACAGCTGTGGCCCAAGTGACGGCGCATCTCCCTGTCAGGGGGAAAAAGGCAGCAAGAGCCTGAGGTGGGGGGGACAGTCTTCTCCCAGGAGGTCTAACTCACAGGTCCGGTCTTTCCCCAGTATCCCTGGAGGGGGATGTGGGCGCTTTGGGAGGCGGCCCCTTCTGGGCACCCTCCTCTGCCAGCCTTTTCCAGTCGGCTTGGCCGGCCCTCGGTGACGAGGCCCTCGAGGCCATGAGCACAGGGACTGTGTGGGGCACAGGGGACAAATGTGGGAGAGAAGGGGTTCTCACCTGGCCAGCAGACCCACGGCATAGTGCTGGGTGTCAGCACAGAGCAGCGTGTCCCAGCCACGCTTGCGCTCCATAGCCATCATCTCTGTGTTCCACCACATTTGGCTGAACAGAGCCTTCATGGCCTGCACCGCAAACCTGTGTGCAGAGCAAAACCCAGGTCACACGGCGAGCGCTGGCGCCGGCCACAAGGACATTGAAAAGACAGGAGGACTGGCACCTGTTGGGGTTGCTGGGAAGGCCGTGTTCCTCCTGGCACGCTCTCCAGAAGTCAGCAACTTCCACTGGCATCTCTTGTGTGGTGATGACAATGTGGAAGAGGAGAGCAACAAACAGACGGGCTGAATGAAGGAGCACTGCCCTGTGGCATTTGGGCACCTGGACAGTCAGCCACAGCCCCAGAGTTGCCTGCAAAAGAAGCAGCCCGAGACAGAGCTCAGTGCTAAGATGTCCGTGTGGCAGGGCCCGAGGGGAGACGCAGGGGGAGCGACGGGCCTGGAGCCCCCTGAGCCTGCCCTAAGCCAGTGCCTGAGGCAGGGAGAGGACGGAGAGCTGATGGAGAGGCGACCAGGGAGCGAGCAGAGGCCGGTTCCAGAAGCTCACCGCCAGGGCAAAAACGTCCTCGTCGTCGCCATCGGAGGTGGTCGTTGTATGCAGAGGCCAATCCTCCATCACGCGGATGAGTGCTGGCAGCACCTTCTCCGCTGTCACAGCCGACGAGCCTATGGCTCTCCACATGCTTGCAGCAGCTCTGTGGGATTGGAGCTCTGTGTCAGGGCCGTCTCAGTCACAGTAGCATGCCCTGTGCAGCTGTGGAGGCCCAGGTGACAGAGCCCTGGTGCCCTGAGGGGCAGGGAGGGAGCATGGCAGCAGGCTGGTGGAACAGAGGGGCCCAAGGGTCCTGGACCGCTCCGCCTGTCTGGCAGAGCCCATTGGACAGGCTCTGCAGGGCAATGGGCCCTAAAGGCTGCTGAGCCCTGAGCTCTCAAGGCAGGTGGGCCCCATACCTGTCACACGTTGGGGCACAGCGCAGGAGGGTCAGCACAACGTCAGCAGGTTGCTCTTCGGCCAGCCTCAGAAAGTCCAAGCGCATCCTGGCATCCAAAGTGACACAGGCCGCCAGTCTCTGGTGAAGGTCCTTCACCATGGCTGGCACCTGGAGGATACATGGGGAAGACCTGGAGCGCTGTCCAAGGGAGCAGCTTTCCCCAAGAAGTGCTTCCCCTCCTGCCACACTCTCCTGGCCTCCAAGACTCAGGGTCTCCTTTGTGTTGGTGTTTCTGAAGACCACGGACTCAGTCACTGCCATGTCCGTATTTGCTGCGTCACTGATTGCAGCATCCAAGCGCTGAGTCAAATCTGGGCTGACATTGGGCTCTGCCTGGAGCTCAGTCGGCCTGCGGTCAGGCTCAGCTGTTGCACGGCTTCTGGTCATCCTACGTCGAATGGGCACGAGCCTCCGGAACATCTGCAGGAGAGCAAAGGACAGGGAAGAGAGACGCGTTCCATGGAGTGCTCCAAGCGCGGAGTTCGGCCGAGCAGTGACAGCAGGCCCAGCCCAGGCGGGGATGGCTGCACGTACCTTCAGTGATCTGCGGAAGCGGCCACGGGTGGGCTTCTTCTCCTGTGTCTGCTCCATGGTTGCATCTGGCAAAGAGCGAGCGTAGCCAGAGCTGAGGGGTTGCAGGAGAGGCCAGAGAAGCCAGCCCTGCTCTCCCCAGGCAGGGACAGCCCCGGGATGCCCCAGGGGATGGAGCACAGCTGCTGCAGGGGCAGCCTCGGCCCCTCTTCCATCCTGTCAGTGGGCGGAATGGGAACGGGGATGGGATGGGGCCAAGATGTCCGCAGCCATCGGCCTTGTGGCCCGGCTCTGCCACTCACCATCCTGCTGTGGCTGGAACTGCTCCAGCTCTTGAGGGGGTTGTGCTGGAGCATCTCCAGGGCTTGTATTTCTTCTCCTCCAGCAAACTGTGAAGAGGTCGCGAAATCTGCCCGCCATGTCAGTGTCTGGCCTCGAGGGCACCTTCAGACAGATGCCTCTGAGGAAACCAGGGAAAACCCTGAGGCAACAAGTCGTGCAGTTGTGCCTTGAAGGCACCTGCGGCAAAGAAGCCTCAGGAAGGCTGCAGGACAGCAAGTCCTGCACACTGGTCTTGAGGGCTCCTGCCACAACGACAGGAGACTCCTTGTGGTGCTTCAGGTCACCAGATCCTGTGGTCTGGCCGCGAGGGCACCGACCGCAGGGTTGGGAGATGCCTCGGGAAAGCTCCGAGTCACCAAGTCCCGCAGTCTGGCCGCGAGGTCAGCTGCAGGAGCAGCGCTTCGGAAAGGCTCCGGGTCGGGCACAAACGAGCGGGCTGTGTGGGAACTCCTCACAGCACCTCTCCGGCGCGTCCTGTCCCGTGGCGTGCTCCAAGCACTGTGGCGTGGCTGCGTTGTTGCCAGCACCTATGTCACCGCGTGTCACAAAGGCTCCTCAGACACGCTGTGCTGTTCCCTGCCACGGTGACCACGCTGCTGCACCATGTCACAAAGGGCCCATGCACACCCTGCCACCTGCCCCGGCCCTGCCCCCACTCCACCCAAAGTGGCCCAGGTCAGAAGGAATCCCTCGGCCCAAGTGTCTAAGAGAGCCCAACAGGACCTTGAATGATTTGATGGCTCGAGCCATCGGCAACCGCTGCCCTGCTCTGCGGGCTCAGGGCGGCAGAAGGAGCCCCCAGGGCTGCCGACGCAGCCGCAGCGGGAAGGGCACGGGGCCTGCCGCAGAAGCTGGCACGGCCTCCCTTCTCTCAGCTGATAATTGTCTTCAACCAAAGTCAGACTTTCACTTCAAAGCCAGCTCAGTGCAGGCATCCATCTTTCCATTTGTTGTGTTTCCAAAGCAAGGAAGGGGCATGAGTTTAGGAGGGGCTGGTTCAGCTCAGCCTTGCTGATAAAGCAATTTGGGTTTTCCCTCATCAATCTGTTTCATTAACTACAAATGCAGAATTGGAGAAGTTGTTGGATATTTTTGCGTTTTTCTGCAGCTGGCGGCAGGAGACTTTGCTCAGACTGCGGGTTGGGGCTGTCCAGCCTGGAGAAGAGAAAGACCTGGGGAGATTTCATTGGGGCCTTCCAAGACCACAAGGGAGCCTGAAAGAGCTGCAGAGGGACCTTGGACAAGGACCTGGAGTGCCAGGACAAGGGGGAATGGCTTTAAACTATGGGAGGAGCGATTTCGATGGGATCTTGGGAAGGAATTCCTCCCTGGGAGGGTGGGGAGGGCTGGGCTGGAATTCCCAGAGCAGCTGTGGCTGCCCCTGGATCCTTGGGAGTGTCCAAGGCCAGGTTGGAGCCCCTGGGACAGTGGGAGGTGTCCCTGCCCGTGGCAGGGTGGGGCTTGAAGGTCCTTCCATCCCAAATTCCATGATTCCAACCCAAAGATAACCTGGATTGGAGGCAGCAGTGCCTGGGGGCTAAAGCACCTTCCCAGCTGTTATCAGAACAGGAGTTGCAGACATTTTATCCCTGGGTTTTCTTCATTGTCCCTCAGCTGGGAGGTGATGGGAACGACCAGCAGGAGCTTCCCCAGGCCCTGGGACTGGGACACTGGGAAGGGGACACTGGGAATGGGACACTGGGAGTGGGAAACTTTGGGAATGGGATACTTTGGGAGTGGGACACTGGGACTGGAACACTGGGAATTGGACACTGGGAGTGGGACACTGGGAGTGGGACACTTTGGGAGTGGAACACTGGGAATGGGACACATTGGGACATTTTGGGAGTGGGGACACTGTGGGAATGAGACTCTTTGGGCATGGGACTCTTTGAGAATGGGACACTGGGAATGGGACTCTTTGGGAATGGGACACTAGGAATGGGACACTTTGGGAATGGGACACTGGGAATGGGACACTGGGAATGGGACACTGGGAATGGGACATTTTGGGACAGTTTGGGAAGGGGACTCTTTGGGAGTGGGACGCTTTGGGAGTGGCACTTTTACAACCACTATTGGCTTTGTGGTTGATCCTGAGACAACAGACCCAACCATAAATTGTCACTTCAGGGCCAGCATTTAGTGCCAGCTCAGGGAAATGCAGGGTGGTTGTGGCAGGTATTAAACACCCCCAATAAATCCTGGAGGAGGATCCCAGGGTAACCATGCCTGCTTGCAAAATCTGTTTGCAGAGCGCACAAAAGCAATGAGGAAAACATTGCAACAGCACAAAGGTTTTCTCACAGCTCCACCCAGGCTTCTGCCTCAGCAAAGCTGATTGTTGGTGCTTTTCTTCCAGCCCCAAACTGGGATTGAGCCAGGCCCTGCATCCATTGGGACTGGGATGCTGTGGCTGTAGGATAAACCCCCAGCCAAGCCCCGCAGGGAGCCATTTATCCTGTTTGGAGCCCGTTTATTTTTCCTCCTTCCCCTGAAGATGTGTGTGAGAAGCAGAGATTCAGCCAGGCCCTCTTCCCAGGCCCATGGGATGTGTGTTTCTTTCCCGTTTCCTGGAAGTGCTCGGTGTTTGGGGAAGGTTGCTGGGCCACGAGGAGCTGCTGGACACCATCCACAGCCCCTCTCAGGCATTTTCTGCTGGGTGGGACTCCCTGAAAATCCCTTCAGCTTTGTAGGGAAAGCACTTTTCCTACGGGGCACACAGGGTGTGAGGCTGGCTCTGGGAAAGAAATATTCCCAGGGAAGAAAGGCTGGGAACGTGCTGACGGCAGCACTGCTCTTTCAGGTGTCACTGTAAGAAGCTTCTAAAAAGCTCCATTTCTGCTTGGTGGGCAGAAAGTGCAGGAAAAAGTGCTGGGAATGTGTGGAGTAGGAGCTGAAATGATGTTGGGACAGCTCGGGCTGGAGGCAGGAATGCTCAGCAGGGAAGGAACAGGCAGCCTTAAAAGGAAGAGAAAGCTTGAACATGTGAATTCTAGACAAAAGAATTTATACAGAGCTGATGAATTATGACCGATTCGCAGCGTGTTTGGGCTCCTGAAGACACAGATTTGGGGTCCCTGACTGTCAGAGCTGTGCTGTGAATTTTGTGGTGGTGCCATCCCCTCCTCCCCAGCACCCCCAGAGCAGGGCTCAGCTGGGCCTCATCCCACCCCTTATCTCCGGTGCATCTGCTGGCTCCAATTCCCCGCAAGAATCAGATTTGAAGGAGTGACAAAAGCCCTCATCGGTTGTTTCTCCTCTTTTGGTGGGGATGTAAACTCAGAGAAGCCAAGGAAAAGAGCCCAGTGCTTCGCAGGGCTTGGGCAGAGTCCCAGGGGTGAATTCCCAAAGGAATGAGGAGTCTGTTCCCCAGCAGGCTCCATGTTCAGTTGGATCCAGGGAATTCAGCTGGACATCCTGGAGCTAAGGCCTGCCCCAAAGCTTTTCTTGCTGGGGTGGAACATAAGAAGTGTGAGTTCCCAGTTTGCCAGGCAGCTCAAACAAGGCAGCAAACACCCCACTGAAGGCTGGGATGTTCTGACTTGGCATGGCTCTCTAAAGCGGGATTTTTATCCGTTCCCTTTCCTGAGGTCACTTTTCTCTCCCCATTTTCCCCTCCCTATCGCTTTCCAGAGCCATACCCTTGGCACTGGTTGGCAAATGTCAGATATTTCGACTTGAGTTGTGTTTTCTATGAATGTTTTGTGATGTGGATCTCAAATTTCCAGGAAAAAAAACACCAACAAACAAACAAACAAACAAACAAACAAACTCAACAACAACAACAACAACAACAAAACAGTATTTACCTTCCAGATAAGGAAAAAAAAAAAAGAAAAATTCATTCCTTTTTTCTTCAGTTTCTTCTCATCTGACTTCATCTCCTGGTTTCCATGCCGGGAGTGGTGGAGGCCCCAGCCCTGAAAGTGTTTCACAATCCTGTGGATGTGCTGGGTTAACAGCTGGGCTGATGCTCCTGGAGGTCTTTTCCAACTTTAGGGATTCTGGGATGATTCTAAAAGGACAAAGAACTGGTGGTTCCAAAGGGTTTCAGCTCCTCTGGGTGTAAGCAAAGCAGATTCCACAGGAGATGTGCATGGCCAGGTCAGCCTGGTGGGATTTCCTTCCCCATCCAAGGGGAAACTGGTTCCTATGTGCAATCACAGTCATTTACATGTTAATATCTTTGGGAATGTTGTTCCCAACGGAAGCAGGGAGAGGTAAAATCCCTTGCGGCCTTCCCAAGTCTCTGGGATCCATTCCTCGTGCTGGTGGTCAGGGGTGGGTGGAATTCAGGATTTGCCCAAATGGAAGAACTAAAAACAGAAAGAAACCAAGTTGTGAGGGAAAGCTTCTCACAATTTCCACTAAAACAATCCGAGAACTTGCTTTACTCATTTCCTTCTGCTCAAACCAGGTTCTTGTCAATGAATCCTGTTCTTTTTCCTCCTTCTCAAGGAGCATGTGGAGCCCAGGCCCAGCTGTGACTCAGGTGAAAGCACAGCACCATTTTTCCTGCCTCGGGGGAAGAAGGTGAGTCCTGGAGGTCCCCTAAGAAATGACCAAATTTTGCAAGCCAAGGAAGCTGGGATGAATCTTTCCTTGAAACTCTGGGCTGGGAATAATTCCCTTCGCATTTCCTGAGTGGGGATGAGCTGGTTGTGGTGCCAGGAAAGGCCTGGGGAATATCTCAGATACTCACCTGTAGGATTTGTGTTTTATACACTTGGCATTTGTGGGGAACAGCAAGGTGAACACACTCGTTTCCTTCTCTCAGGCCGTGAATAACACTGAGGAAATTGTTTGCACTTGGAAACCACAAGGTGGGGAGCTCAGGGACATCAAAATGCAAAGAATTGTAATCTGTGGGTGAAACTCTGAAATCGAGTGTTGAGCAAGATGCTTCTAAAGGAAACAATATATTTTCAGAATTAGATCACTAGTGATTTTTTTCTGCTGTGCAAAATAATTTCTCATTCACTCTTTGAAGGAAATAAAGAAGAAAATTGCATTTCACCTCCCTCTCCAGCTCCTTACTTTAATGTATACCTAGGCAGAATTTCTTGTCCTCTAATTTGAATTATCAGTTTGTGAAATGGTTTTTTCCTCCCCTCTTCCAGCTTGTTTCCAATTCTTTGCCTATAAGGAAATGATTGTGCTCCCCCTTTCCCACCCTTTTCTCATCCAAATTAGAGCTTTTTGTCATTTTTTTCCCCCATGGTATCACTTTCTTGGGTTATGAAGCAAAGCCTCATGCTCTGAGATAAACCTGGATACGTGGAGATGACTCAGGATTATTGGAATAATTGTGACTTTTCTTTTTGGGTTTTATTTTAAACCATCTCAACCCAATGAGAATATTTAACACAACCATGTCAGCTACAGGGGTAGAATTTAATTGAATTTCCTCAGATCCAAGGCCTTGCAGAGCTGCTGAGAAGGAATTCCACAGAGGGGAGGAATTAATCTAAAAGTGAGGGATCAGGTGTATCAGCAAAGGAATTCAAGTTGAGGAAACAAGGGGAGCACTGAATCAAGTTGTCTGCTTGGGAAATTCTCCAGGCTGCAGCAGAGAGAAGGAAAGAAACCCAGCCCACCTCAGCCAGGTCTTGGAAAATCTCCAGCAAAGTTCAGGCACTGGAGGGCAGAGGAAATGCCTGAGGAGGAACTTCTGGATGTGCAGAAAATGCTCAGCCCTGGGCGCGGGAGAAGCAGGAGCCTGCCTGGAGCTCTGCCCTTGGGATAAAGAACTGAGGGAGAGAACACAGAGCTCAGAGGGGACAGCAGGAGCCTGCAGTGAGGAGCTGCTGGGCTGTCCCACAGCCCTGGATTTGGGAACAGGATGGTTTCTGTGTCAGCCCTGCCACGTGGGGAGCAGTTCCCTGTCCCATCCATTCTGTGCTCCCAGAGGATGAGGAGCCCTGGTGACAACCAGCTCTCCTCGGCCCTCAGCCAGAGAAGGGAAGCAGAGCCCTTGCCCAGGCTGGGAACTTCCTTCACTCTCAGCCTGGGTGACACCAACCTCCAGCATCTGATTCAGGATCAAAGCTTCCTCCTGCAATTCCAGCCCTTAGCGACGCAATCCTTCGTGTCCATCCCGCTGGAAGAAACAGTAGAGTTTGAAGGAGTTTAAATCTTTTCAGAATGCATCTTTTCAAAGGTGAACTACCCAGGAAAGGCTTTGCTTCAGTGGCTCTCAGGCAGCTGCAGTTGTTCAGGATTTCCACCAAATAACCTGGAAGATCCTCCAGGAGTTTGTGTATCCTGAGGAAAACAGGCACAACAGGAAAGTTTGTGCATGGAGCCAAGTTCAGGTGTTACCTAGAAATTCAATTCTGGTCCCCAGAGCCCAAAGCTCTGAATTCCCAGGATCACAGAACCCCAAACTGGTTTGGGTGGGAAGTGACCTTCAAACCATTCACCACACCTTCCACTGGACCAGGCTGCTCCAAACCCTGTCCAACCTGACCTGGAACATTAAAAAAAAAATAAAAATAAAAAATAAAAAATTCCTCCTGGAAGTCCTGGCTCAGCTGAGAAGCTGCACATCATTATTGGTGCTCCTGCACTCTCCCAGGGGGTGTTTTTCACTCCATTCCCTGAGCTGGCTGCTGGAGAAGGAGCCTGGCACCAGCTGCCCTCGGGAAAAGCTGTGAATTTTGGGGAGGATGCAGAACAGCATTTAACAGTGTGGGACAGCCATAAACCCACCCTGCTGGTGTGACTCAGCAGAGGCAGGAGCTGTTTGCTTTGGCACAGGAGCTTCCTCAGGCCAGGATCTTTGCTCTCACTGAGATTTGTGGGGCAGAAAAGCTCCCTCAGCCTCTTCCCAGCACTCTGAAGACATCAGACTTGTCTTGGGATGGTGCATAAACGCCCAATAACATTCGAGTGACACAGAGAGGTTCATAATAACCCATTCCTCAGCACATGGAGTGATTCAGAACTGTTTGCATGCCTGTGTGGGACAGATCCTTCATCCTCTGAGGGGAAAACGTGAGATTTTTCCTCCAGAAAGTGGATAATGGGGTACTGATGGTGGAGTCCATTTAATCACGTGAAATACAGCTCCTGCTTGGCTGCAGTTTTGAAGCACCTTCCCAAAGACAGCAATAACTCTGAGGAGCTGAACCCTGAGACTCATCCTTGTCTCCTGGGAGTTTTTACTGCCCTCAGTGTTCCCTGCACCTGCACTGCAAGGAGGGCAGGATTTTATGGCCCCTCGAAAGTCCTGTACACAGCTTTTCCTGCATTTACTGCTGCTAAACACAGCCTTTGTGGGATCATATGGCACTTTAAGTGCTCTGATTTACAGAGAGGCAGCAACTCCATCTGTAACAAACATCCTAAAGCTGAGTTTAAGAGCGATCCACTGTATTTATTTGGCACATAAACACTCCCCTGCAAGGCATGTGCCTGAACTCACAGGAACATCACGGGCACAGCAAGGTCACAGCCAAGGTGAAGGTGACAGGGGAGAAAGGCAAATCTTGGGAATTAGCAAATGGAAAACCGTCCTTTTCTCCTGGTAAATATTCTGGATACGTGGCTTAAATTTCTTACTCAGATAAAGAGCCTGGTGGTACACAGAACAAGAAAAAGACAACCCCAGGCTCGGTTTAGCTTTAGCTTTCCAAAGTTATCCGTTTTATCTGTGGACAGAAATTGTTTCCCTGGAATTAGGAAACTCCAGGTGGCTCTGTGAGGTCAATTATCTTTGAGCTCCCTCAAGTGGCACTGAAACCTTGGGGTTTGTCACAGAAATCCTTGAGTTTCTTACAAAAAATCCTCGAGTTTGTCATAGAAATCCTCGAGTTTGTCATAGAGATCCTCAAGTTTTTTACAAAAATCCTCAGGTTTGTCATAGAAATCTTGGAGTTCGCAACAGAAATCCTCGAGTTTGTCACTGCAATCCTCAACTTTGTCACAGAAACCCTCGAGTTTTGTACAAAACCCCTCGAGTTTGTCACTGAAATCCTTGAGCTGGTCCCTGAAACTTCCCAATTTGTTGCACAACTCCTTTCCTAACGAAGCCCTGTCATTCGAGCCCGTGTTTTTCACAGCAGCTGTAGCAAACAGAGATGCTTGGGTTTCCAGGAATCGAAACCACTTCAGAGCAGTTGAAGGCGATCCATTTAATAACACAGTTCTCTTCTGACACATCTCTGAAAAGACACGGATCAAGGGAAATGAAGCGTTTTATGTCCAAGAGGAGTTTGCAGCTGATTCCCAACATGATACCTGCGTGTTGTGAGAAGTTGTTTTGACTTTTTTTTCTTTTTCTGTGGTTCCTTCTCAAATTCATGCCTGAGTCGCTGGAAAGTGAACGTGTTGTTCAACATCTCAGGTAAAACTCAGCCCTTTGCTTTCTACACCTTGAAGAGGTAAATAAATCCTCTGGCTTCAGTCCAGAAGTTTTTTAACGTGGTTTTGCCTCGTTAAAAGCACATTTTATTTAAGAAGAACATCTTTTAATCAGAAAGCAATTGATGGGCACACAGGATTCAGGTCGTTTTTGGTGCAAGGAGATGAAATTTGATAGCAGACTGGAGCTTTTCACAGTAAAAAAAAAAAAAAAAAAAAAAAAAAAGTAGTAGGTTTTTCAAGGGTTTGAATAATATGGCAAGAACCTTTTGGAGGAAAGAGCTCAAGAACAAAATGACTTTGGAGAAGAGAAAACTTCCAGTGTTTGAAGGAGCTACAGGGAAACTGGAGTGGGAGTGTTCATCAGGGACTGCCAGGACAGGAGGGAATTCATTTCCACTGTGTAAAAAATGAGCTCCACTCTCTTTTCAAATGTTTATGAGTTGAATAAAAATTAAAGACAGACAATTAGGAGACATAAGAGGAAACGTTTCAGCTGGGGTGCCTCACCAGAAAGCAACGCCCTTCTCTTTTCAATGGCTGTGTTTTTAAGGATTGCTGTTTGACATATTCAATAGATATTAAAACCTTTTGTTTGCTTGTTTTAAGTTTTCCTAATTATCTTATTTGATCGATTTGTTTGTGGGCGTTTTTCTTGTGTTTGGTAACGTGGGTTTTGGCTGGTTTTATTTTGATAAAGAAACTAGAAATCCAGCAGCTTTTATGTAGGGTGATGACCTCTCCCTCATAATTGTTGGCTTGGTCAGTCTCAGATGTCACAAAGAAAAAAATGAATTTTTCTGCTATTCACACTCTGTCCCAATCAGAAAATACACTCATCACCTTTCTAAACATTGACATTTATCTTGACATTGACACTTCTGGGAGGAATGACAGGTTAGTCTTTACAAACAAACTCTGGGTCTGCTGGTGGATAAAACCAGCACTGAGAGAGAAAAGAAACAATGGGAAGGATCCCACTGATTGATGAATGGAAAAGAAGACGTTTGCCTTCACAAACAAACGGTAGGTTTGCTGATAAATGAAAATGGATGTTGAAAGATGAAAGAAACAATGGGGAAACCCCATAAATTCCATAAAAATTCAAAGTTTAAAGGGGGTTGTACGTTAAGGAGGAATTTTGGGTATTGGGCACTCTGGGAAGTATGTAACTCTCAAGCACCTCAGGCAACAGGGGAAGAGAGGGAAACGGGGCCAGGAAATTGGGATAAATAGGAGGCTGCGTCCTCCAAAATTTCACAGACCTCAGGGGAAATGCCCCATGGCCTCTCCCTTTATTCTTTTATTATTAATTATCATTTATAAAGTAAAAGCACTCCTCTGGCTCCTTTTCGCACATAAACCTGTGTCGTTTGCGGGTTAATTTTCCTAGCACTGACATTCACGCTTACACTGACACTGACATATTTTTAATATTTATTTCACGTTCCTATTTCCCAGAGTTCCCCCCCCCGCCCTCAGGCCTCAGTCCGGCGTTGCCGTGGCAACGGGGGGTCACGTGCCGGGCGGGTCACGTGCCGGGCGGGTGACGTGCCGGGCGGGTGACGTGCCGGGCGGGTCACGTGCCGGGCGGGTCACGTGCCGGGCGGGTCACGTGCCGGGCGGGTCACGTGCCGGGGCTCACGCGCGGCGGGCGCGATGGCGGACGAGGAGCAGCGGGCGCTGCTCGGCGCTGAGGGCGGCGATGGCGGCGGCTCCCCGGGCCCTCCCCGCGCTGCCCGCCGCCTGCGATCCCCGCCGCCTCCCGCACCGCCTGCTCGTGCTGGCCCTCATGCGCTTCCTCGGCTTCGGTGCGGGCGGCGCGCGGGGGATCCGTGTGGGGGCCGTGTGAGGGGGGGGCGGGTGTGGGAGCCGGCGCGGAGCCCTGAGCCGTCCCCTTCTCCCCGCAGGCAGCTGCTACGACAACCCGGCCGCTCTGCAAACGCAGGTTCAGCGGGTGAGTCGCTCTCGGGGCGGGGCTTTAAAACAACAGGAGGAGTGATTCTTTCCGTGGGTGTGGGCTAACGGGACAGGGGGGGAGGCTTCCAACTAGGAGAGATGGGATTTTGGGAAGGAATTCCTGGCTGGGAGGGAAACAAAAAAAAAACAAACCCCCAAAAACAAACAAAAACCCCAACAACAACAAAAAAACAAACCACTATTTACCTTCCAGATAAGGAAAAAAAAAAAAAAAAAAAGGAAAAATTCATTCCTTTTTTCTTCAGTTTCTTCTAATCTGACTTCATCTCCTGGTTCCCATGCAGGGAGTGGTGGAGTCCCCAGCCCTGAAAGTGTTTCACAATCCTGTGGATGTGCTGGGTTAACAGCTGGGCTGATGCTCCTGGAGGTCTTTTCCAACTTTAGGGATTCTGGGGTGATTCTAAAAGGACAAAGAACTGGTGGTTCCAAAGGGTTTCAGCTCCTCTGGCTGTAACCCAAGCAGATTCCACAGGAGATGTGCATGGCCAGGTCAGCCTGGTGGGATTTCCTTCCCCATCCAAGGGGAAACTGGTTCCTATGTGCAGTCACAGTCATTTACATCTTAGTATCTTTGGGAATGTTGTTCCCAGTGGAAGCAGGGAGAGGTAAAATCCCTTGTGGCCTTCCCAAGTCTCTGGGATCCATTCCTCGTGCTGGTGGTCAGGGGTGGGTGGAATTCAGGATTTGCCCAAATGGAAGAACTAAAAATAGAAAGAAACCAAGTTGTGAGGGAAAGCTTCTCACAATTTCCACTAAAACAATCCGAGAACTTGCTTTACTCATTTCCTTCTGCTCAAACCAGGTTCTTGTCAATGAATCCTGTTCTTTTTCCTCCTTCTCAAGGAGCATGTGGAGCCCAGGCCCAGCTGTGACTCAGGTGAAAGCACAGCACCATTTTTCCTGCCTCGGGGGAAGAAGGTGAGTCCTGGAGGTCCCCTAAGAAATGACCAAATTTTGCAAGCCAAGGAAGCTGGGATGAATCTTTCCTTGAAACTCTGGGCTGGGAATAATTCCCTTCACATTTCCTGAGTGGGGATGAGCTGGTTGTGGTGCCAGGAAAGGCCAGGGGAATATCTCAGATACTCACCTGTATCTGAGGATTTGTGTTTTATTCACTTGGCATTTGTGGGGAACAGCAAGGCGAACACACTCGTTTCCTTCTCTCAGGCCGTGAATAACACTGAGGAAATTGTTTGCACTTGGAAACCACAAGGTGGGGAGCTCAGGGACATCAAAATGCAAAGAATTGTAATCTGTGGGTGAAACTCTGAAATCGAGTGTTGAGCAAGATGCTTCTAAAGGAAACAGTATATTTTCAGAATTAGATCACTAGGGATTTTTTTTTTCTGCTGTGCAAAATAATTTCTCATTCACTCTTTGAAGGAAATAAGTTGCAGTAATTACTGCAATAATTACAATTTTCCACAAAATCTCCGTAATAACTCTTAGTCTATCTCTTCGTAGTTCTGAGTGAGCTTCAGCTTCAGTTCGTTATCACCTGGTGTGATCTTCCAGATTCCTTCTGGGGCTTTCTTCACTCGGGAGTGATGGATCCAGGCTTTCTGTTCTTTGATCTTGATTGCAGTGAAGGTAGTAAGAAGCACCTGGAATGGTCCTTCTCACTGTGGTTCCAAGGTCTTTTCTGCAAAAGACTTAACATATACATACTGGCTTATCTAATTCTCGGTTTTGAGCTTCGGCCACGTATTTCTCAATTTCTCGAAGTTGTTTATTTAGGGCCTTTATATACTCATGTAGGGTTTCTTCCCCTACTTGCATGGGTGTTGTTCTTTTTTGAACTGCATATGGCCTTCTATACAGTATTTCAAAAGGGCTTAGTTTCTTTTTTTGCCCTTGGTTTTGTTCGAATTTGCAATAGTGCCAATGGGAAAGCCTGGGGCCAGGGCAAATTTACTCCTTGCCCCAATCTCACAATTTGTTGTTTAATCAAGTGGTTCATTTTTTCCACTTGACCACTAGATTGAGGGTGGTATGGGGTATGCAATTCACAATCTATTCCCAGGTGATTACTTATTTGCTGCACAGTTTTTGAAATAAAGTGTGGCCCTCTATCTGATGATATGGTGGCTGGAACTCTAAACTTTGGTATTATTTCTTGTAACAGTGCTTGTTTACCTCTCGGGCCTTAGCTGTCCGGCCGGAAAAGGCTTCTGGCCATCCTGAGAAGGTATCAGCTAACACCAATAGGTAACGATGTCCTCCCTTCCTGGGCAGCTCTGTAAAGTCAATTTGCCATTGTTGCCCAGGTCCACAGCCTTTCCCAATTTGTCCCACTTTAGGCTTTGGAGTATTTTTGAGATTAGTTGGGAGGCAAAGGCTACACTGATGAGTTACTTGTATCACTGTGCCCTGCAATTTCCTGGCCATGATCTTTTCTTTGAAATGGTTAGACAGGGCATCCATTCGCCAGTGTGTTTTCTCATGCTCCGTCTGTACTAATGCCCACAACAAATAGGAGGGTACTACAAGTTTCCCTTCTTCTGTTACAGCCCATCCCTCCTGGTTATAACTTGCCTTTTCTGCCTTAATGAGTTTTTTATCCTCTTTATTGTATATTGGCTTACCCTCAATAGAAATTTTTCCATCTGGAATTAATGCTGCTTCAATTGTCTCATTAGGTATCTCACTTTTTGCTGCTTCTTTTGCCTCTCTATCTGCCAGCATGATCCCCTCTTCCAATTCCGAGCTCACCTTCTGGTGTGCCTTGATATGCATGATGACTGCCTTCTCAGGTAGTTGTACTGCCTCCAACAGTCTCAATATTTCTTGTGCGTGTTTAATATTCTTCTTTTGTGAGTTTAGCAGTCCTCTCTTTCTCCAAGTGGCTCCGTGGGCATGCACAACTCCAAATGCATACCTTGAGTCTCTCTGCTTGAGGTAACTGCATACTCAGCATGCTTTTTCCTACTGTTGACATAGCTGCTCCCATCAGTAAAGCAGGTCTGGGCATTTTCAAGTGGGCTATCTTTCAGATCCGGGCGACTGGAGTAGGTGGCGTCAATGGTCTCCAAGCAATCATGGATCGCTGGTTCTCCCATGCTTCCGCTGAGGAAGGAAGCTGGGTTCACAGTGTTAGTTACCACAATCTCAGCATCATCCTGTTCCACCAGTATAGCTTGGTGCTTCAGGAATTTCTGTGGGGAGAGCCAATGCCCCCCTTTCGCTTCCAGGACTGTACACACTTTGTGAGACACTAGCACCGTCGTCTTCTGGCCCAGGGTGAACTTGCGTGCCTCTTGGATGTTCACTGCCACTGCTGCAACGGCTCTGAGGCACCCTGGCCACCCCTTAGCTGCCGTATCCAGCTGCTTAGAGAGGTAGGCAACTACCCTTCAATACGGGCCCAGGTTTTGTGCTAGTATCCCTAAAGCGATCCTTTGCTTCTCGTGAGAAAACAAAAAGAATGGCCTACTTACATCTGGAAGTCCCAAGGCTGGTGCTGACATGAGGGCTTTCTTTAGCTGGTCGAAGGCTCGAGCCGCTTCTTTGGTCCACTGAAGATCTCTGCTTCCTTCCGTGATCAAGGCATACAGAGGTTTAACAAGTAATCCATAATTATAAATCCACAGTCTGCACCATCCTGTGATGCCTGAGAAGGTTCTCAGTTCTTTCACTGTCTGAGGCTTTGGGGTCTGGCATATTGCCTCTTTGCGATCTTGCCCTAAGGTTCTCCGTCCAGCACTCACTTCATAGCCCAGGTAAATTACTGTTTGTCTCACCATTTGGGCTTTCTTCTGGGACACCCGATACCCCTGCAGGCCCAAGAAGTTGAGGAGGCTTACCGTCCAGTCCACACATGTTTCCTGGGTCTGGGTGGCTATTAGGAGGTTATCCACATACTGGAGCAACTGTCCTTCTCCTGGTGGAGGTTCCCAAGACTCCAAATCTTTTGCAAGCTGTTCCCCAAATATGGTGGGGGAGTTTTTGTACTTTTGAGGCAAACACACCATGTGAGCTGAGTTTTTCGTCTACTTTTGGGGTTCTCCCGCTCAAATGCAAAGATTTTCTGGCCGGCTTCATGGAGAGGGAGGCAAAAGAAAGCATCTTTCAAATCTAAACCAGTAAACCAGGTTAGTTCAGGGATTAAACGAGTTAAAAAGGTGTAAGGGTTAGCAGCTACTGGATACGAGTCTTCAGTTATCCTATTAACAGCCTTTAAGTCTTGTACTAGCTTGTATGATCTCTTAGGCTTCTTCACTGGCAAGAGAGGAGTGTTAAAATCAGACTGACACTCTTTTAGTAGTCTTATCTTCAAATGTTTTCAATAATTGGACTAATCCCTTCTCTGTCTTCCTTCTTTAGGGGCTATTGTTTAACTTTTACTGGCTGCCTTCTTTCTTTAAGTTTGACCTATACGGATAGTGCATTCTTTGCCCTGCTTGGTATGTCAGAAGCCCACACCCCAGGAAACACTTGATTTATTATTTTTTTGAAATTCTCTTCTTCATTGGCAACTTCAGTTTCTTTGGTTATCATCATTAAGCTTAACAGTTCTACATATTGTTGATCTTTTACCTCCAAAATAATTTTCCAATTCTTAAATACTATTTTTGTCTCCAGCTGCTCTAGCACATCTCTGCCCAAAAGTGCAGATGGAGCTTTAGGCATATATGAAAATCAATGAATTCTTCATTGTTTTTCAATTTATACTTCAATGGTTTGCAAAAAAAATAAGCTTTTTCAGATTGGCCAGTTGCTCCTTTTACCATAACATAGTCGTTGTTTACAGGTATTAGGGCCTTATTCAGCACTGAAAATGTTGCCCCTGTGTCTATTAAGAATTCTCTTTTTTTTTTTTTTTTTAATGCTTTTTGATCTTATTCTAATTCTTAAGTTTCACTTGGTATTATTCTGGTACAAAAATATGCTGGCCACACTCAACTTTAGGAATTTGTACTGGTTTCTTTAAGATCTTTGAAATTTCGTTTTCCAGCAACTCAAATATTTTACTGCTGCGCGGGCTTATGGTTCCACTCTTAGGTACTAGCCACTTGTACCCTTATCGGACCCACGAGCCTTGACAGAGTGCACCACGAAGCACAGTCCACTGCTTACAGTAGCAGCCCCTCCTTGGGCAGGGGAACTCTTTTGAACCAGCTTCCCAATTCTTGTGCCTCCTATTCCTGGGCATATATCAAAATCAACACAAGAGAGAAAAAACAACAAAACGAAACAAAAACCAGTTTGTTGACTTTAAAAAGGAAAAAGTTAGCTGTACTTTCAGCTGTTGAGGAAAGAATTATGGTTAAAAAGCAAAAAAGGAAAAATCAAAACAAGGCTCGAGGCATAAAAAGCAAAACAGATGTTTTCAAACTAAGGCTCGAAGCATTACCTGTTGAGACAAGAACTTATGGTTAAGAAAAGGATAAACATCTTTTTATTAAAGCAAACAAACGAAAAGCAAAACCAGACAAACGAAAACTTTTCCAATCAGTCAGGCACAGTTTTAGGCTCTCAAAGGAAGCAGCCAAGGTGGTGGGGAGATCCTCTATGACTCTGAATACATTCTTAAAATCCTACAGACTTCGGCCGGGACACAGCACAGACCCTCCTGCAGGAAAGGGGGGGCGGGGCTCGATCCCACACTCCCCCTTCGCTCTTCTGCAGTTGCAGCCGAGGACTACAGCACTTTGAAGATATTATCACACACTCTGGCAATTGCAAACTTCCACTTGCCAAAAATCCCTCGGCGTTTTACAAAGAGCTGGGAAACATAGCCTTAGGCTGTGAGTTCAGCCTGTTGTCTGACTACCAAGGTGACACTAAGTACCCTTGATCACCAGCTATGTCAGGCATAGATAGAAAGAGAGGGAAAAAAAATCTCCTTGCCTGTTTTGTTCCTTTTTTTTTCCTTTTTTTTTTTTTTTTTTTTTTTCTCTACAAACAGTTTATTCACTCACGGGGCTTTTCTACTGAACAACAAACTAATTGAAGTCACACTATCAGTTAAACGATCAAAACTAGCACACAGCCTTCCCGTGAGACGCCACAGCCTTCCCAAATCCCTTCTCCTTCTCAGACAGAGGTATCTCTCCGCCAATGAGCGGGGGTTTTAAAATCTCTTCCATGTTGCAGAATTTCCAAAAACACAGAGATTAGAGATTAGTAGCAGATTCCAAAATTACACAAACAGAAACGACTGCTCTACAAGCTTTCACAAACCGCAGCACAAACGGTACAAAATTGATTCACGATCACACAACCTCGGGATCGCCAAGCAGACACAGATCTGCCCGCAATACACACACACACATCCGGTGCGCGGGCCCACGACTCAAAACGGGACCCTTTGCATCTCAAAACTCAGGCTAGCCCCTCAGATTATGCATTACCAAGGTGCACCTTTAAACTACAAGCCGAAACCGGAGCTAGTACTGCTTTAGAACCAACAAGACCCTAGACCAGCGGCTCTGCTGCCGCCGTTGCTGCCCCGCCACTCGGGATGCAGCCACCAACTGCCAGGTTCTTTACCTGGAAACAAAACAACCATCTACGATACTCCGCGGAGTTTTTCCAAAACTCATTCAGGCCTCTGCTTTGCATAAGACGTCTCTTATGACTTACAAGCTGCCTCTATTCAAAGGTACCTGTCTTCAGTATTTGTTCTTGACTTTATTTTTTAAACATACCTTTTTGTCCGTAGTTCCAGCAGGCTCTGGTCTGTCTCCGGGGGCGTCAGGGGGTCGCAGGAGCCTTCTACCCAGAAAATCCTGGGGGGCACCCAAAAGGGTCCTAGACCCCGATGGCCCCCTCAGCGAGAGAGAGCAGGCTCCTGCCTGGCTCGCCATAATGAATTATTAAAAAAATATGAATATCGCCCTAATGCCGATATCCAACTATGACGGACAAAAGACTCTCTAAGAGTTTAAAGTTAGAAAGTGTATGTTTAACTACGATGCCGGGCAGCCTGCGGGATAGCTCCCAAACACACGCGCGCTCACAGAAGATCACAGGGTCTTTTTATCTACAGAAGTATTGAATACCCAAAACACAAATGTATATTCATGACTTTAGTGCATCCCATTCCCCGCTTCGTATGGTAATTAGCCAAAAGCTATTAAGCATGCGTGGTTTGTTCTTTGAAATGGGTCGGTGGTCTTTTTTATGGGGCGGGGTCTCAAAATGATGAAGTAAGTGAGTCTTCTTTGCTTTGACTTTTTAACCTTTTAGTGTTGCGTGACAACTGAATCCTGTTTTCCCAGGAGTATTTGATTTATGAATTCATTGTCCTTCTTGAAGCCTATTGATTAGTCAGAATACACAAACATAAGTTGACAGGCCCCATGATTTATCAGTTCCTTAAATCCGGCTTCTGCTTATCAAAAGGGAAGTGTATCTGTCTTACTTCAGCAATATCTGGTTCAACTAAAATCTTTAATTCTTCAAAATTAATGTTTCAGGAATGGAGCTGGAGCACCGGGAGAGGCTGAGGGATGTGAAGGGGCTCAGGAGGGACCTCCGTGGTCTCTACAGCTCCCTGACAGGAGGGGCAGCCAGGTGAGGGTCAGGCTCTGCTCTCGGGTGACATGGTGAGGCAGAAAGGCTCCCAGAGGAGGTTTAGGTTGGATCTGAGGGAAAATTCCTCCTGGAAAAGGCAGTCTTGGCCCAGGCTGCCCAGAGTAGGGGGACTCCCCATCCCTGGGGGGGTTTCACAGCTGTGTGGATGTGGCACTTGGGGACGTGGCCAGGGGTGACCACAGCCTTTTCCAACCTCAGCCATCCCCTGATCCCTTTGGGACCAAACACCAAAAACTCCGGGTTAAATTGTGCCTCCCCACCCCGGGGGGCTTTCCTTGGCCTCTCCCCCCAGCCTGCATCCTGCCTGCCCTGCTCTTCCCTCCCTGGAATCCTCCCCCTTTTCCTCTCCCCAGGTGCCGGACGGAGCGCCCCCTTCCCCCCGGCAGGACTCTGGGGTGAGTGGTGACCCCCCCCGGACACTCCCTGACCCCCGTGTCCCCATCCCTGCACCCCAGACCCCCCCTCACCTCAAACCTCACTCCCCCCATCCCCCCCCCGCTCGCCGGGGCAGCGGAGAACGCGGGGGCGGGCGGGATTTGGGGGGGCCGAGCTGGGAGGGGTGGGGGACAGGGCAGGGGGGCGCCGGGGAGGTGAGGGGGGCAGAGCAGGGGGGCATTGAGGGGGTCAGGAGGGGCCTGGGGGGGGCAGGGGGTGCTGGGAGGTATGGGGGGGGGCACTGGGGGGCTGGGCACAGTGGGGACGGGGGAGGCACAGCGGGGACAGGGGGGCACTGCCCGTGTCCCCCCATCCTGTTCAGGTCCTGTCTCCCCCCCACGCCCCCGGGTCCCACCCAGGAGGGGAAGCAGCATCTTATCTTATCTTATCTTATCTTATCTTATCTTATCTTATCTTATCTTATCTTATCCTATCCTATCCTATCCTATCCTATCCTATCCTATCCTATCCTATCCTATCCTATCCTATCTAATGTAGTCTAATCGCCCATCTCTACGAAAGATTTAAAGGGGTCGACCACAAAGTCCATGACATCCATGTTGGGCAGCGAGGCCTGGATGTTTTCAGCCCCTTGCTCCAGGAGGCTGCAGCTGGGGAGGAGATTCTCCGGTGTCTCCTCGTTCCAGGCAACCTCCAGGAAAGCCATGGCCGTCAGGTTTTCATCCAAGCCCGGCGTGGTGAGGCCGGGCTCGGCGGGGATTTGCTGCTGCTCTTGCTCCCCTGCCGGGCACAGGGGCAACACTTCAGCCAGGGTGGAAGGTGGCAGCTCCAAGTTGTCGAGAGCGAGGAAATCTTGCTCCAGGGAGGGGATGAGCAGAGCCTCCCAGTCAATGCTGCCCATCAGTGCGGTCAGCTCGTGCGGCTCCTCGGGGTCGCCCGGGGCATCGCTGGGCAGGCAAGAAGCCTCGGCCACCAGGGCTGTGGGGCAGGGCTCTGGGAACTGCTCCGGGAACTGTTCTGGGAACTGCTCTGGGACCTGTTCTGGGAACTGTTCTGGAAACTGCTCTGGGACCTGCTGCAGGAGCTGCTGCGGGAACTGCTGCCCCTCCTCGTTCCCCACGGGATCGCTGTAGAGGTTGCTCCCAAACTCCTCGAACTCTTGGAGCGGCTGCTGCAGCTCCGCGCCCACCTCGAGGCTGCCATGGGCCGGGCTGGGCGCACGCTGAGCTGCTGGCTGGGCTCGCTTGCTGGAGGCTGGCGGGATTTGCTCTGGAAACGCCCCGCGGCCCTCGGAGCTGCTGCTCTTGGGCCACTTGGTGTATTGAGGGTGAAACTTCCAATAGGCGCCTCTGCCCGGCTCCCCCTTGTCCCAGGGAACTTTGACGAAGCGCTTGTTGACGCACAGGTTGTCCTGGATGGCGCTCTAGATGCAAAAGAGAACAAACCCCAGGGTTGAAGTCCTGCCAACGGCTCCTACCTGCCAGCTGGGATGAGCGCGGCAGAAGTAGCTGAAGTTGTCGCGGATCCACTTGCAGATGGCGGCCAGGGTGAGCTTGGGCTTCCCGCTGGCTTCCACGGCCATGCAGATGAGGGTGGCGTAGGAATAGGGCGGCCTGACGTGCGGGTTGGTTTTGTAGTCGACGTCCTCGGCGGGCGGAGGGGACCTGGGCACGGTCTGGGGCAGGGACGCAGTCACCTCGCCTGCGCTGGAGGCGGAGGAGGAGGACGTGGCCGTGCTGGGAATGTCGAGGAAGTCGCAGAGCTCCTCGGAGGTCAGGGGAAAACCCGGGCTCTGGAAGTCCACCAAGCTCACCAGGTTCTCCCAGATGCTGCAGCGATCATTGGGATCCTCGGAGATGGGAGGCAGGCCGAGGTCGGCGCCCGTGAGATTGACCAGCCACAGCAGGTTGGGCTCCTCGCGGCGCTGCTGCTGCTGCTGCTGCTCCTGGCTGGAGCTGGATTGCTCCTGAGCCTCGAGCACGGGGCTGGGGCTCGCCATGGCCTCGGCGCCGGGCAGGGCTCACGTGGAGGCAGAAAATGCATGGGGCAGATGCTGCAGGGAGAAGAGGCAGAGGGTTGAGGTTCAGCGAGGAGCAGCACCCGGACAGCGCCGGGTGTCCCCGGTGCCGCTGGGTGGCACGCGTCCCCGGGGCGCTGGGCGCGGGAGCCACAACGTCTGCCCTGGGAGGGGCTTTAGCAGCCTCGAGCCTCGGGGAAATTCCCTTGAAGCCTCGCGTCCCCGGGCCCCCCAAAGCCAACCCCGCCCAGTGCCTGGCGAGGTTTTGGCCGCAGAAAGAACGAAAGAAAATCAACATCCCCTCCCCGCCCTCAAACAACACGAATCCAGTCCTGCCCTCCCACCAAGCAAGGCGGTTTCTCACACCTGCCACAGGTCAGGACGGCACCTCAGAGTCCGACACCTCCACCCTACGGACCCTAAACCACTCGTCCATCCTCTCCCGCCCCATCCTATCCCATCCCCGCTCCCTTCGCTCTGCTGCTGTTCGCCATTCCTCCTGCCCCCGGTCCCCCAAACTAACCCGGAGCAGGGATCCACCCCAAGCGCGGCGTCCCTCGGAGCGACCCGGCGGCTTCAGCCTTGGGGAAATGCCGTGCGGGGGACGCGGCCTTGGCTCCGGCCTTGCAAAGCCGGGATGCCGGCGCTGCTTTTGGGCCAGGAGACCGAGAAACAGAGAGAGCCAGAGCGCGGCCGGAGTGCAGCAGCTGCCGCTGTGTGGGCGGGAGCGGCTCTGGGGCAACGGCAGCGCTGCCGAGCCTTGGGCTCGAGGGGGACGCTGCCACCAACGGGCATTTCCCCGCCCGGCCGCTGAACGGGCTCCTCTGGCGCCGTGCGGGGCTGAGCCCAGCCCCCGCCGCTTCCCGCAGCCCCTCGAGGGCAGCCCCCCGCGCCCCCCGTGCCCCCCGAGGCCCAGCCCCGCGGGCTGTCGTGGGTCAGGAGAGGGACAGTGGGTTTTGGAAGTGCAGGAGGGCACAAGACATGAGAAAAACAATGTGTGGGGGAAAAAAGAAAAACCCCCCAAAAAAAGGGGGCAAAAGCAGGGCGGTGCCCAGGGAGGCGCCGTGCCCAGAGCCGGCAGCCCCCAAAGTTGTGTTCTGACCCCCAAAGCCGTGTCCTGCCCCCCAGGGCTGTGTCCTGACCCCCCCCGCCAGAGCTGTGTACTGGCCCCCCCAATCTTGTGTCTTGCCCCCATGTCTGTGTCCTGGCCCCCCAGGGTTGTGTCCTCCCCCCACCCAAGAGTGTGTCCTGACACCCCCCAAGGCCGTGTCCTGCCCCCCAGGGCTGTGTCCTGCCCCCCAATGTTGTGTCCTGCCCCCCAAGTCTGTGTCCCGCCCCCCAAGGCCGTGTCCTGCCCCCCAGGACAGCTCTGCCGGCTGGAGCTGTGGAGCTGCTGCAGTGGGGATACAAAATCCGGGCTCTTGAGCTTTTTTCCTCCCGTTACCTTCAGTGTGGGAGCCGCCCCTGCTGCCCTTTGTGGACTCGATCTTTCCTGAGCTAGCTCTCCTCGAGGGAAACTTTTCGACAGTTTTTCTTTTTTCCCGAAACAACAAAAAATATTCCTTTCCCATGACAACAGGTGTCGTTTGCAATTTCTGTCACTCAGCCAACGGGAGAGGTGTCAGCCCTATGGGCCAGTAACGTGGGGGATTTTTAGCTCAGAGTGTTATAAAAGGGCTGAAAGAATTGTAAAATAAAACCTCCTGACTGGAGTCAAGCATCTTTATTTTGTGTCCAATCTCCACAGCCGTTCATTGGGATGCTGGATCCCTGGAGGGTTCTGAGGGAACACGGAGCTGAGAAGGAAAGTGCAGACACCAGGGCGGGTGGGGCCGTGCCAGAAAATTTGGGAATTTTGGGGAAAATTGGGAATTTTGGAAGTAAAATTTGGGGATTTTGGGGAAAATGGGGAATTTTGGGGGATATTCAAGAATTTTGGGGAAAATTTGGCAATTTTGGGGGTAAAATTTTGGGATTTTTTTTCATTTTTTCCTCCTTTTTTGTCACTTCCTGTTTGCTCCTCCTTGGCCACGCCCCCTCCAGTGCTCAGCCAATCGCTGCTCTCGCTGCTGCGCCGGGTGGGCGTGGCCGACCCTCAGCGCTTCCAGGTGGGCGTGGCCTCCATGGACTCCGCCCAGGCCGCCATCTTGCTCCCGATGTTGCATGACGTCACCAGCAGCCAATAAAAACAAAGAAATAAAAAGTGGGTGTGGCTTGTTCTATGGTGGGCGGGGCTTGACATTATTGGGATTTTCCCCCAAAATCCTTTAAAATTTTGGGGATTTTTTGGATTTTTTGTGCGCAACATAGAAAATTTCGATGAAATTCCGAAGAGTTTTTCAAAAAAATTCCTGGAATTCACCCAGATCCTGAAATTTCACCCGAAATTCCCGAATTCAACCCCAAACCCCCCCAAAATTCCCAAAATTCCCCCAAATCCGTGAAAAGTCCAAAAATAATCCCCCCAAAATTTCCAAGTTCTGTCAAAAAAATTCCCCAAATTTCCTGCCCGATTCCCAAATTTTCCTCCCAAAATCTCCCAAAATTTCCCCCCCAAATTCCCAAATTTCCCCCTAAAAACCCCAGAATTTTCCCCTCAAATTTTCCTGCCAAAATTCCCAATTTTTTTCCCAGAATTCCCAAATTTTCCCCCCAAATTCCCAAATTTATCCCTGAAAATTCCCGGATTTTCCTCCCAAAACTCCCAAATTTTCTCCCCAAACTCACTTTTTTCCCCGAAATTTCCCCCCAAAACTCCCAAATTTCTCCCGAATTCCCAAAATTTTCCCCAAATTTTCAAATTTATCCCTGAAAATTCTCGGATTTTCCTCCCAAAACTGTCAAATTTTCTCTCCAAGCTCACTTTTCTCCCCAAAATTCCAAAATTTCCCCCAAACACCCCAAATTTTCCCCGAATTCCCAAATTTCACCCTAAAAATCCCCAAATTTTCCTCCCCAAATTCCCAAAATTTCTCCCCAAACATTCCCAAGTTTTCCTCCCAAAACTTCCCCAAATTTTCCCACCCAATTCCCAAATTTTCCTCCCAAAATTCCCGATTTTTTTTCCCACGTTTCCTCCCCAAATCCCCAATAAAACCTTCACAACTCCATTTCCGGCCATGTGGGCGTGGTTTATTGACGCTGTGGGGGGAGCTTGATGCTGATTGGGCCGTAGGGGCGGGGCTGCTCCACTTGCAGCCAATGGGCGGCACAGAGGTCTGGGGGAAAGGGAGCGGGGCTTCAGTGGGCAGAAAATAAGTGGGAAGAGAAGTAGGAGGAGCTTAAGGGGGTGGGGTTATAGCAGGGATAATAAAAGTGGGTGGGGCTTGTGTGAGTGGGGCTTAAAGTGGAAATAGGCGAGGCTTAAAGGTAAAGGGGTGGGGCTTAAATGGGTGTGGCAAAACGGGAGTGGGCGTAAAATCGGGTTGAGGAAAGTGGGCGGGGCTTCAGTGGGCGGGGCTTGAATGACAAGTGGGCGTGGCGTAAAGTGGGTGGGGGATAATGTGGAGGGAAATGAAGAGGTGGGGCTTAAAGCATGGTTTAAGGGGAAGTGGGCGTGGTTTAGGAGAAAGGGGCGTGGCCGAAGCCCACCCAAGCTCGGCCACCAGGGGGCATGGCCAATCCGGCTGAGGATGGCGCCAAGCTCCGCCCCTTCCGGGGGCTGGGCGAGGTCAAGGAGCAGCCTGGGAGGGGGAGGAGGAGAAATTTGAGGAAAAATTCCCAAAATTCCCTGAAAAATTGCCAAAAGTTCCAAAAAAATTCCCCCCAAAATTAAAACATTGTAATAGAAAAAATCGGGAAAATCAGGCAAAGTTTGGTGGAATTTTGGCCAAAATTTAATAAAAATTTAATTCAAATTTCATTAAATTTCAATAATTTGTTTTTTAAAATTTGTTAAAAATTGATCCAAAGTTCTGACTCAAAAAATCGCGAAAAATTTCTCCAAAAACACCAGAATTGAACTTGACGAAAATCATCCCAAAAAAGTTTAACAAAACATTCCCTAAAATATTCCTGGAAAATCAGGAAAAAATTCCCGAATTTTTCCCCGATTTTTCCCAAACTTTTGATGGTTTTGCAATGAATTTTTGAAGAATTTTGATTAAATTTTTTTACCAAATTTCTACAAATTTTTTTCTTCACAATTTTTCCCCAAATTTTCCCGTTTTTTTCCCAAAATTTTGATGAATTTTGGACAAATTTTAAAACAATTTTGACAAAATTCCAACAAATTTTCACCGACCCCCCCAAAAGATCTCAAAAAAATCCCAAAATTCTCCCCCATATCCCAAGAAACTTGGAACTATCCCCAAAAATCCCACAAATTTCCCAAAATTCCCAAATTTCGCCCTCAAAATTTCAGGATTTCACCTGCTGAGATCGAGCGTCGGTGGCTCCGGAACTTCTGGAAAGACCTCGGGGGGCGGGGCCGGAAGGGGCGGGATGGTAATGAGGGAGAGAAGTCGTGACATCATCAGGACACGCCCCCTTCTTGACATTCTCACCCTGAGCTCATTTTGTGTTTAAACGGTGTCATGTCCTTTTTAAACCACGCCCACATCGGGTTTTCACGCCACCAACTTCCTGTTGAAGCTCCTCCCACTCATTAGGGACAATTAAAATTGCCAGAATCTCAACGTCCGGATTTCTCCGCCCACTTCCGGTTTAAAGCCCCACCCATTTCCTGTTTACACTTACACACTTCCGGTTTAAGCCCCGCTCACCCGGCCGCCATTTGGGTTTTTTCTTTCTGTATCTCAATTTTCCTTTAAAGTTTTCCAAATTTTTTTTGTGGAATTTCTCCCCATTTTTGGTTTTTGGTCCCACCCCGACTCGAGTTCTGCTTAGGCCCCGCCCACTTCCGGTTTAAGCCCCACCCGCTGTTGGCCGCCATGTTGGTTTTTTCACCGTTTTATTTTATACATTCTGTCTGGAATTTCTCAATATTTTTACGATTCCTTTGGGAATTTCGCCCCATCTTTGGTCTTGGCCTCGCCCCCGAGTCTCGTTTGGGGCTCTGGCTCCTCCCACTTCCGTTTTAGGCCCCGCCTCTACGTGGGCTCCTCCTCCAGCGGCTCCAGCGAAAGCTCTGAGGAGGGGGAGAGGCAGAATTAGCGAAAAATTCCCAAAAAATCCCAAAATTTCCCCAAAATTTTCTCAAAATCCCTCAAATTTCCAGACATTTTCCTGATTTTCCTGAAATCCCCCAAAATTTTCCCCCAAAATCCCCAAAAAAACCCCAAATCACCAAATTTCACCAAATTCCCAAAAATCTCCCAAAATCCATAAAAATTCTCCAAAATTTCCCCCAAATCCTCCAAATTTCCCCGGAAATTCCCAATTTTCTTGAAAATTTCCCAAAATCCCTCAAAATTGTTCCAAAATTTTCCAAAAAATCTCCAAAATTTCCCCAAAATGTCCCAATTCCCAAAAATTCCTCAAATAATCTCCCCAAATCTATTAAAATTCCCCCAAATCTTCCAAATTTCCCCAAAAATCCCCAATTTTCCCTAAAATTTCCCCAAATTACCTAAAACCACCAAAATTCCCCCAAATTATCCCAAAATTCCCCAAATTTTTCCCGAAATTCCTGATTTTTCCCCAAATTTTTCCCTAAATTTTCTCAATTTTGGACCCGAATTTTCCCAAATTTTCTGAAATTTTTCCCAAATTTCACCAGTTTTGACCCAAATTTCCCAAATTTTGGCCCAAATTTCCCAGAATTCCCTATTTTCCAAAAAAACCCTTTCCAAATTTCTCCATTTTTGACCCGAGTTTCCCAAATTTCCACCAAAATTTCCCAAAAGCTCCCAAAATCCTCTAAAACTTCCCATTTCCCCCCAAATTTCTCCAAATTTCCACCAAAATTTCCAGAATTTTTCAGAAATTTCCCAGTTTTTGGCCCAAATTTTCCAAAATTTACAATTTTCCCCCAAAATTTCTCCAAATTTCTCCAATTTTACCCCAATTTTTCCCAAAATTACCCCAAATCCTCTAAAATTTCCCATGTTCCCCCGAAATTTCCCAAATTTCCACCCAAATTTCTCCAATTTCCCCATTTTTTGCCCAAATCTGAGGGATTTCCCCCCATTTCCTCACGTGTGGGGAGGGGCAGCTCCAGCTCCGGCGCCTCCTTTGCGGCAGGAGGGGAGGGGAAAGAAAAAGTCACAGAAATCGTCAAAATTGACCCAAAATTGACCCAAAATGAACCAAAATGTACCAAAAATGATGAAAAGACACAAAGTCGTTCAAAATTGACCCAAAATTGACCCAAAATGGCCGAAAAATGACCCAAAAATATTCAAAAATGAGTCAAAATTGTCCAAAATTGACCCAAAAGGAGCCAAAACCACCCAAAATGATAAAAAAGATCAAAAATGTCAAAAATGTCCAAAATTTGGCCCAAAAGGAGCCAAAAATAAGAACATCAAGGTTTGAGAAGCTTGACATAGAAAGAACAGCTGAGAGAAATGTTCTTGCTCAGCTGTCAGAAGAGAAGGCTCAGGGAAAGCTTTACCACCATATCCCAGTATTTAAAGGGTGGCTACAGAGAAGGTGGAAAATCCTTTTTTTTATATGGACTCCCATGGAAAAGACAAAGGATAATGGATTCAAATCACTTCTGGGGAGATTCCAGTTAGACACAGGAGTAAAATGCTTCGCAATAGGAAAAATCAGCCATTGGAAAAATCTCCCCAAGAAAGTGGTGGATTCCCCAGCACTGGGCAATTTTAAGATTCAGCTGGACAGGGTGCTGGGTCACCTCGTCTAGATGTTTTAAGCTACAAGAAAGCCTAAATTTTTTTAATTTATTTTTTTAAAAGAGATTTGAATGACAGAGAAGTACTTCTTAGTGCCTTATTTCTTAGTTCTTCCTAGGCATGAAGATTACTGGGCTAATCTTAGGGACAGAGGGACAAGGGGCAGGGAGATGATGAAGGCGGTATGATCATGATTGCCCTGTCTCCTCGCAATCTCCCACATAACAAGTGTGCCTACTCTGATATGCAATGCTGAGTGCTTTGGCAAGTGGATTTCTTGAAATCCCACCACATCCCACCAAATCCCACCTAATTTTCCTTCTCCTTGTAAGAGCAACCTCTGATCCACCCAGCTTCTGCTCAGGCTAGAGCTAGGGGCTGGAGGTTCATGTAAGCCAGGAGAAGCCTTTCCTCTGACTTTAGTAGGTGGTATCTAAAGCACTGAGAGAAAACTCAGCAGTCCTCAGATGTGTTTTTCACTTTTGAGAATGCTTAGTTTAGCAGACAGGATCCTAGACTTAAATACAGATGATTTAGACTGAAACACTGTCACAGCCAGATGCCAAATGACTTAAGGCAAAATAGCCGTGCTTCAGCTACTTCTCTGTGAACAGAGATAATTATTCCCTGCTGTACAGAACATGTAACAATAAAATCCATCAGTGATTTTCTGCACTTCAATAATAAGTACAACAATTTAGGCACTAAAATAGATCAGATTAATTTAGTTTTTGGTGAAAGCTTAATTGCACGGCATTGGGAACACCTGAGATCACGTCTGACTAGCAGCATAAACCTGCAGCAGTCTTGAGGATGAAGTGTATTTTCCCATGAAGATAGAGACATGGAGGTGGGAAACAAAAGTTGAAGAAAAGGGAAAAACACCTTGTACAGAAGAGAAAGAGGAAAAAAGGACAAAGGAAAATGAGAATAGGTTGGAAATGGGAGATGAAGTGATGTACGTTCTCGGCTGCAGGGCAAAATTCAAATACTTTAAAATACAAATGCATCAATTTTATGTATCAAATCTCAGCTTTTTGCATAGCTCCCACAGCCATTTCCTGAACTTGTATGAAATAAACTTGTGTTACTGGTTCAGCTGTGGGTAATTATGCCCACAAGAATGCTCAGAGGCCTGGAGCGCCTCAGCTATAGGGTCAGGCTGGGAACTGGAGTTGTTCATCCTGGAGAAGTCTCTGGGGAGACCTCAGAGCACCTTCCAGTACCTAAAGGTACAAGAGAGTTGAAGAGGGACTTTTTACAAGGGCACGTTGCGATCGGACTCGGGAAAATGGCTTCAAACTGAGAGAGGACGGGTTTAGATTAGATATTGGGAAGAAACCCTTTGCGAAGTGCTGGCACAGGTTGCCTAGAGAAGTTGTGGATGCCCCATTCCTGGAAGGGCTCAAGGCCAGGCCGAACGGAGCTTGAAGTAACCTGGATTAGTAGAAGACCCCTCCGACCTTCCTCCCTCCTCCCGGGCCGCGATGGCGGCGCAGCGAGCGGCCGGGCAGCACACGCCCCGCTCCGCCCCTGAGGGTCGGGGTCCCGCCTGGGCGGGGCGGGATGGGCGGCCCGGACCCGCCGGCCCCGGCTGGAGACGGGCCTGGCCTCCGGGGGCGGCTGCTTCCTCTCTTCCCGCCCGTGCGCCTCGAGTGAGCGGCCGGCCCTGCTGCCCGCGTGGGGCGGCGCGGACGGCGGGGAGGAGACCGGGGTGAGCGCTGCTCTGCGGGGATACAGGGGCAGGGGCCGGCCCGGGGTGAGCGCTGCTCTGCGGGGATACAGGGGCAGGGGCCGGCCCGGGGTGAGCGCTGCTCTGCGGGGATACAGGGGCAGGGGCCGGCCCGGGGTGAGCGCTGCTCTGCGGGGATACAGGGGCAGGGGCCGGCCCGGGGTGAGCGCTGCTCTGCGGGGATACAGGGGCAGGGGCCGGCCCGGGGTGAGCGCTGCTCTGCGGGGATACAGGGGCAGGGGCCGGCCCGGGGTGAGCGCTGCTCTGCGGGGATACAGGGGCAGGGGCCGGCCCGGGGTGAGCGCTGCTCTGCGGGGATACAGGGGCAGGGGCCGGCCCGGGGTGAGCGCTGCTCTGCGGGGATACAGGGGCAGGGGCCGGCCCGGGGTGAGCGCTGCTCTGCGGGGATACAGGGGCAGGGGCCGGCCCGGGGTGAGCGCTGCTCTGCGGGGATACAGGGGCAGGGGCCAGCCCGGGGTGAGCGCTGCTCTGCGGGGATACAGGGGCAGGGGCCGGCCCGGGGTGAGCGCTGCTCTGCGGGGATACAGGGGCAGGGGCCGGCCCGGGGTGAGCGCTGCTCTGCGGGGATACAGGGGCAGGGGCCGGCCCGGGGTGAGCCCTGCTCTGCGGGGATACAGGGGCAGGGGCCGGCCCGGGGTGAGCGCTGCTCTGCGGGGATACAGGGGCAGGGGCCGGCCCGGGGTGAGCGCTGCTCTGCGGGGATACAGGGGCAGGGGCCGGCCCGGGGTGAGCGCTGCTCTGCGGGGATACAGGGGCAGGGGCCGGCCCGGGGTGAGCGCTGCTCTGCGGGGATACAGGGGCAGAGGCCGGCCCGGGGTGAGCGCTGCTCTGCGGGGATACAGGGGCAGGGGCCGGCCCGGGGTGAGCGCTGCTCTGCGGGGATGCAGGGGCAGGGGCCGGCCCGGGGTGAGCGCTGCTCTGCGGGGAGAGAGGGGCGGGCGGTGGTCTCTTCGCTTTCCCCCGGGAAAGGAGCCGGGGCCGGCCCGGGGTGTGCGCTTTGCTGAAGGGAGAGAGGACCGGAGGTGGCGCGGTGGCTGCGAGCTTGGCTGGAGGCCGTGGGACGGGGCTGTCTAATTTTATTCTGAGTTATTCAAAATGACTTAATTTTAATAGCACCTGTTTAATTAGTTGCCGTTGTTGAAAGCGCGTTACTGGTGGAGTTGGTTCGCAGCGTCGCTTCGAAGACTACTCTGCTTTATTAGCAGCTTCGTTTTGGTTTGTTTTCTCCTATACTTTTCACTTAAAACAATTATATTGCGTCTTAGCATTTGGAAGGCAGGTGCTGAAGACACCTTTCAGCAGAGCCCAGGGCACTGCTTCCCCTCGGGCAGTGCCTCCCCTCAGGCTCCCGGGCATGAGGAGCCCAGGAGTGCAGCCTGTGCTTTTCGTTACTAAAAACTTCTTTAACAGAAGCACAGCGAGGTGTCTCCTCCAGTAACACAGTGAGCTTCACCTGCAGGTGTTGATGGTCACTCCCGTTTGTCGGTGTGATCCTCTCCTAAAGGAATTTTCATCAATCTGCAGTATTCATTGTTGAGTTCTTTAATGCAGAAAGTGTTTTGCTGTGCAAATAGAAGAAATAGATGGTAGAGAATTAGCCTTCCAAAGTGAATGCTTAAATATATCTTCAGAATATGACCCAAAAATGCTTTCATTTGTGTGCCTACCTGAATTAATCTTTAAATCCATGCTTTTGCAGTTACCTGGCTGACAGCCACCTTTGGTTATACTCTAATGGTAACCTTTACATGATGGCAGAACCACTTAATCTTCAACATAATGAAGTTGCAGATGCAGATTTAAGCAGCAGGGTCACAGGTACAAACTTACTGTTGAAAGCTTTTAGTTTTGAGGCTGAGTTTCTGAAATATCTAACAAAATCCAATATTTTGTAATCAAACAGTAGAGGGTGTTTTTGGCAAATGTAGAAACAGTACAGAAAGTTTTAACAGCAGCACAAGTGCAATAACGAGAGACTTTGTCCTAAGCTTGACAGAGGTATCTTGATTTTATTCTTCTGTGATTGTGTATATGCTTTATTACTGATGCACATCATTAGTATGAGTATAGCTTATAAATACAGCTACTAATTATCCAAACTTCTGTATGCTGAAATGTCTCAGAAACTAAAAAAACCCACCAGGATAATTGAAGTGTTAGGGAATTTGGACTGATAAGTGGGAGTTGGAGTTCCTTCAGCAATGTTTCTTGCTTCTTAAGTGCCTCAGTACTGTCTGATCCATGGTCTCTTACTCCAAGCTGGGGAGAGGGGAAGGCTTCACTTTGGGAGATCTGAACTAGCTTTATGTAAAAACACCTTAGGTCTGGAGAGCTCATGGAGTTTGATTTCATGTCAGGCAAGAGTTGTAGTTCAGGCAGAGTTTACAGGATTAACTTGCTTCCAGGTGGGGAAAAAAAAGGCCACGTAAGCTTTGTGCTGTCTCAGTGGAGACCTTCGACAGGCCTGCCAGGCTGGGACAAGATGTGAATGGCATGTGTAGCCTAGAACAGAAACAAATTCTTTGTAGCTGGATGAGTTGCCCACTTATAAAGAGAGTTCCTACTATACTGATATGCAGGCTTAGCTGAATGTCTTCTACAAATTGTTTGGTAAAGAAAAAGTCAGAGGGTTTATAAGGCACTCACTGGAAAGTCAGAATCTCTGCTTTCAGAGTGTTTTGTTTCTCAGTCTTGAGTGATAAGCACAAAAGGTGAAACTGTTGTTTTAGTAATACCACTGATTGCATTACTGAACAAATGTGGTATCAGAATGAAAACAAGTGACTTCCAGAGTGTGTCATGGTCCAGGCATCTCCATTCACTCAAATGGGCTGGCAGAATAGTAGGAGTAGCCAAGAGCCTTGTTTCTTCCTGCAAATATTCCTTAACATAGGCATGTGTTAGCGTTGTTAATCAGATCCCTTTTGCAAATACTTCTGCTTCTAGGAAGTTCTATGGAAGACAGAACTGGTAGAGAGAACTGCATAGCTGCATCTGATAAAGAAAATACTGTGAGTTATTTCACTTTATAGTTGCCCCAAGTGTTCTGAGCATTTCTAGATAGAAGGAATTACCAGCATGTATTTCTCCTTCTAGAACTTAGAAGTTTTGTCTCCTTTTGTTGTCATATTTTTGTGTATTAGAATATTTCTACCCCAACGGGCAGCTTCTTTCCAGTAAGAATGACTTCGAGTTTTTCTTCCACAGGTGTCACATTCTAATTGGATAAATGGGAAGCCAAAGAAATGGCAATATTCCAAGGGTGCCTTTTCTGTTCGCTGTGATAAGAGTTTCTTGAGTTTATTAGTACCACCCCGTAAAGGGGGCACTTGCCGTCGTCGTGGTCTGTTTGGTAAGTGCTGTCCTGTAGTCTGTGACATACTGTACATTTATCAGTGAAACTAGATCAGGTTTGCTCAGGAATGTCTTTAAATGGATGTATATTTTTAACTCTCAGACACAAGTACAGACTGTTCAGAACATAGTTGGAGTAACAGAACTGACAAGCAGAAGACAGCATTTCCTTATCAAAAGTGGTGGGTTTTTTTCCTTGAAAAAAGAAGGAATTTGGGACATTTGGGGCAACAATGTCTGATAGCTGTATGTGAATACAAATGCCTATTTTTATTTGCTTAGAATTGCAGGGAAGTTGTTTTTGTAAAGCAGTTATTTAAACAGTTGTTCCTTCCAACACGTGTTTTGCTCAGACTTCTCATCTTTTTTGTTTGTTCTAGGGAAGTTCAGATGTTCACAGTGTCTGCAAACATACTATTGCTCTGCAGATTGTCAGAAAAAAGACTGGCCAACACACAGAGTAGTTTGTGATCCCATTAAACAGAAGTAAGTTTGTTGGAAATTCTGCCAAATAATCTTCACAGAAAGACCACGTCCTTCCCACTACAACATAAATGACCATGGGAAGGCACTGTTACAGTAAAATGTCCTGCTTATTCTTAGGCTAGAACTGCATTATCTTATGCCTGTCATTATTACATATTACCTTATTTGTAATTCTGCATTATAGTGAATGAGGAATAAGGGGTGGCAAAAATCACATACTATGAACACAGCCTTTTATCTATTTGCAAGTAGATTGTATTATTGATGCTACCTGTCAGTCTTTGGTTCTTCAAGTTGACATGTTTTTCTTTGATTACAGTTTAAGTAATAGCAAATCCAAGACAGAAGTTTGTCTTAAGGTATGGAATACGATTTTGACTATGTCTTGAATGGATCTGCTGTGAGTGAGTGACAGTGTGCTTCATTTAACCTGTATGGGAAATGAACAAGTTCCTCCTTTTAGAAAGATCAGTGCTTCAAACTAAAAGTTACTGGGGGACGCATTCAGAAAATTGTTACTTCTAGAGCTCTTAGAAGCACTTAGAATACAGATGTATTGTGTCCAATTCAGAAAACTTCTGGTGTCTTGTTTCTGTGACAAAATCATGAGCTGACCTAGAGCCTTGGACATTTATTAGAGAAATACATTGAATGTATTTTACAGTAACAGATGCAGGTAAGCTGTTGTTCTTTGCTGTGGAAGGAACTAGATGACACAGTTCTCCTTTGTAATGTGTTGAAATCTCTTGATCTTACTTTGAGCCAAACATTTCTTCCAGTTTTCCTATGAACTCTTCTGCAGGATTTGATTTTTCTTTGTGTTTTCTTGGGATCACATCTATGAAGGTGAATAAGTTTGCAAACCTCCAACTAGCCTGTAGAACTCCTTTGTCATGTACTTCTTTGAAGTAGCTTATTCATCTGTTTAACTTTTTGAAGGAATTTAGAAAGGAAGCTACATGTCATGGGACTTCTGTTAGCTCATCCTGTTAGTTCCTGTTGTGTGTGTGCTTGTGACTGGGTTCTAATGAAACTGATCAACTGATGGTGAGGGCCCTTTTACCAAATGGTTGCACAATATGAATAAAAAATTTGCAGTCACTTTATTTTCAAAGAATGAAAGGGGCTTTTTTATCTTGTTCACCTTTTGAAGCTCTCAAAAGTTCTGTAGAAGAGAGCTCAGATTGCATGTTGAATGATATTAAGGTGGGTTACATTAAATTAGACTTTTTAAAAATGGATGCCAGCAGATAAAGCAGCAGCTCTAATCTACTCTGGGGTGTTAAGGTTACAGGAAAGCAGGTGGAATTCTTTTCTTCTCATTTATGAGAGTGTTATAACTAGGAATTTTAGCTGAGTTGTCCTGTAAAACAGGTGGGAGGAGGTGAATGTGTGAGTCTCCAGGAGAATGTGTGAGTCTTGTTCTTCATTGATGTTCAGTGTATCTTTGCAGAGTTTCTTGAACTTCCTTACTCTAAGGAGCTACAGCTGAACAGCTTCATATTAAACATAACTTGTACTTGTTTTAAATAGGGTAGTTCAACTTCTGGGGATTCTTTATTTTTACCTTAATTTGCCAGTTCTTTGGAAGAGAGTGCAGAAGGTAGTTGAATTGATTGCACTTCAAGCCCCACTTGAAGCAGCTTTAATATGCAAGGCAATATTTCTGAAGGCCTTAATTATTTAGTCACTTAGGGGGAAATAATCTACTATCCCCTCTTGTTCCAATTATAATTATTTCCAGTCCATTAAGTATTTCTTTTCCCATTATGTTCCAAAAGGAGAAGGATGTGATGTAGGCATTGCCAGCTTTGTTTTCCACAGCTCATGAGAAAGCGCTATTCACTAACTGGTGTTGATATATTACAGGAGGAAGTGAGGTTGAGTTTTACTGTAGATGATGTTCTTCCAGATTCTCGTAAGTGCTTGATTGTGTGGGTAAAAATCCTACCACAATAAACAGCCCTCCCCAACACCTGTAAAAGATGAGTGCTTTTTCTTTTGCCCTCCTCCCTCTTGTCCCTTTCCCAACCACTCCCTTGACTTTTTTTTTTCAATTCTACTTTATTTCACCTTTCCATAAAATGTCAGTGCCTGAAATACCTTGCTAAGCTTACATGAAACGTGAGAAACTCCACTACAAAAATGCAAACATCAGAAAACTAAAAAAATCAAAGCAACATAATGGTATTGAAAGTTAGGACTACGGCTTCATGCATCAGGTATGGAGTATGTAATAGCTGAGAAACCCGAATTTGCAAAGACATCTCAACTAAATCATTCCGTACTCAGTATTGTAAATAATGAAGTAAGTTACGAATCCGTGTGTCTGAAAAGCTATGATCAGTTTTTCAGCCCACAGTCTTTAGGGGCTGCAGGTGAATGTTGATTGTTACTGCTTTGCTCATTTTATGAAGTCAGACAGTCTTGGAGCTGTGAATGTGCTCAGAGAACTCAAGTAGTTGAGCTGCTCTGAAATTACCTTTGTTTTGCATTTTAAACACTAAGTGCTGAACAAATAAGTAGAACATGCTCACCTTGTGATAGGGATATAGATCTGGCTCAGGGGGTGGTTCTGAAGTGAAACTAGCTGATGGCTATTTTGTATGATAAATCATTTATTCTTGTATCTGTATTTTAGAAGACTGCCTAAATAAAGTTCCCTTAGAAATGAAGCCTCCTTTAACTTCAGGATGTGATGCCAAAGGAGACTCTCCAAACGGTAAGCAAGCAAATCAAACTGAACTTGGGGAATTTTAAGTCCTTCTGGGCTGCATAATATTCTAGCTGCTCACTAGCATCACTTCAGACTTAAAAATGTTGGCTAATGGAGCTTCCTTCAGGTCACTACTGGCATTAGCTCATATATATTTATATAGTACATAACATTTGTATAGTGGTTATTATGTGAGCATTAATTTCATAATAGGACAGGAGCTATCAAAATCCAAAGTATCAATAGAAAGAATAAACTATTCCAGTATGTTTATATTTTCAAAGTCAGCTAGCTTTTGATTGGCAACCTTTTTTTCTTTTTTATGTGCAGTATCAGAAAACCATTCGAAGGGAAGTGCAAAAAAATTCCCCGAGGATGAAGACTCCTCTCACTGTGCTGATTCAGTTGCCAAGTTTGTCTCTTTAAGTATCGGAGATGAATTTTCTGGTGTGGTTTCTCACATTAAAACTCCTGACACCTTTTTTTGTCAGCGGATGCAAAATGCCCGTAAGTGATGGGTTGGAAATGGGATGTAGAATTCCTAGTATGGCATTTTTCTCTTTGGTACGCAGTGGCTGGAGGAAGGTGATTTTTTCATCTGTGTCCATGTGCAGCCTTTTAATTCTGGGTAATCAGTAGCAAATTGTGTCCTTTGGGAAGAAGTGGCCTACCTCATCATCTGCCTGTTGTTGGAAGAGCTGTCTTCCTTGGTTTCTTCTTGGCATGCCTCCACTAGCTTGCTTTCAATTTGCACTGGCATCAACTTTGTCACTTTGCTGAAAAAATCCATCACTGGTTTTCCCTGTCTGTTCCCTGACACACATGAGGGCTCTCTCTTGGATGTTAATGATTGAGGAGCCCTAGTCTGATCAATGCTAAACATTTGAAATAATCTCCATTAGATTACAAGATGTTCTTCCAGGCTTTGAGCTTAATTATTTTATAATGATTGCAAGACAGGCTGTGTTCCAAACCCTATGTGTTTTAACATCAGGTCAACTTGCTGAGCTTGAAGCATCTCTTAATGAATACTGTGACAAATTTCCCAGTAGTCCATCTTTCCGTCCTGCTGCTGGCAATGTGTGCTGTGCCCAGTTCACAGGTAAAAATGGAGTGCAAATACTAAGTTATGTCACTTAAATTTATTACCAAAAAGATGCATTTTGTAATTATGTTCAGAAATGTTTCATATAGAGTTTTTTGGTTTTGGTTTTTGGCTGTGGATAATGCTTGGTAGTGATTTAAAAACGATATCTGTAAAGTACCAAATTTAAAATGTCCCTTTATTGAGCAAACTCTTAATACTGGATTCAGATTATTTAGAATAGAATGGAAAATTTGTGGTTTTTTATGTTGCTAAGTACTATTTCCCCAGGGTTGGAAATAATATATCTTTGACATTTCAGTCCCCAAAAGAAGCACAGAACAAATGGGATTATATGTAATGATGCTGCTCTGATAGACTGCTTCTCAAAATGCTACTTAGCCAACACCTGGTAGTCCTGAGCTGTTCTGGGATGGATGTATTTTTATATTGGCCTGTCAAAAAAAGTAAAATTGTGTTCTCAGACATTACATCTGTATCTTCCTTTCTAGAAGACAACCTTTGGTATCGTGCTGCTGTTACAGCTTATGCTTCTGAAGACACAGTTTTAGTGGACTATATGGATTATGGTAATTCTGACTCTCTTCCACTGACCAGACTTCGTCCTATAATTCCAAGCTTAATGGACTTGCCAGCTCAAGCCATAAGATGTAGCCTGGCAGGTATGAAAGTTTCAAACTAGACAGGGGAACAACAAGTGGTATTACATAACCATCACACCTGTAGTTATCTCACATTGAAACATGGGGAAGGTTGGAGGTAATGGTAGGCATTATTTCCAGAATTCTTAACTTTTATGGCATATCTACGAGATGCGACAAATATTTCAGAATGTCCTTGCAGTTGTTGTACCTGTCCACACATTGATGAGAGTTGGACTGGCCTCAAACCTTTCCATACTATGCGACTTTCTAGATGTAAAGCCACCCTTGGGATCATGGACCTCAGAAGGTATTTCTTACATGAAAAGGCTGGTGAAAGACAAAGTGTTGACAGTAAAAGTAGTGGATAAAGAGAGTTCTGGATCTGTGGTGGAGCTTACAGATGCATCAGGTACCCCAGCAGTAAATATATCAAGCCTTCTCATCAAGGAAGGCTGGGCAGCTGAGAAACTGAGCATGGCCCTACCAGCAGCCAGAGGGAGTGATGATGAGCAAGCCCATGGTGAATATGAACACATCTTGCTGCACTGGCATTATTTAACCTCCTGCTAGAGTGGGCACAGAGAATGCAAGCTCTTGTCTAGTAAACTTTTCAGTCTGGCTCATCAAGTCCAGCCTTCACAAGTCCATAAGCTTCTTTCAGGTGCCTGAGTATAATATACAGTGTCAATTTCTGTGACCAGTCTTTCTAGTAATCTTTTTTGCTCTTCCTCCTTAGATTGTTTCCAGTAGCCTTGGTGACAGTAGTTTCCCTCTTCTATGCTCCCTACCCAGTTTGCAGGAACCAAGGTTCTCCAGTGTCCCTCTTGCCCAGGCTGCTGCCAGCTAGTCTTTACCTTTCTGTGTGGTTACTCTTCCCTCTTATCTATGGCTTGCTCTTTTTGATAATGAAGAAATGCATCAAACAGCTGGCATGCTTTTCTTACTTGGTTTTAGTCTGCAAAGAGGCTCTCACTGGTAATTAGTCTGTTGGACAGTTTATAACAAGAAATTCGAGGATGGGAATAAGCATTTGGGATTATTTTTTTTTTCCTGTAAAAGTTACTTTAATTTCTTTTAATTCTGTGCTTTTCTCTGTCCTCTCTAGAGGACACAACGAACAAAGGAATGTGCAAGTGGATTAAATTAACTCTTAACCAAACACTCAGTGTCATAGTATGTACAATGTACAATCCTGGAGAATTCTACTGTAAGATTTCAATCAGCCATGGTAAGTTTATTCAGCTTAATTCTTTCTGATTTGTCATTTATTATAGTTCTAATGAACTACTATGTCAAGTCAGCTTACAGCATGAAGGCTTTCCTCTGGAGTTTTTATCTAAGAATACAAGTGGAGTGACAAAGAAATTGGATCATGGTATTGAAATCTGAAAATATTGAAGATAAGCAGTAGAGGAGAGTGAAAGAGTTACCATAACCTAGCCAAAGGATATCTTAAATTGTATTTCACTGAAAGAGTGGCCAGGCATTGGAATAAGTTTTCCAGGAAGGTGGTAGAGTTCTTGCCTCTGGAAGTGTGCAAGAGGCATCTGGATATGGTACTTAGGGGTGATAATGGTGGTGCTGACTTAATGGTTGGACTAAATGATCTTGAAGGTCTTTTCCACCCTTCATGATTTATTGATTCTGTTAATAAAAGCAAGTAAGAGAAATGTTCCCTATGCCAAGACAGTGTTTACTGGAGCTCTCTTCTAGTACGCTCTTGTAATTTATAAAAACTTAAAGAGATCTAATAATGAAAGTGCAGCCATTGAGATGTGACTTCCTATTGGATTAGTTAAAAAGGAATCTTGTTTCTCTATCAGAAGCCTATATAAAGACTTCTGATTGCCACTGGCCTTTTAAGTGCTAGAAAAGGAATGTGACAAAATTCAGTGGCTGAAGAGGGAGCTAAAGGCATTCAAACAAAAAATATGGGGTAGCTCTTAAAAAGTCAGGGATGTTTGTTCATTGGCTTACATAGTCAAGGAATGCATTTGAAAGTTAACAAGGAAACTGTAGAGTGAACAGCATTGATAAAATTTAAGTCAGCTCATTTCACTGATCTCATCTTGTTTTTTCAGAGTTACTTGCTCTAAACTCACTTAACAAATCGTTGTCTGAATACTGTCAGAAAACACCTCCAGATGTTTTTGAGCCTGAGATTGGAGACCTTTGCTGTGCTTTCTACTCTGGCAAGTAACAGACTTAAAATGCTTTTGTTTTTATAGGGTGAGCATGAAAAATTAGCTGATAGTTTACATTGGCAGAGGACAGCAAAGAATTTTTTTTATTTACTAACAAGTGAAGGCTGGTAAACTTAGCAAATTTGTGAAGTAATTATTAATCTTTTCTTTAATCTTTTCTAAAATTAGAGGATGGTAACTGGTACCGTGGGGTGGTGCAAGATGTCACTTCAGATGGGAGTGTTCGAGTAAGCTTTGTGGACTATGGCAATACTGAGGAGGTACTACTGGATAATATCCGCCTGATCTCATCCTCGTTCCTGAAACTTCCATTTCAAGCCATTAAATGCTGGCTCTCAGGTGAATCCTGTGAACTTTCTCTTACAAGGGCTCTTGCTTTTAGAGACTTGCTGCTTTGGGGGAAGGAGGTGGTGACAGGGAATACTCTGCAGAGCTCTGTAATTCTGTAGTTTTGGATTTGTTTGTTTGCTTTCACTTCTCTGAACTCCTGCCAGTTCTCTGGAGTGATCTCCATGGATTTCACTTACTGCTTCACTGGTCAAAGGGTGCTTGTTTAGCACTGCGTCATCCTGTAGTGCTTTCTGGTTTTTGGTTGTTGCCCTGCTAGGAGTAAATGTGCTTTTGTTCAACTTTACTTCTCAAAATTTTTGAAGGCAAGGGAGCTAATCTGTTTTAATGAAGCAAGTTGGCCTTTCAGTTCTCTTTCATTTGGCACTGTACTTGTATTTGTACTTGTATTTGGCTGTTTCTCAATGCTCTGCAAATTCCTTTTCCACACCATTCAAAATTCTGCAGAATTTTTCTTTCTTTCTGATGTAGTCTGCTTGGTTTAAAAATGAAAAATGTGGAAACAGGAATAAGCTCAAAACCTCATTTTGTTCAAGTGTCTTTTGCAGTTCCCCCACCCACCCACTCTTAAAACACATAGGTTTTGTCTGCTTCTTTGATAAAAAGGGCTGATTATACTGATTCAAAAACAGTTTTACTGGTGTTGTTTGTGCTAAGGATTTACTTGGTTGAATCATAAAATATAGAAGATGAAACTTTGGAGTCCTGAGGAAATGTTGGCATTTAGAAAAAAGGAGGAGGAGGGAGAGCAGTTAACAGGATGAAGGACAATGTGTTGCCCTAGGGTAGTAAAAGTGGCCTTGATATTTCAGGGTATGCTCTAAAGAAATTTTTTAAAGGAAATTATAATGCTGAGGAAAATTAATATTAATGAAGGGAGATATTTTAACAGTTATTTTACTTCCTAGGTATAAAGCCTGGAAATAGCAAATGGAATCCAGAAGCTACAAAAAGATTTCATATGTACACTTCAGGTTTAGAGCTTCAAGCCACAGTAACTTCTGTTTCTGAGGATGGAGCAGGTGTAGTGCTTACTGACAATTCCACAGATTGTCCAAAAACGATCAATGAGATACTAACTTCAGAAAATCTGGTTGTAAAAGAAGTTCTACATGATAAAAATAAGTTCCCAGACAAGTCTGTTGACCAAAAAGGTAATTAAAGGAATGTTAACTTTTACATTTAAAAAGAATTTTCAGTATTCCAGCCTTTAACTGTTATTTTCTTTTTTAACTACAATTAATATCAATGCATAGTTTTGGTTATATTGTCAGTTTTTACAGTTGAACACCAGCTGCCTTGCAGGTGGCATTACAGACAAAAAGAGAAAGGTAAAAATAGCTGTGTTTGTCTCAAATGAAGGTTGTTTGACTCTGTGGGAATCAGAGAATTAGAAGTTTTCTATGACTGAACCTTTTCTCATGTTTGCTTTTCAGGATCTTATTTTTTCTGAGGTGTTTTTTACTTGAGCTATTTTTATATGCCAACAGTTTATGAGCAGCAAAGTTAGGATAATTTATCTTGGTTTAGATTTGTCTTCCTGAAGGGAAGATAATGTATTTGTGTCTGAAATTGAAAAACTTATTCTAAATATCAAATAACACTTCCTTAAAATGTATGTATGCTTGGTGGACAGTGATAACACTGCATTTTCTTGCTATTTCTATTAGCAACCTCAGTTGGGCACTGGAAGTCAATTGAATTGGCTGTAGATGAAACCATGTCTGTCTGGGTAACAGAAGTTGTAAGCCCAAATTTGTTCTATGCTGTACCAGCTCCAAATAAAGGTAAGAAAAAGTGTTCATTGCTCCTAGTAGCAGTAAGAAGTCACTGTTACAAGCTAGTTAATAAAATGAATGTGTGTGGTGAACTGAACCGTGTGGAAATGTATCTTGGGCAGGAGGAAAATATAAAAAATTTATATTTTATATCAAAGGTGGGAGCAGGGGGGCTTAAGTATGCTCTTCATTGTACTGAGATGTGGTTAGTGAATGTGGGTTTTTTCTCTAGGTCAAAAGAAGCTCCTTAAGGAGCTGATTTCACTGGAAGACTATTGTAGATCTTGTAACAAAGAGCCCTTCCTACCAAAACTGGGTGAAGCCTGTTGTGCTCAGTTTTCAGGTGAGACAATCGTTTGTCCTTCCATTTCCTTGGCCAGTGTAAAACACAGCTTTCATTTTTGCTTTAGACAAAGGAAAAACAACTTGAAAGTGCTTATGGATCTCTTAACTGTGCTTCTTGTCAATTGGCCTTTTATATATCCACCACAGTATTTAAAAATTTCTGGAAAACTCTATGGTTTCTTATTCTCAGGATAAACTGTGTTTATAAGATGATTCTTCAGACATGACCATTCTTGTCCCAATCTTTTCAGGCAATGGCAATTGGTACAGGGCTGTTGTTCTGGAAGTTTCCCAAGCTGCAGTGAAAGTACTGTATGGAGACTATGGCAGCACAGAAATTTTACCCCTTTCAAAGGTGCTGCCAATCACAGATTCCTATTTGAAGCTGCCTTTTCAGACAATTACATGTTCACTTGCAGGTAAAAAAGCCTCCCCAAAATAAGCAAAAAAAAACCCACCCCAAAAACCCCTGACTGGTTTTCTTGAACATTATAAATTTCATATAATTATAACATAATAATAATAACATTATAAATTATACCACCAGAACAGGTGGTGGTGTTCATTCCTTAATACTGGTAAACAAAATGATGATCTTCTGAAATTGTATATTGGTAAACATGGTAAAAGCTGGTTTAGAAAACATGATTTTAGTTCATCATGTCTAGAATTTAAGCTATTTGTATTAGGAAAATTTAGCATCATATTTTCCAAAACATGTACGTACGATTCAAGTTAGAGCTTAAAGGAATTATTTATACAACAAACTTGATTTTCCTTTTTTTGCAGGAATAGAGAAAGCTGAGTGGTCTCCATTAGTGCTTGACAAGTTGAAAAAACTATTATTGAAGCAATATGTCACAATTACAGTGAAAGGGATTAATGGAAATGTTAACTTAGTCACAGTGGAGAAACAGTTTGACCATGGTTCTGTGAATGTAGCTGACAAACTGCTAAAGGAGGGTTTGGTCAGGTCCTGCAGTGCTGAAAACTCGCACCCTGCACATCAAGGTACATACTTTAGCTTGATTACTTCAGTTTACTTATTCTGAAGGGCTTGTAAGCACAGGGGGTGGCTAAATGACTTTCTCTTCTAAAAATCCTGGACAATGCTACATGTTACCTCTTAAATTAGGGAAGGAATGTACCTGTGTATTTTGCTCATTCAATTTGGTTTTTGTAGGTAACGGAGGCGAGACCAGCTGCTGCTGCACGGAATTAAAAGTGCAAGTAAGATTCACTCCAAGCAATACTTTCTTTTTAATGTTTCCAGAGTTCAAAAGAAACCCTGTGGAGGAAGAAAATGGGAGTAGGAGGAGTAATAGCTACTGAAACATGGAAGTTTCATGAAATGTATCCTGACACTTTTTCTCAGGGTTTTTTTATATACAGTAGTAATTAGAGCACTCTGAAGCTGCTTGATTCCTGATAGCCACAAAAGGGATCCCAGAGCTGCAGCAGCCCAAGCTCCTCTCCCCTTTGCTGCGTGACTTCCTGAGCTGCTGCCTGCAGAGAGATGAGGCGCGGCGCTGGTCTGCCAAGGAGCTGCTGCAGGTAAAATGCCAAGGGGCTGCAGGGGAAACAGTGTCCCAGGGACGGGCTCCTCCTGCACTGAAGTGCAAGGCATCAGGGGAGCCTCCTCCTCCTCACCTCCACTCTTGGTGCTGTTCAAATGAGAACAGTCAGGAATCCTAGACTGGGCTGGGCTGGCAAGGGCCTGTAAGGGTCATCTGCTCCAAGTGCCCTGCAATATGACCAGGGACCTCTTTCAAGAGATCAGGATGCTCAGACCGGAGATATTTCCAGGCCTGGGGCACTTAGCAGCTCTTGCAGTAAGCTGTGCCACTGTTGTCCCACTGTTGCTCCTTAGACCTACTCTGACTCAATCCCCTTTTCATTGAAAAAAAGATTACCCTGCCTTTGGGGCTCTTAGCTTGGAAAGTAATGGTTCATTCTTGGCTTTTTTGTTTTCCTTTGTGCAGCATCCATTTGTAACATCGGCCAAGCCTACATCCAGCCTGGTGCCACTCATCCTTACATTTAAGAAGTGGAAGGAGTTGACAGGAATGGACCAGTCACTTAAAAACTTTTTCCTCCATCACCAGCATCGTAGAGGATTGTAGAGTAGGATTGTAGCTAGGATTGTAGAGTAGGATTTTAGCCTAGGATTGTAGGGTAGTATTTTGGCCTAGGATTGTAAATAAAGTTTCTGAAACCTCAAGTCATTTTGAAGATTCTCCTCCTTCTGAGCCTGTGAGAATGCTCAACATTTCCTTCTGAGCTGTCCATTTTTGCCTAGAGGTGGAAAGTGACATTGATGCCTTCTTTGGTACGGTTTGAAGGGGGGGAAGGCTCTTCTTTCGTCATGCTCTCCAGACCGCAGTGCCTTTGGAATATGGCCCACTGGCTGGGTTTACCCAGCTGTGGCACTTGTGTTTGAGGCAGGAAGGGCGGTGGCATTTGCAGGCAGAACCAAAGGACGAGTGGGGCAGCCCAAATACCCTGTGCAGATGCAGGCCTTGAGCTCTGACTCGAGAGCATTTGGGTTCCTGCCACTTGCATTTGTATCCCTAAGTGCAATCTCTTTGTCTGGGGGAGAGTTTTGCCCAAGTGAGACAGCAGAAAGATCAGGGAGGCTGCTGGGAAAGGCGCAGAGCTGGTGCAGAGCTGTCAGTGGCTGCCAGGTGAGCCCAGGCCCCGCCTTGCCCAGGCTGGAGCCCCAGCAGAGCCCTGGCAGAGCCCGGAGCAGCCTGAGCCTGGGCAGAGGCAGCTGCAAGGAGGCCCTTGGAGCTGCAAGAGGCAGCAGCCCGGCCCTGGGTGCCTCTTGGGGGCCCCGGGCGAATCCTGCGCTCTCAGAGCCCAGCTGGCAGCCGGCTGCTCCCGAGGGGAAGCGTGGCCGTGCTGGGCACAGCACAGACCGGTGGCATCGGCCGTCCGGAGCGTGCACAGGAGCAGAGAAAGGCAAACCACAGCCGAGGGCTGCAGGCCTGGCTGAGGATTGCCACCCTTGTGCCGGCTGCCCTGTAACTCCTGGCCAAGGTGAGCAGTGTGTGCAGCGCTCTGGGCACAGGGGAGGGAGCCGGGCCGTGCCGAGCCGAGCCGTGCCGCGCTGAGCCGAGGTGTGCCGCGCTGAGCCGAGCTGAGTCGTGCCGAGCCGAGCCGCGGCCATTGCCCTCCGGCCGTTGTGGCCACAGTCGGCGATGGACGCCATGGCGGAGCTGCCGCTGCCCGCCGGGCTCAGCGCCGGCACCTTCCCCGCCAAGCTGTGGCGCCTGGCGAACAGCCCCCGCGTCCGCTCCGTGCGCTGGGACAGCCAGGCCCGGGGGCTGCTCATCGAGCGCTCCCTCTTGGAGCGGGAGCCGCTCGGCCCGGGCGGCTCCCGGGGGCCGGCCCCGCACACCTTCCGGGCCACGCGGTTGCGCACCTTCCTGCGCCAGCTCAACCGCTACGGCTGCCGCTAGGTGCCGGGCCGGCCTGGCGATGCCGGCGTCTGGCGCCACTACACCAACCCCTGGTTTCGCCGCGACCGCCCCGACCTCCTGCTCCGCATCAGGCGCCGGAGTGCGGCCAACAGGCAGCGGCCGGCGGCGGGGCGGGAGGGGCGCAGGTGCCCGCCCTGCGGCTCCCAGCAGCTCCCCAGGGCGCGGCCGCCGCTGCCGCCCGGGCACCTGCCCCGCGGCTTCCTTCTGCTGCACAGGGAGCGGGTGCTGCCGGACGGCCGGGAACTGCGCTGTCCCCGGCTCGGCCCGTTCCAGCAGCCGCCCAGGGAGCTCCACAGGCATCAGGAGATGATCATCCCTGAGTGACTCCCCTGTTTTCCCTTGAGCCCAGGGACATTTCTGTTGAATGATCAATAAACCCCTTCAGCAAACCCAGAGTTGTGTCCCTCTGTGTGTGTGTGCGTGTGTGTGTGTGTGTGTGGACGTGTCTAGATGTCTACTGTCTTAGTATTTGGCTTGCCAGGGCATTGCAGAGACCCTCTGTGGGGACAAGGGCCCTTGGGGAGCTGTGGGCAGGTCCCAGCCTGGGGCAGTTAGAGCCTTGTTGGGGATGGGATCCCTGGGAGTCTTTGTGCGGGGCAGCTGTGCAGAGAGGGAGCCAGGTACTCTGAGATGGCAGAGTGGCTGCAGGTGTGACAGGGCGAGAGGCAAGGCAGGGTATGCTCCCATCTGGAATCTGCTCTGGGGCTGGAGACAGAAGCAGTTTGGTGTCTGCAGGGTTGAGAAATGGGGTGCTGTGGATGTGGCAAGTGCTACAGCTGAGTAATTCTCAAAGCTTCAGCTGTGTCTGCAGGTGTTCACCATTCCCCATTGCCTGGAGATCCCAGTTATGCGGCTGATCCTATTAGCCATGACCCCATTGTTCTTCCACATTCCACTTTGGGGCTGGGTTCAGCTCTAGAGTGTCCTGCAGGGAAAGCTCCCGGAGGGGAGGAGCACTGGGAGATGCGGGGATCTGGGGGACTGTTGGAGGATGGATAGTGTTGGAGTAGGGATCCACTTGCCTTCAGCTCCCTGCCAAATCCCTTGGCCCCCAGAGGTACTTGGGCCCTACAGGGGCAGGCGGCCCGTGCAGGAAGTCGGCGAGATGCCAGGGCCGCAGGAGGGATGGACTCTGTGCCAGGGCTGGGCTCATAGCCAGGGCTGAGGGCTGTGCTAAACTGGGTTTTGGCCTGAGGCATGTACAGGAGGGGGCAGGGAGAAGTTCTGGAGGGGATTAAGGTGCTCCCGCTCTGGTGCCACCTCAGCCAGAGCTGCCCAGTGTGATAGGAAGATGAAGGTGGCTCTGCTCAGCATGGCCCTGCTCCTCCCCATCCTGCTGTGCCTCCCAGTACAGGCCAAGATGAGGCCCAATATCACTATGTCCCTATATCCTACCCTATGTAGCCTACCATCCCATCCTTTTGGCCTCCTCAGACATCTCCTCTCCAGGTTCTCCTCTTGGTTGGATTCCCTCCCACTGATCATTCCCAAGTCTTTTTCCCCCCTTTTCCCCCTCAGTCCTTTGCCTATCTCCCTGTCCACGGCAGCACCGTCTCCTGATGCCATTCCTGGACTCCTCACCTACTCCCAAACCATCTCCCAGCCTCTCTGGTTTTGTCCTCATCTATCCTGTTTCTTCTGTCTCCATCAAGCCCCTCCCTTGCAATCCCATGTCCCTACAATGGAATTCCTTTCTTCTCCCCTGTATCCAACAGGGCCCCTTCCACACCCTCAGCCCAGTCCCTTGGGCTCTTCAGGTCACCCCACTTCAGTGTCTTTCATCTCCTTGGAGGCTCTCAACCCCCATCCCATTGTCTGCACCTCCACCCTGATCCATGCACCCGTGTCCCCCCACAGCCCTACAAGGCCCAATCCAGCCCAGACCTTTGCAATCCTTTCCAGGCACTCCTGAAAAGGGCTGAAAATGATCACTGGATGAGGAGCGGGGTGCTGGGATTGGAGGGCATCCCCTCTAGGAATGGAGGGGCAGTTTGGTCCTATTGTCCCTTGCTGACACTAGGGTCATCCCAGGGACCTGCAAGGTCTCCTGGTCCCTCTGGAGATTGATTTAGACAATGTTGAAATAGTGAAAACACTGCTTGTGGATATCATGAATTCTGCCGGCCTCAGACCCTACCCCCACAGGGCCACCACACTGCAGGTCATCCCAGTCTGTCCTACACGGCCCAGTGCACCCCTGCTGATCGCCTAGACACCAGCCCTGCCCCATGGAATTTTCCCAGGGAACCCCCTTTCCCAGGGCCCCTGTTGCCTTCTCGCCCCTGTCACCCCAGGACCCCACTGGATGACTCAGGACGCAGCCCCTGCCCCATCTGTGCCTCTCGGTCAGGACCCCACAACTTCTGGGCAGGAACACAGCAGCTCCTGCACCCCCCCATTGCTCCCCGCAGGCTTCTTCCCAGGTACCCCCTTGCTTTCCCCTGCCTCCCAGTCCATCCCAGTGGCCCCAATGTGTCTCTAACGCTGCCTTTGTCCCTTGCCCCCCCGCAGCTGAAAAGCTGTCAGGGTCCGCAAATATATGCGGGGAACCTGATGATTCGTTTTAGGGATCTCAAGGCGCAAAAGACACAGCGGGGGACAACTCAGTTTGCTCAATCCAAAATGCATTTTTATTTAGTGCCCAGAAGTGCGATAGAGGGGATTTGAAGGGAAATAAAGGATAGTGAGGAAAGAGAAAGTGGGGGTGGGTTATAGCTACCAACGGAGAGATGAAATCCTCGTGGTCCAGCCAACAGACCCGTCTTCTTCTGTGGGGAGATCTCAAAGTCTGTGATTAACTCAGGGGTCCTTATAGTCCTCTTTGAAGCGACAGGCAGTTGGCCAAACAGGTGGGGGAAATCATTACAGTGTGTTCGTTTTGAGAACTCAGAACAAGTCGGTCGTCAGCAGGTACAGTGTCAACCAGTACGAGTCAGCAGGCGCGGTCACTTCACCGTGACTTGCCCATTGTTTCTGCTCAGGTTCTGATGTTTCAATACGCATGCTGGGTTTTTCCATCGAACACACCGGCAGGCAGCACTTGGCCAACATCTCACCTCAGCCAGGCCAGAACTCCTATGTTGAGATTTTAAAGTCCCTTTTAGGGGTTTCAGTCTCTGTCCTTGACGATGGTTGTGAGGCAGACGAGGGATCTTCGGACCGTCTCTTACACCACCCCGTGACTCACGATTGTCGTCAAGAGAGCTCCTTCAGCAGGATTTCGTAGTCTTGCGAAGTCTTCAGGACTCGTCCACGTTGGTAGCATATCCCAGAAAACAGAGACAGTAGAGAGAGTGACAGAGAAAGAGAGAGAAAGAGAGGAAAAGGAAAAATAGGGAAAGGAAATAAAAGAGAAACAGAATCAATCAATATTGATTAGAACAATTTCTGAAAATAATAATTAGCAAAAGTACAATCAATAATAATTTAAAACAATTTTTAAAAACCATTTTTTTCAAATATTCAAAACAAATCACAAAAATCCAACATCAAATCATCCAAACATCAAATCATAAAAATCAAAACTAATCATAAAAACTAATTTTCACCTAAATATAATCTATTTATAGTTTATAATGATGGATTGTGTACATTCATTATAGACATCAATTGCGTTAACCATTTCATCAATCTCCAATTCATAATGAATAAGATTGCTAAGAAAACAAAACCAATCAAAACTAAAATCAAAAGAACAACAATGGGATGACACACTTTGTTCAGGATACCTGTGGCAGTAGGTGACCACCCAAAAAGGGTATCCCACCACCTGTGTTCAGCATCTTTTCTTACCCTTTCCATGACATAATGTATTTTTCTCACATTGTGATGAATAGTTACCAGGGTTTTCTGTCTGTTTTTCTTGATCTTTTCCAAAACTTCAATTAAGTCCTGATGAAGCAACAATTGCTTCACCAAAATAAGATTCATCCCAACAGGGGGAGGCAATAATTTGTGCATCACTGTATAATCAGATTGTAAAAGGTAATAAGAGGTAACTGGGGCTATGTAAGGAAAATCACATCCTATAATTTTGATAAAGTTACAAACACAGTAATTTGAGTGATTTTTAGTATCCACCACTACATTTTCTAAACTACAACACCACAAGCAGTTCTAGAGCATGCACACCCATTGCCCATATATATTAGCACCGTTACAAATGTCTGGTTAGGGTGAATTTCAAAGTGGCAGATATTTTGTTCTGTGTCCAGACAAATATCTTGAGCGATAATTGCATTAACAGTATCAGGTGCACTGAGGCATTACGTATGGTTATTATAATTGAGGCGGCAACTGACAGCATAACACAAAAACTGTGACTGTGTTTGTACTGGGGTTGTAAGTAAAATTCACTAAAATCCACCAGGATTGGAAATCTCTTTCAAAATCATTGGCATTGTCCCAAACTATTTTCCAAATTTCAGCAGGAAAAGTGCCTTCCTCTCCTTCTCTTATAATTGAGGCGGCAACTGACTGCATCCATAGCTGTGCCTGGATACAGCTGAGAGCCAAAGAGACATTGCTTTGTGTGGCACCAAGTGTATCGATTATCCATTTGTGATCATTCACATTTGTCTTTTCCCAGTTTGGTAATATGTTTGATAGCAACCACTGATGTGTCCCCAAAGCCAAGAAGGATGACTGCAATGGTTGTTATAATTTGGCCAAATCCCTAGTTGTAGCAGCCAATTTGTTCATTAATACTTCTGAGAATTCCCAATTTCAAATATTTATCATGTTTTATATGGCCTTCATGTCCCTCGAAGTTCTCCTGTGAAAAGTAAGCACAACAGAATCTGCCACCAGAAGGCAGAAAGTTAGAATGATGGGCTTGCTCTTCAGGTCACCAAAAGGGGCACAAGGCCTTGTCCACGCATGGACACGAGGGTAGGGAGGGACCCACTACCGTCTCGGAAGGGCGACACTGCTCTTCAGGCCACAAATTGTGCACCCGAAGCCTTGTCCACGGGCTATAGTTGGACAAAGTCAGGAGAGCGGAGAGGGCTGCCTGCTAACTTAGAATACCCTCAGCTGTGACCTTGCCCGCGACTGTGTAATAGGGCACGAGCAGTAGGGAGGGACTGACTACTGTCTCGGAAGGGCAAACTGCTCTTCAGATTGAAAAGTGTACACCTCTACCTTTGTCCACGGGGTACAGTTGGAAACAATCAGTAGCTTTTGAGGGACAGCTACTGTCTCTGATCTCCCTCAAGGCACAGTAACATCGTGGCGGGAAATGGTGCAATCACTTGTGTTACGGTGCATATCAACTGCCACTCAGACTAACGATTTAGATCTTATAGTTAGGCCAGCTGATAGTCCTATCAAAGCCCAGACTGTAAGCAAGGAAGAATTCCATCTGGCTAGTTTGGAATTCTTGAATTCTGAACATGTATATGTAGATGGGTTTCATCATGAAAAAGTCTGGGAGGGACTAGCTGAGTTCCCAGAACCTTATGAAACTCGAGTTATCAGAGAGAATAAGGGAGATGGGACTGAGTGTGCAGGAAAAGGGCGTGAAGAGCAGGATACATCTGCAGCTCTTCCTGGGAAGAACACAGCGGATGGGCCTTCAGTACCACCTATGGTTTCTATTTCGGATACCATTCCGCCTTGTCCGTGTTGTTCAACCCGGTTCACGAGAATGCTAGGCCTTATTGAACACCTAAAAAGGGCTCATGGACATAAAAACATCATGTTCCAGTGCTCAAAATGTGGGAAACAAAACACCAAGTACCACAGTATTGCATGTCACATGCCACGTTGTGTCGGCAAAAGAGATGTGGTTCAAATGGGTGATTGGAGGTGTGAAGTATGCCAACAACAATTTAACACCAAAAGTGGCCTCAGTCAACATAAGAGGCACGCTCACCCAAAGGTGAGGAATGAGGAAAGGATTTCCTCTGGTAAGGGAGCCACCTCTGCGAAGGGAGGCCGTAAGAGGGTGTGGACTGAAGAGGAAGAATCCCTCCTAAGACAATTAGTGGTGACCTATGCCGATGAAAAGAATATTAATCAGAAAATAGCCGAACATATTCCATCTAAAACGGTCAAACAAATTAGCGATAAAAGACGCACCTTGAATAATTCCTCCAAAAAACGTAAAGTTCATAATGATGCTGAGAAAGAGGAGATTGATGGTGCTCCTAAGAGATCTATATTTGGCTTATCTGGAGAAGGTAAACTGAAACAACATTACTTAAATGTAATCAATTTGGAATTGGCTGATGGCAGGTTCCCTAATTACCAGGAGGCGGTTCAAAAAATATTAGATGGGCTAGATCCGCAGAAAGTGGTTAATGAGGTTTATGAAGATTTTATTGAAAGAGGTTTTGGTAAGCTTAGCCAGAAAAGCAACACCAAGCAAAGGAAGAAGAGTAAGAAAACATCTAGAGTGAAGGAAAGGAAAAAATCCAAGAATAAAACCAATTGGATGTGTAAGAAGACGTTGAGAAAGGCCAAGTACTTAAGGTATCAGAAACTATTCCAGGACCATAGAGGAAGGCTAGCGCGCCTCATCATGGACGATACGGAGGCTTTGAAATGCCCTATTCCATCTGAGGTTGTCCACCAAACCTTTAAAGAAAGATGGGAAACATCCGTAGAGTTTAAAGGCCTCGAGGATTTTCCACCATACCATGAGGCTTTTAACTATGCTTTTGAGACTCTAATCACTAAGAAAGAGATTGACAAGAACTTGAAAGAAATGCGTAGAGTCTCTGCTCCCGGGCCAGATGGGATTACGGTGGGAATGCTTAATAAGACAGATCCCGAGTTTTCCCTGTTGAAAGAGATCTTCAACATATGGCTGTTTACTGGAACATACCCTGATGCACTTCGGGAATGCACAACGGTTCTATTACCTAAATCCACCGAGGTAAGCAAACTTAAAAACATCAATAACTGGAGACCCATTACCATCGCCTCCACTATTTGGAGGTTGTTCTCCAAAATTGTTACCGCTAGGGTAACCAGTGCATGCCCCATCCACCCAAGGCAAAAGGAGTTTACCCGTGCATCAGGTTGTTCAGAGAATCTTAAGCTATTACAGCTTTTGATGAAGCATTGTAAACGGGAGAAGCGAGAACTAGGGGTGGTTTTTGTGGACATTGCCAAGGCATTTGACACCGTATCTCATCAACACACCATTACAGGATTGATGCAGAGGGGAGTTGATCCACACGTGGTTCAGCTCATCGAGGAAATGTATAAGAACATTACCACCTGTATTGATTTGAAAGGAACAAAAACCAATCCTATTAAGATCCTAAGAGGCGTTAAACAGGGTGATCCGATGTCACCCTTGTTGTTTAATCTGGCGCTAGACCCTCTTTTATGTAAACTGGAAAGGACCGGTGTGGGGTTCCATCAGGATGGGTTCAAGTTAACAGCAATGGCGTTCGCCGACGACTTGGTGTTGCTTAGTGATTCATGGGAAGGAATGTGCTCGAACATAAAAATACTGGAGACCTTTTGTGAACATACTGGTCTCCTGACGCAGGGTGAGAAATGCCACGGCTTTTACATCAAGCCTACTAAGGACTCTTATACCATCAATAACTGCCCTGCTTGGAAAATCAATGGCACCCCCCTTAATATGATTCATCCAGGAGAGTCCGAGAAATACCTGGGGGTTATGATTGACCCATGGACTGGCTTTGCTGATTCCAACCTCTTCGGTAAATTGGAAAAATGGTTAAATCGGATTTCGGAGGCACCACTTAAACCTCTTCAGAGGATGGACATTTTGAGAACGTATACCATCCCGAGACTTATGTATCTCGCTGACCACACCGAGCTTAGATCATGGCTCCTCGCGACCCTTGACTTGCTGATTAGGAATAAGGTCAAGGAGTGGCTTCACCTGCCACAATGCACTTGCGATGCCATCTTTTACGCGGCATTTAAGGATGGAGGGTTAGGGCTACTCAAATTGGCAGCGCTCATTCCAAGTATTCAGGCGCGTAGACTGCACAGACTTGTGCACTCAGCGGATACGACTCTACATGAGTTTTTGAGAAGGGAACAAGTCGAGAAAGTGTACGAGAAATTATGGATACAAGCAGGAGGGGAGAAAGAGTCTATCCCATCAATTTGGGAGCCTATTCCGAGTAATGGAACTTTCAAACCAGGAGCAGTGGTGGGGTCTGAATGGGAGGTGCCTTTCCATAAAATCCAATATCCTAAGCCATGCGACTGGCGAAAGATTGAGTTCAATCGCTGGAAGACACTAAGTGTCCAAGGGCATGGTATCCAGAATTTCGAAAATGACACCATCAGTAATGCGTGGGTGAGGCATTATCGGGGCATACCACACCGCCAATTGTTAACTGCATTGCA